>NC_142515.1:81220714-81545357 GCF_057876585.1 Rhinolophus sinicus | reverse complement strand
ATTAAAATGGCTGATTTCTTAAAAAGTCAGTCTGTTGGTTTTCGTCTTAAAATACTGTTATCTTTATATTACATTCATTCTTGTTGTTACAAAACCATCATTTATATCTCTACCGTTCTGCTTTTTTCAAAAGATATTTAACACGTTTCTTTATTTTTAATTTAGAAATTCAAGTTAATTACCCTTCTATTAAACGATGACTATACAAATCTCACTTTCATTTTTGAATCATTAAAGTAGGTTTAAACAATTTTAAGTAACCAAATAACAAACAGCCACAATGTCTTCTGATAAGACTACAAATAACTGATTGGGTTGGGAATAACAGGTACCAGTTTCTTAAATGTGTATAATTTCCTTGCAAGTAGAGGAAATGTGAATTTAACTGTAGACTTCAGTAGTCAAAGTTTTTAAAGCAAGTTCGAGCTGTTATGTAATGCAACTTCCCAGATAATGTTTAACTACAGTTGCCTTGGGATTTCCTCTGATGTTTAACTCCATCTCTCCTCTACAGTTTAGAGGCTATGGAACAGCAGTGAAGGTTCTTAAGATACACCATACTGATTGCAGTGACTGTTTCATAAAGAGATGAAAACATAAGTAGTTCTAGTCTGCACACTACACTGTTTGGTGAGGTTTCAGAAATGTTTCATTTTTTTCAATGACCAAACCAGACTGCTAACTAGATTATATTCACTAAGCATACTAAAGTCAATATAATAAATAAATGCATTTAAAAACCAGCAGTTTGACTTAGTTTGTTTCTTGTATGTGTGATTTGGTTTCTCCCTTGTAAGGAAGAAACTTCTATCTAAACTAGAAGCAGAAAGAGGCATGTCCCTGAACAGTAATAATCCTGGAAAAAGGTTTGAGCTGGAGATAAATCGCCCGAGAACAATGTGTGGGCTGAAAAGCCATGTTTTAAGCAGAATCCTTACTTTTTACCTGTGAATAGGTAAATTATATGGCTAGAATACAAGAAAAGAGTACCAGTCAGGTAAGTTAAAGATGGACCTGAGGTTCATAACTAAATTTAAAATTACTCTGTGTCTGGCATATCAGGTAATCGGTTCCTTATTTTATCGCCTTTGGTAAGTGCCCTCATTAAGTTCTTTGGAGGCATCATCAGTTTGTCTCAGGAAATATTGTTCTAGAAGGTGTGGTAGAGACCAAAAAAGACCTACTTGGGAATCGGAGAAATTGGAGCCTACTCATTTTCCCACTGACCTTTTTTTCTGAGCTCGTTCTGTTTTCCTCTTGCAAATTGATCATAAGTGCTCTGTTTATTTCATAAAATTTAAAAATTATTTTGTAAAAATAAAAACAGTTGCTAAAGGACCATTGTAAACATTTAGAAAATGCACACAAAGAATTTTATCTCACTTATCACACACACACACACACACAAATATCCAATTTTATTTGCTAGCATGAGATTATAACTGGATCTTATAGCCATTCCCATCTAGTAGGATCAGTTAAATATTACATATCTAAGAGTGGGGTGCTATTGAATAACAAGTCTCCATACTTATTTTTCAAACCTGAGAGAGAACATTGATTCAGACACAGTAAAACAGATAAAACACTAACGCAAAATTACTTGTCATAATTTGAGTGTGCATTCTGGGAACAGGTTTCAGTTTTTATGGCTTATAACATGAAAGAAGGGTTCAAAATGGTCTGTTTGCAACCAAACACGCATAAATACACCTTAATAATGACAGAATATCAGGTGTTATTTTTTAAATGACTAATGCAATCTCAGAGACCACCAAAAATATTTTTTGGAGGAAGGTGGGGAAGCCCTTAAGAATCCTGTAAGGCTTCTATTACCTTGAGGTATCAACCAGTGGCTATCAGTTCCAGAGAGAAGAAAGAAGAGGTGAATCTGGTGTCTACAATTCTTCAAGTAAGAGGGAATCAATCCAGTTTTGTTATAGTGACTATTCTCTAGCTTTAAATCCCTCAAGAGTTTCTTTAGATAAATAGAACTGTTCACTTTCATGTAGTCCTATTTATCATTGTTTTCTCTTTAGTTAGCACTTTTTGTGTTATGTTTAAAAAATCTTTGCTTTCCCTAAGGTTATTGAAGATACTCCCTTGTGTTTTCTTCTGCAAACTTTATATCTTTCACATACAGATCTACAATTCATCTGGAATTAATTATTATGTGAGGTTTGAGGTTGGAGGTCAATACAGTTTTTGACACAATTGCACAGCACCGTTAAAAAACAAAGCCCTTTCCCTCCCGGCACCAGTGTTATCTTTCTCATACATCAGGTGACTGTACATGTGTGAATTTGTTTCAGCCCCATTGGTCTATTTGTTTACATTTGTGCCGATGCTACACTGTCTTAATTACCATTGCTTTTTCTTAAGTTCTAACATTTAGTAGTTTAAGTCTTCCACTTCCTCCACTTTTTGTTTTCAAGATTGCCCTCCCTATTCTTGATCCTTTTAATTTTCATATAAATTTTAGAAATAGGCTGTCAATTTCTACAAATATTAAATTGCATCTTGATGCAATTACATCTGGATTATATTCCCTTCTACTATCCCATTTAAAGAGATATATTTTTAGAAGCTCTTTAGAAAGTTAAACTAAAAAGATCTCATTAAAGTAATTTTAGCAATTTAGGTTCACAATCCTTAAACTGAGGTAGATGTGCCTTGTGGGGGGCTGGGTACTCTGGGCAGGGTGTAGGTCCTGAAGATTTTGCAAGTGGCGTGTAGGCATGGAAAATTTTAGTGACTCTATTTCCAGATCCTTAAATCCATGTTTTTGTTCCTAAAATTGATCTGTCTGAGAATAATCCTGTGATTTTTTTTCCAATATCCTCTTTCATAATTGCCTGTCTTCCACTTTTCAAAACAAAGCCATACTTTACACCCATCCTTACAGTTATCATTCATTACCAGTTGTGAAATCTTCGACGTGCCAAACAAAGGAACATTTCAAAATATTGATTCTGGCAGAGCCTCCTTTAAGGAAGTCACCATGATCCAGCAGTAAATTATGTATCTTTCTTTGCCTTCCTGCAATTTTGCCCAAAGTAAAGCCTGAAATTAGAAAGTTACTTGAACCCATGTGAGTATGTTCTGAATTCAGTGTAGACTGGAGTGGGTGGCAAAGATGACATTTTTGTTTAAAAAGTTCTTTTTCCTCCTGTGACTCAACTATTGTCAAAGCCTTGTTGCTTAGAGTCTCAAGAAAGCAAAGCAAAGAACATAGTAAGAAATACTAAAGATGGTAGCACTGTATTTCATCCAGTCCACACGTCCTGAGACATCTCTATGCCTTATCCATCTATAAGTTTTAGAAATAGAATATTCAAGATTTATGAAAAGCATTTTCAGTTTCTTCATTAAGGAGAAGGTAAATACTCTCATTCACTTGTGTCTATAGTATGAAATTATGCTTTGCATCGTTCCAAGGGAGAGGAAGTTAGATGTTTCAGGTTTATTTCTGATTGACCAATGGATTGTTTAACTTTTTTTTATACAATTAGTTTAGATTCACAGGAAACATGTTTTCCTTGACTTGTGACAAGATTCCTGGATAATTCACAGCCATATACATTATTTCATTTGGGTGTAAGACTCCAGCTTGCTGTCACTGATAGAATATTTCTCTCCTTTTTGATCTTTGATATTCCTCATTGTCTCTGATGGTGCATATTGTTACCATGTACTGACTGAATTTATATTAACTTAACTTCAGTTTATTGTGGATTCTACTGTATAAATAGTTAAGAGATGATCATCCCTCATATCAGTGAAAGCAACAAAGGAACAAAACAAATGAAGAAATAAAAACTCATAGACACAGACAATAGTTTAGTAGTTACCAGAAGGTAAGGAGGGTAAGGTGTAGTAGATGAGGGTAAACAGGATCAACTATATGGTGATGGAAGGAGAACTGACTCTGGGTGGTGAGCACACAATGTGATATATAGATGATGTATTACAGAATTGTACACCTGAATCCTATGTAACTTTACTAACCATTGTCACCCCAATAAACTTTAACAGAGAGAGAGAGAGAGAGAGAGAGAGAATCATCAATATACCTGCTGTAAACCTTACATTTACTTTTGGGCCAATCCCTTATTTTTGATATGAATTTCCACAAATTAGATAACAATTGTTCTCTTAATAGCAAAATATCTTAAATTCAGGTTCAGAGCAAAATGTTCTCCTGTTGCAATCTAGGACAATCTAGGGCATGGTGCCCTGAAGTTTAGAGAACTCACTTTATTTAGTCAGAATTAATTTATCACTGTCAGATTTGATACGTCATTCTAATTCCAATGGATATATTTTAAAATGTGATATAACAATTTTATTTTAAAAGGCAATTAAAATAATATAAGAGAATTTACATCCTTAAAAAAATAATTAAAAAATTAGACGTAACTTTAATTTGGGGTAAATGTGTGAGGGAAAAATTTCAAGACCACTGGTTTAGTTAATGGGGGCTCATTTATACCAGGTGAACATGACAAACTGCTGCCTAAGGGATGAATCCAGGCAACAAAAGTCATCCTATTCCAGCCCAACATTGGAATAAATACAAAATTTATTTTTTACCAAAACTAACTAAAAATGTTTTAAGATTCCAGGCTAACATAAGATAACTCAGTAGCAAGAAAGACCAGTTTAATTATTTTTGTTTAATTAAAAAAAAGAAAAAAAGTAAAACTGTGTCCTGGTTCATCAATGGTAAGTATGACACAAGCTTGTATTTTATTCTCTTTGGGTTTGCTTTTTCTAACCTTAAATAGATTTGCGGATCAAGCAGGCTAACTTTACTCCTACATAATGTTTATGATTATGAAAAATTAGACTTTAATCACCTTAATTGAATCACTATTCTGATAAGCTTTGTGTCAAGACTAATCAATCATGTTTTGTGGTATGTGAGCTTGAAAATAATTTCTGAGATCTTTAGGTAGGTTAAAACCTTGGACTAATGTTAACAATTCAGAGGATAAACTCTGAGGACAGACTTCCGAGCAGATCATTTAGACAACTTTCAGACCATATCAATGGACTGCATCAAGATGTTCAGGGCTCAGTTTTATGTGAGACATTATGTGACTACCACCCCCAAATCCAGCAGGACAACAATAACTGAAGGAACTGATGGGAGGGAAATTTATTGTTGTAATCTGTTTGGAATATCATTAATTTTGCTTTTCTATTTTTCTAGATATATAAAGAAGCTATTGCTTAAGCTGCCCCACAATGATTACATACATTCTGCTTTTGTAATTTAAAATGAAGTGTTTTAAAATAATATCTGATTCTCATGGCCTCCTTCTCCTCAGAATTGAAAAACGCCTATTAAATCTCCTCTTTTGTGTGTGGCAAAATAGCTTAGGGTAGTTATTTCAGTAAGAAACTGTCCTCCTTCTTACCAAGTTTTAGTTGGTTATATTATACAATTCAAGCTTTACTTGGAATGTCTTATTTGAGAATGGTGGTCATCAAATCAGGCAAAACAAGCCATTTTAAGGAACAAATACTGATGCACCTGTGAAGCCAATGGCTACAAAGTCCTCCCAGGAAAAACTGGCTTGGTATAGGTGGTAAGGAAGTTAAGAAAAAAAAAAAAAACTTTAAAAAATATAGAGCCCTTGAGGAAAGAAGAATTCACCCTAGTTTTAATATACTGTGGTGAAAATTGTCAAAGAGATCTTTAGCTAATTTAGCCTCAAAATAGTAAATTATAGTCCTCTTAAATGCATGGAACCTTTGGATTATTGTCTCTCATCCACAATTTACATACTCATGTAGCTCTTAACCTTCTCTCTCTTTTCTACTTTCCTCCACACTCACCACAACCAAAATATCTGAAATCATACAATAAAGGCATGACCTTCACCAAATGCATCTTTATTGTACAAGATACCACAATTTCAGTTACTATAATAATGGCTTCTCTTTGTTGTTTATGAAAATAGTTCATGAATTTCCAGTCAAGACATCAACTCTTGGTTGGGTCCCACAAAGATTGGTTCACTCTACACAGTACTGTGTCCCAGTACAGTGTGTCATTGCAGGTTATCTGGCCATAATTTTTCCTGGACATGGATTGACCAAGCCCTTCTTTCTATTCTGTTCTCCGGGGGACTTCCCATAATTTTGACAGTGTTTCCTCCTTTTCAAGGCTTACTTGTATCACGTTGCATTGCTTTCATCACTTCTCATCTTCTCATGTTCTCTAGGACCTTACTCCATTAACTATCTATTTATTTTTTTATTTTTTCCCCTGAAATCTTCAAGACAGCAAATGGCGTAGCGAGAGGAAGGTGGAAGCCAGGCAGCAACAGGTAGGGATGAAGTAAGTGGTGGGAAAATTAAACCCATGATATAGGCAAGACTTTTGAGAATATTTTTTACCACTGATAATAATACAGTACTTTAAAAAGTCATAGGTCCATAGGTTTTTAAGATTAAGTGGATAAGTGGAGATAGAAGTATGGATCAGGCTTAAAAATCAATAGAAAGAGAATGGTATAAAATTTTGAAGATGAAGGCAGACATATATTCAGAGTACTCAAGGGAGGAGTGGATTTGAATTAAGAAGAAAGGATGAACTTAGAGAAGCTGGGAGATAGTAAGAAGTGATATTTGAATTTGAGAAAGAAAATAAAAGAAGATACGGGGTAGTATTAATCTCAGATATGTAAGAGGCCAAGTTATCCATTGAGAGCCTCCGACATACTGTATAGATTTGCTCATGAACTATAGAGTTTACACATTGCAATGCTGAGAACTCAAAATGTCACCTATGTCTGTGATGTTAGTCACTTTCACTCTTGACTCTTTTCATCTTTGCACTTATTAGTATATCTTAAAAATTCATTCCTTCTCTCATAAAACAGATTATAGCAATTGGTGCTGGTTTACATTTATGTTTATCTTTAAAACTTCTCCTTAGTTTAGCCACATCCAATAGTTTTAAAGACTATTTCTCTATCGTACATGTATTCAGTGGAAAATGGAACAGTGCTCTATAATGCTGTCTTCATCTTGAAAGCCTTCTACTGAAAGCTTCCCTTTCACCATCATCTCTTTGATCGTAAATGCACTTTCCAGGTATTTATAATGCTGACTCACATCATTTTCCATTTTTAAATAATTACCTGAATCAGATTGTATAATAACATATTTCCCAGCCAATTAGAATCTCCTCTTCTTTTGGACTTCTGTTCTTCAACACGACGATGTATGTGGAACCGAAATAGGAAATATATCAATCAATCGACAGATTTGGGAGTGACTTTAAGCCTGAGTGCCATAGAAAGATACATTTTATGAGCAATGTTGACACCTAGTCTTAAGAATGTGATTGAATCATACACTGATTTTTGCACCATCAATGTCCATGCCCTCAGTCTTTTGTTTTATTTCCTTTTTAATCCTCTCACATGCCTTCCTACTTTAGGATTTCTCTGTATCTTCATTTATTTCGATATTCTGTAATTATTTAGTGAATATATACTATGTAGAGGATACCCTAGTAGGCTTTGGAGAAACAGAGATTAAAAAAAAAACACAACTTTTGGATACTTACCATGGTTCCTCTTTGGTGGGAAAGACATATCCATAAGTAAAATTCACAAACACAGGACAATATTACATTGAAACATATGAAATTCTCATTTTTGTGGGTCAAAATTATTCAAATATTAGAAGTTTCATATGATTTAACCTAACAGGCTGATGTAGATTTTGAAAGTATTGCTTAAAGTATTAAGAACAACAACAGGTGTGAGGTGTTAGGCAGTGAAGAAATTGGAAACAAAATGGGCATATTGGAAGAGAAGAGTATATTCCAAACAAGGAGAAAAACTTCAGGCTTGAAGGTATTAAGTACCTTCATAAGGTTGTGGAAAGATTAAATGAGTTAAATGTATAAGACTTTCAAAATGGTGACTGGCAAAAAGTAAGCCCTATGTCAGTGTCAGTTGTTATTGCTGAAGGATAAAGATCAAGAGCTCTTATCTTAACTTGCAATTCCTGAAAAGGATCCATCCTTCTCCCTTTCTCAGCTCTGCCCTCAGGAAGTGTCTGATTGCATCATCTCCTGACTTAACTCTGACTTTGCTCCATCAATTTTCACTGCCTTCTGCCTCTCCTTAAAATTTTCCTTCTGCCTCTCCTTATCAAAACTCTCTTCTTCACGAGGAGGAGGAGAACTCATACTGAAGTCAGCTAGAGGTGAGCTGACATGGTGTTTCAAAATTTTCAAATCTGAATGCTTTGCAGTTGCCACAGGCCCACCCACAGGGCAGAACTGCAAGGTCCCTGGAGCCACTTGGTGACTCATTCAGTAGTTACAACATTGTGTTCACCATACTGGCTTTATATAGCATGTTGGGATTTTTCAACATTAAAATTGGCCTTATCACTACAGCTTCAATTTTTAAAGTCTTTCTATTTTAGGTTTTATAATTACACAGGATAATGCATACTTATTTTAATGGGAAAAACAATACAGAATTTTATGAGTGAAAAAATAATGATCTCACATTTCCCAACCCATCTCTTACCTTATTCCCTGTGGTAACCACTGTATCTCTTTTTATCTCTTTTAGTCCCTTCTCCATACTCAGACAAATGACCTTTTCCCAGGATATTTTTATTTTGATATATAACACATGTAAATTTTTTAATTTTGTTTTATTTTAACTAAAGTGGGACCATTTTCTACCCATTACATTCAAAGTTTCTTTTTTCACTTACAGTATGCTCTAAACATCTCTTCAGATCAGTGGATATTTTTTACAATTTCAAGGCATGTGTATAACATATCTTTTAGCATTCCCCAATTAGTAGACTTTTAGGTGCTTCCATGCTACCAAAAAAAAATCCAACCCTGTATATATGTTTTAATTTTTTTCCTAGATGAGATTTAAAAAAACAATGGGGCTGCTAAATCAAAGAGCATGTTCTTTTTATATTAACAGTTATTGACAGATTATGTTCCAAAACAACAGTTTTAGCAAGTCTCCCTCTTATTTTTCTGAAATACTGACAGCAGGCAATATTTTCACTCTTAATTTTTGCCAATCTGACCAGTTAAAAATAGCATCTCATTATGGTTTTGTTTTGTGTTTGCCTTACTACTAGGGATGTTGAAGATAGTTTTACATGCTTGTCAATGTTTGAATTTTATCCTATGTGAATTGTTTGTTTATATTCTTTGCTTCATTTTCTTCAAATATTTGTCTTATTTTTATTAATTGACGAATTCTTTGTATAATATAAATATTATTAAAGCAAATTAATAAGACAATAGAGTCAGAAAAAATTACAGTGAATGTGATGATAAAAGCATTGCACGTAGAAAACAATATTGTTGAATATATGATGCAATTAAACATGTCTATTTTTTTCTTTCGTGGCTTCTGGATGTGCTTTCTTATTTAAAAAGGTCTACCTTTCTCCACATCCATTGCCAAATCTAGGGCTGTACAAATATTGTCCTCCAAAATGATCTCCAATGATTTGATGGTTTTATTCTTATATCAGATCTTAATTAATTTAGATTTAAAAAAATATTGTTTAAAGTGGGAATTGAGCTTTGTTTCTTCCAATAGTGTTGCAAAAATTATCAGTACTGGATAAAAATTTTAAAAATCTCATGTATGTATATAGATTACATTTCCCAGGAGAGATATCTGTTAAAATTGAGCTGGAGTCAGTTACAGAAATTTGCAACTGGGCTTTCTTTAATTCAGTATATCTTTATTTCTATAGTTCCTAAATTTGGAGATCTTTTTCACTTCACTCTTTGGGCCTAAATTTACTTCAAAAACATTTTCTGCTGTTTTGACTGGTATATGGGATCTGAGCTGAGCCAGACCAAATTCCACATATGCTGTTTAGCTTGTGACAAGATATCTATTTGACTTCAGTAATTCTTAGTTTCGTCATCTTTACAATGACCTTAATGAAATATATAACATGGGATTATTGTAAGGATTAAATATAATAATGCATTTAAAGTAAATAGCATAGTATTTAATAATAATAAGCTATAAACAAACGCAGCTATTATTAAAATTTAGTAAAAGATGTTTTTCTTATTATCTGAGATAAATTTGTATGCCTGATTTAGATCCCAAATAAAAGAAATTTCAGATTATTGCAAGGATGATATATAATGAACTGAAGACTGTTACTGTGTTTTAATATTAAAATTTCACCTAATTTATATTATTTTAAAATTTACTCCAAAGATAATACCATTAATTATATTTATTTATTATATTTTAATTGTAAAAGTTGTGGATTTTGAATTATGGTCAGTTTCACTAATTTGACATGCTGCGTGTCATACATCTCATTTTGAAAATGTGTTTCTGATAGCTGGTAGAGACCACCATTACCTGCTTTTAAATAAATATTTTCTTGATGATCACTCCCTCTTAAATTTCTGAGTAATCCCTGTATCAGTTTACCATCTGCAGACATTCTCAGCGTTTAATAGAATTGAATTTTTTAAATCTAGCAATTTCGTTTGACTACTGACAAGAATAACTTGGTTATTTTTTTTTTATGTTTCTGCCTGAAAGTAATACACACCACCGTATTCCTCCTGTTCATTCTTCATCCCAACCACTTTAGATAATGGATTTTCATTTCTTGTGGCAATGCTGGTTCCTTTGCCGTTTAATGAAGTGGGGACATTCATTTTAACACTGATTTTTTTTCCCCAGAGTAAAATCTCTGCTTAAAACTAGTATAGCATATCATAGTATGTCTTATATCTTTTTAGAAGAAGCTTTTTTAAACAGTTTACTTATAAAGCAGGGGAAAAAATGAATGCCCTTTCAAGTCTTACATCAAAAAGAATATAGTACATAGATGGATTAAAACATATATTCTAGATTGATTTTATTTACTGGCAAAGAAAAAATGGAGTCTGGTTTACTTCAGTTTTAATCAAGATTTTTTAAGTTGCAAAGGAAAAACAGAATTCCTGGCTTGAGGAAAAGGGGAATTTATTGCCTTTTCTAACAGCAAGTCCAGGCTTAGAACAAGCCTATGTACTGCTGGATTCAGCACCAAAATGATCTGTCGTTCCCCTCCTGGCTCCATATAATTCTGTGGCTGTTTTGTTTTCATGAAGGCTTCACTAATCTGATGATCACCAATTGTATCGGGTTTGTATGCTACCAGTTTAAGTGCCAACACACACAAAAGAAACATTTATTTCCCCAGAATTAAAAGATCCAGAGCTGACTTTACTAAATTTAATTGAGCCAGCTTAGATCAAGAAACATTTCTTAATTATCTGCTGTAACTCAAATTGTCCAGGCTCAAGTCTTCTGCCTAGCCCTGAAGTCTACAGGCAGATTCCACTTCTCCTGAAACACAAGGCTTGAGAGTGCAGCAGAAGAGTTCTCAAAGAAAATCCAAGGTGCCATTACCCATTGCTCCATGCCTTTACCAATAGGCAATGGAGTTAGTCCTTTTGATTTTAGCTGTTCCAATGGGTATAAAATAGTACCTCATTTATAGTTTCAATTTGCAGACTGCCAACGACTAAATATATTCAGTACCTTTTCATGTGTTTGTTGAGCATTTAGAATATCGATGGTATAGTGTCCAAATCTTTGGCTCATTTAAAAATTTGGGATGTTTGCCTTTTTACTATTGATTTGTAGGTTTCTTTATGTATTATGGATTCGAATCCTTTGTCATATGTGTCATAAATATTTTCCTCAATCTATGACTTTTTAAATTCACTTTATTAATGTCGTCTTTGGAGGAACATACATTTTAATTTTTTATGGAATTTCATTAATTAATTTTCAAGTTTTTGGTCAGTGCTATTTGTGTCCTGTCCCAGAAATTGTGCTGATTCCAAGTTCTCAAAGATAATCTCCTGTTTTCCTCTATGAGGTTTATGTTTCCAGGTTTGATGCTTTAGGTATATGACCTGTATCAAAATATTTTTGTGTTTGGTGTGAGATAAGACTTTTTTTTTTTTTTTTTTTTGCTTTGTTGCATTTTGTTTTCTCCATACAGATATCTAATTGTGATATAAGAACATTTGTTAAAAAGGCTTTCCTTTGTTCATTGAATGAATGTGGCACCTTGGTTGTAAATCAGTTGGCTATATATGAGTGGGTCTATTTCTGGACTCTATTCTGTTCAAGTGATCCATGTATCTATGTCCTACACTAGAGCTTTACAGTTAGTTCTGAAATCAAGTAGTGTAAGAACTCTAAATTCGTTTTCTTTTTTTTAAGATTGTTTTAGCTGTTTGATAGTCGTTATGATTCTACAAAATTTTTAGAATGAACTTGTCCATTTCTTTAAAAAATACTTGATGTAGTTTTAATAGGAATTATGTTAAATTTATAAATTAATTTCATCACACCCATCATAACAATACATGAACTATTGTAACTTAAAAACTTCTTGATTGAGGTCTTTGTAAGTTTCTCTCAATTGGGTCTTAAACCTTTGTTGTGCAGCGATCTTTCACATCTTATGCCATTATCAGGGTTTCTCAAACTCGGCATTATTGACACTTTAGGCCACATACATCTTTGTTGTGGGGTGCTGTCTGTGCATTGCAGAAAGTTTAGGAGCTTCCTGGCATCTCTACCCACCAGATGCCAGAAGTAAACCCCAGTTATGATAACCAAAAATATTTCCAGACATTTGCCAAATGTCTCTGCAGGGACTAGATCACTTCTAATTGAGAACTATATGCTAGATTTAGTCCTAGGGATTTGATACTTTTTTGATGCTGTTGTAAGTCATATAGATTTTAATTTTTTTTCCTTTCCAGTTATTTATTGCTGTTATGTTTAATTTGTATCCTGAATTCTTGCTAAATTTACTTACAAATTCTGACAAGATATTTTTGGGTAGCTTCCAAGTGGTTTTCTATGTACATAATCACAGTATCTTAGGACAAAGAAAGTTTTTCTTGTTTTTAAATATTTATGTATTGTATTTGTTTTTCTAATCTTATTGTGCAAACTATGAACTTCAATACAGCATTGAATAGACGTGGTGATAATGGACATGTTAGCCTTGTTCTGAACCTCACAGGTAAAGAAAGATTTAATATTTTACCATTAAGTGTAATGTGAGCTGCAGGCTTTGTGTAGATGGCTTTTATCATGTGAAAGAAGTCTTTTTCAAATTCCTACTTTGATGAGAGTTTTTATTATGAATGCATGTTTAAATTTTGTCAAACTATATTTTCTATAGAAATTATCATGCTTTAAAAACCTTTTATTCTGCTGGAGTGGGTAGTTACATGGACTGATTTTCTAAGGCTAAACCAACTTTGCATGCTTGAGATGCTGGATTCAATTTGCTATTACTTTTAAAGGAATTTTGCATATATCTTTATTAGGGATATTGGGCTCTAATTT
This sequence comes from Rhinolophus sinicus, assembly GCF_057876585.1. Classification (NCBI taxonomy): domain Eukaryota; kingdom Metazoa; phylum Chordata; class Mammalia; order Chiroptera; family Rhinolophidae; genus Rhinolophus; species Rhinolophus sinicus. The sequence continues at coordinate 81,531,939 of NC_142515.1, read as the reverse complement.
TTGTTGGACTATATTTGTCACTTTTTCATATTATGGTTATGCTGGCTTCATAAAGCCACTGGGGAAATACTTCTGCATCTTCTGTTTACTGAAATTGTTTGAGTAAGATTCATATTATTTATTCGTTAAATGTTTGATCGTCATTGGTGAAGTAGTCTTGGCCTGAAATTTTCTCTGTAGGAAAGTTTTTAATTATGAATTAAATTTGTCTAATTTATATATGACTATTTTTCTATAATTGATATAGGACTATTTTCCAGATTTTCTACTTTTTCTTATGTCAATTTTGTTATTTTTTTCAAATAATTTATCCATTTCTTTTGACGGTCAAATTTATTACCTTCCTATAATATATCCTTATTACCTTTTTAATGTCTATAGAATCTATAATTAGGTCCCCTCTTTCATTTTTTTTCATATACTTCTACCTCTAGAAATTTTTATTTTATTTTAGTTTAGTTTAGTTTAGTTTCAGGTGTACAAAACAATGTATTAGACATTTCACCTCTCACAAAATGATAAACCCTTCTCTTTCATTTTTTATTTGTATTGTCTCTTTTTTCTTAATCAATATTGGTGAAAGTATATCAATTTTATTAATCTTCTCAAAGAACCAACTTTTAATTTTATTGATTTTTTTAATTGCTCTCCTCATATTCTTTACTTTTTTCTTATACTTTATTTTTTACTTGCTCTTTTATAACTTCTTAAGGTGGAAGCTTAGATCACTAATTTTTGCATCTTTATATTAAACGTTTTATAATCTTTATTGCAAGATCTTCAGCTACATCACGAAAATTTCGATACCATGTATTTTAAATTTTCAAATTTTATTTTCCAGATATGTCCAGTTATTTATTTTTAATTTAATACCATATTAGTAAAATTATACCATGTTTGGTCTTAATTCTTTTTTTGTGTGATCTTTAGATATTTAAAATAACCCACCATGTGATCTAACCAGATGAATGTTTCATGTGCACTTGAAAAGAATGTATTTTCTATCATTGTTGGATGTAGCATTGTATAAACGTCAATTAGTTCAAATATGTTGATAGTGTTAGTCATATCTTCAACAACTTCACTGTCACTGTAGGTCACTTCCAGTTAATGCCATCATATCTACAAAATCATTTTTAAGCCAGATTCCAATTATTTCCTCTCTAATAAAAACTGGTCAAAGGAACTTCTCATAAAGGCTTAGATGTGGGTTGAGGGAAAAACACAACCAGCACAAGTGTGAACATCCTGTTTATGTAACTTCCTTGGCCTTTTAGGAGATACTCCAAATTAGTATATTCCAGTTGAACGTAGAACACTGATATGTATAATCTACATTTTGAATTGACCTCATAATGCTCATCTCTTGAGGAGTATGTCGGTTCTTAATGTCTCCCCATGTCCAGCAATCAGATGTTCATGCCATGAACTGTATCTCAAAAGGAACCTTACTTTCCAAAAGTGGCTTGAATTTGTTCTAGAATTCTGAGACTTTGTTGTGATTTTCTTATCAAAGCCAGCCACAGTCTTGATGGAGAATACTTATGGAGTACTTAAGCATCATTGGATCTCTTGGATCATAGAGACAAAAAATGGCAGAGCTGCTTAAACATCCTGTATCATCTGGTGAGTCTGTTCCCTTCTGGGTTCCACTACAAGCTGACAAGTCTCTATTTAGATCATTCAGTAAGTGTGATATATGTTGCTTCCATATACTGAGCATTGTGGTCTTTTAGCAAAGATTACAGTGTACAGGAACACATACTTCATCTGATAGGCGAAATTGTGATATGTTGAAGACGACTTTACCACCTCTTCCCCGAGAAACTTTAATGAGGTGACAGATCCCTGTATTTTCCAGGGATTTATTGTTCATCCCCTGTATCTCACTAAAGCATTTAGAATATTTGTATTGCCTCCTGTTCAGGTCCAATTAACATGGTGTCATCAGAATAGTGAGATGTCTTGTGGGATGGTGAGATGATCTAATTCCTGTTTATTAGATGACAGCAAAGAGTCAGAGTTAACATTGTTCTGACATAAATTGTTAAATGTCCTGCTGTTCCTTCTAAGTGAAAGTAAATTGCTTCTAGAGGTCTTTGCTTCTTAGTTAAGAGAAAAAAGTCATTTGTAAAAGGTGTGATGAGCTCTGTTGATACGCTTGAGAAAAGATAGCAGCAACACTTGGAGTGTGCTTGTCTGATTAAGCTTATTATAATCCACTGTCATTCTTCAGTGGTAAATCAGTTTTTCATTTTGGCTAAAAGAAACATTAAAGAGCGATATTATAGGAGTTATGTTTTATTGTCTCTCCCTCTCTGGGTGTTGTAAGATCTGTGAGGGCAAATAATTTCATTTACTTTATTCACTGTTATGTTAACAATGCTTAAAATTCTGCTTGGCATTTTATCAAGTACTGTTGTATTAATGAATATTTAGATATAAATAAATTAAAAGGTATATAGGGGAATTACAAGGGATGCAGTTAAATATATAAATAGGGGATCATACCTTGAAGGCATTTTTATGCACAGGATTTTGGAATTCCCCAGTAAGTACTAGGGAAACTGAGTAAGATTTAAAGTACTGTGATTATTTATATTTTAGAAATATGATTAAAATGTTAACATGGAGTATAGAAGATGGAGAGCCTGAAGATAAGGAGGCCTAGAACATAGGACAAATTAGAGAGTGTCACCTAGGCCTTCATGCCAGTCTCGTGTTTCTGTCTGTCACTCAATCATTGTTCTGTAATGGCTTAGCTTAATACTCATTTATGATAAAAATTCTCAGTAAGAGCAGAAATCAATTTTCTTAGCTTTGTTAAAAGTATCTATGAAAAAGTACAGCAAATATACTTAGTGATGAAGCATTAAAGTATTTCCATATGTAAGGGAAAAAAAGTCTGTCAAGGATATTTCCTGAGAAAGAAAAGAAGCCATCCTGAATGCTGACCTGGCACTCGTGGCAAGGCTATGCTCTTTCTTCCTTAATACAAACAATTGCATAGACTATCCACATCAGCCAAGGTCACTCTGAATGGCTGTGACAGAAGAAGCAAAACCAAGACTATTCCATAATCATTTCTGAGTATAGAAAAATAGAACACTGTGCAAATCACAAAAGTAACCAAGCCCCCCCCTCTGCATGCTACATGAGCAACTGCTGTTTCTTTTATCAATTACAGCTTTAATCCCAGTCCATTCCACTTACCTCCCAGATGAAAAGGAAGATGCACAATCATAGAATCGCCCTCATTTTCTAAAAACACCCAGTCCAGAGCAAAACACACTTCCTTGGTTCCTCTCCAAAATTACCTAACATGAGCTCCAATCCTGTAACAACCCCCGCCTCATAGTATCCTCTTATTGAGATACCCCATCATTTCCCCATGGCATATGGTCTCCGTTGCAACAAGTAATAAGCCCCACTTTGACTCTGGTGTTTCATGTGGTCTTTGGTTGGTGAGCATCTACATAACTTTATTGCAAATATTGAACATAACTCAAAGAGTAAAGGAGAGGAAAGGAAAACAGATTCTTTTAAAAGGCATACAAGAGAAGCTATGGCCCCAGGGTGGAGTTAGATTTCACTTCCAGCACGAAGACAAAGGGAACATTCAGAAAAATGACTCAGGATCTAAACCACCACTTAAAGTCATGTAGATTGTGTTCTGCCAAGGGGTGTTATGCGCAGGGAGTGGGGGAGGCGAAAACCTGGGCCCCTCTTGTCAGCCTGTGTGCTTTAACTTGAAGCTCTCACACTGGGAGATAGGAATATCTTTGCAAAATGGCATGGTGGCGTTGTGTGACCCAGCTATGGTACTGTTGAGTAGACTCACAATGAGTTCTAAAGGGAGATGGACAGAAGTCTGAAAGGATGAGAAACTGGGGATGAGGGTGGATTTGGAAGTCTTGGGCTTCATGTAATGACTGAGGTAATCAGGAATAAAATACATGACCTGTATGACATGATCAACTCTGTCACAAGCAGAATGTGGCAGTAAGGTTGTGAGACTACTGGGCACCTGCTGCCAGCAACTCTGACAGCGAGACGAGGCTGCAGATGGGCAGTCTTTCCTAGGACACCTGCATCTGTGAGTCTCTCTCCTAATGTCTTGGGAGAACAAGAGACACTCTGTAGCACCCACTTACTTCCTGCCAGTTGAGTCACAGAAGCCCCAGGAAGCACAGTCTTACCCGGAGTACAGGAAGCTCCTGTTTTCCCTCTGTAATTCTTACTGTTAGAGGTGTGGTGGCCGAGGGAAGATCATAGAAAAGGATGTTCTTTCTTGCTTTTATCCATGATTTTTCTTTCTCTCTGATGGGAATACTCTCTCATTAGGTTTGACAAATAACTGACCTCCCTGCAAACTCAATTCTGGAATAAGTTCTTCAATGAAGCCTTCACTGATTCCAGAATTAAGCTGACTCCTTCCCTCTTTGAAACCTATTTTTATTACAGCACAGCTTTCAAATTAATACCATGGATTTATTTACATGTTTCTTTCTCTTTAAGAATACATTATTCTTTTGTTGTTGTTGTTAATCTCTATCACTCAGCACAGTATCTGACACGTAATGGTGTTGGATTATACCGAGTCAAATACATTAGACTGAATTGATTTGAAGATAAACTAATGGGATCTAATGCAATGAATATGGGATCAGAAGGCAGAGTTTTCTGGCTTTGCCTCTGTTAACGACATGCATTTGTACAAGCCTCTTAACCTCTGTACATTTTTGTTTCCTAATGTGTAAAAATGAAGGTACAGGTTGATCTTTAACATCATTTGCAGTATCAGCACTCAGTGGTTCAGAATGATGTGCCTCGAGCTTGACCTTTTTTAGCTGAGTTTTTGTAATTTGTATAAAGAGCGGTGATGCATTCCTAGGCGCAGGAATAATAAGGCTTTTGCTCAAGCTCTAAGGGCTAACTAGGAAATCTGGCTATGAACAGGGCAACATTTCCCAGGGCTTTCAGATTTCTTACACCGACTTAAAAACAAATAGGACTATCATTTTTTGAAGCTTTTATTTCAGCGGAATTCATACAATGAACTTGGAGTCTATTGAATTACATTTACATCACTGGGCAAATTTGAAACCTGTGATTTATTGGAATGATTTCAAAACTTATACACATATAATTAACCTATGTCATGAAAGAATAATTCTCTTTCCACATTTTGTATTAAAAAAATACATATATATATATATATATATATATATATATATATATATATATATATATTTGGCTACCAGGAACCAGTTATCGTAACTGTGATTTCAAATGAATTAAATAGCAACAGTAGGTCTAGCATTAGGAAGATGGTGTTCACGAATGATTGAATTGCCTTTGAACTGTTTCCATGAAGAGGTACACTAACTCATCACACAAAGACCTTTCCATTATCAAAATTATGCTATTTCCACAAGCTGCCTTTATAAAAGAGAGAGGTGGTTTTTTGATACTGTTAGGTTGATAAAACAACAGCATATATTTATATAAAATAATCTAAAATAAAAAATGTTTGATTTCATCAACCATTATGGATTTATAATGTGTAAATCAGGCTGGTAAAGGCAAGGAATATGTCATTACAAGGAGTTGTCTGCAGGGTAATATTAATTATGTTGTCTTACATAATGGTCAGTGTATTGGTCAAGGTAGTCTGAAGAGTGACAAGGGCAGTTTAGGTCATGGTCTTGGTCTTTAATAAGTTATTACTGCGATTCTGTGTGAACATGAATAAAGCATCAAAACACTATGGAATTGTCCCAGCTGAAAAAAAAAATTGCTGTAATTATACTAAAATGACTTTTGAGGCTTTTAAAATTACATTCTATAAAAAAATAAATTGCGTTTGAGTAAAGAATGTCATTTGTGTAAATACTAGGTCTTAGATATATTCAGTTTAAGATCTGAAAAGTAATTATTATTCCCCAAATAACTGAAAATATGTCTACTCTTTTATTTTTGGTGTAAGGTCAATATAATTGTGCTAAAACCTTAAACATATTTTAGTATTGAAATATTTCTGTTGCCATGCAGCAGCCTACCTGTCTGTCTCGTACTTGCCCCTCAAAGAAAGGAGTCTGTGAGACGGATCCTTTCAGGGACTTTGCTTCACCTTTGTACTTGCACCTTATGTCTCCCTGTTTGGCCCCAGAAAGATGGCTGGTTAGCGAATGACCAGTAAGAGTGGGGCGGGGGGGGGGGGGGGGGGGGCCGCGGGACAACTCAAGCCAGACACAGCCACATGGGGATCAACAAGAGAATCCACAGGGTTTATATAGGTGGGCACATCTGCCCACCTCCCCCCCCCCCCCCCCCCCCAGGAGAGCCTCTGCCTCTGTGGCTGCATTCCTTCCCACAACCTGCAGGGGAAGAGATTCAATGATGTGCTGTCCATCTATTCATATGCATAAACGTTTTGTCCCTTGGGGAAGTACATTCATCCTGAGACTTATGGTTCAGCTGCCTGCAGGCAAGCGTGATTGGCTTGAATCAGTTTCCTATTATGGTGTATGGAATTCACAGATCTTGAGATTGACAAGCTTTATCTCCTTTGCTTCCCCACCTAACTAATAAAAGCTCTGCTTTGGCTCAGTCCTTGAGGCTGGAGTCCCTTGGCCCCGCTTGCACTCTATTCTTTGCTACTGTCTTTCTTAACCCTGCGTCGCCCCCCTTGCTCCCCACAACCCTCGTGGCACGGGATGCGACATATTTCCAGGAAAATAAAGCACTTGTTCTTAGTAAGAGTCAATTTAACTAAGACCGTGTTCCCTATATGAAAGAAATGCTGAAATCATTTCTTGTAAGTCCCAGGAAGATGGGCATTGCTAGTGGAACAAGTGATCAACATCACCCTCTCAGGTGTTCCTGACTCTTTGATGTCATGGTGTATTGGTTTCTTACTGCTGCTATGACAAATTCCCACAAATTTGGTGACTTAAAACAGCACAAATATGTTCTTGTCGTTGTAGAGGTCAGAAGTCCAAAATGAGTTTCACTGAGCTAAAATCAAGTTGTCATCAGCCTGCATTCCTTCTGAAGGCCCCAGAGGAAAATTGGTTTCCTTTGCCCTTTCCAACTCCCAGAGGCAACCTGAACTCCTTGGCTTATGGCCCCTTCCTCTATCTTCCAAGCACATCACTCCAACCTCTGCTTCCAGCATCACATCTCTTCCTGACTTTCACACTCTTGCTTTCCTCTGATAAGGACCCTGTGATTACATTAGGCTTAAATAATAGATCCAGGACTTTCTCCTCATCTTAACCTTAACTTAGTCATCCCTGCAAAGTCCCTTTTGGCATGTACAGTAACATATTCACATGTTCTGGAGATTAGGACGTCTCTGAGGTACCATTTTTCTGTTTTCTACAGATAGACCCCTTTGCAGTGTGGCAAAGTCTATTATTTCCTTGTTGTAACCATATTTTTAAATGCATAACGTAAAATACATGAATATACAATGGCAAAAATCATATTGAAATACAATAATCAAAATATTTAAAAATAAATGTGTGCTATAGTAATGTGTGTACTTTTAAAATTATTGCATTAAATAATAATCGCAATGACTAATAACTATAATAATTTCAAAGTAGTAAAGGACATAAACAGTATTTGCAATAATTGTTATGGGATATAAAAATATCTATGATTTCTATTGTAGTACTAATGGTGTGTGTTGTTGCTGTCTTTTTGTTTGTTTGATTTCCTATATGTTAATAATTAGAGGAAATGATAAACTTCAATTAGAAGTTAAGGCAAAAAAATATAATTTTATTTCCACTTATGATCTTGCACTGCAGGTTAAGAACCCCTGCTGTATACTTATAGCAGAAAGAAAAGATTTATGACTTGTCAATATGTGTGTGTGTGTGTGTGTGTGTGTGTGTGTAGGATTCCCATTGATCAACATGAGACAAGCAACTTGCTATTATTTTATAATTCCTCAATGCATTTGCTTTTTCTTATCGTTCAGCTACTAACTGAAAAGTAAAATAAATTAATTATCAGAAATCTATATTATGAAATTCTCATTCTGCTCAACATTAGACACTAAGGTATTTACAGACACATGACAAATTCTTCTGTGTGTATTCAAATTTCAACGTATCATCCTGATTAATTTTAATATTTATTTAACAATGAGATTTAGATACATGACCTAGCACTTGTTGTCTAGGAGCTTGCATTTGATTTAGCATATAGGATGTATATATTCTGCTACGCAAACACCCTCTACATTCATTTTGGATATCTTGTGGTTTAATCATTTTTCTTTTTTGTTAGATAAAATGTTTTTTACATTTTCATATAATAAGCAAGCTTATGTCCTGGCAATCCAAACAAAATAAAAGAGCTATACACTCTAAAGACTTAAGGGAGGCTGGAAATTTACTTTCGAAAACATATTTTTATCCACAAAGGATTGATCTAATAAAGTAGAAATCCTTCCCTTTTTACTTGACTTTATTCCTTAACCTATCTTCAATAAGCTCTAATAAGAACATATAATGGAATTAAATGTGCAGTTACATGCATAGACTAAACACATACGTCTGACAAACTAGAGAAAAATTCAAATATGTTTTAATATACATCCAGGACCTCAAAGCTCAGAAATTGAGGCCAAAATATTTTACTCTGCTGCTCAAGTTAAGGCTTAATATGGGGACATTTGAGGATTGGATTTGTAGAGTTGTAACAAGTTCTTTGTAGCCTCACTTTAAAACCATCGATGTGTTCTCCTAAATCATGGAATGCCCTGCTTGCACTTTGTAATGACAGATTCTGTTTTATTTTATTATCCAATGAGTACATCTTTCTGGTTAAAGGGAAATTGTAGATTCAGTGTAATTCTTTAACCAAGAAAGTAGATTTGTAGGCATTAAGTGTCACATAGGAATGGGCTTTGCATGTCAAAGCCTCTGAGTACTGCATTTGTGGACGTGGTGAGTGATTTGTGAAAGAGAAATGGTGTGCAACAGTGATAGGAATGCTGAGCTGAAGGCCTGAAGCACTTCATGTTAACTTGTCGTCTTTATTTCTGTATTAATCAGGGGGTCAGCACTCTCCCATTTTTAGTTGTTTCAAATTCTGTAATTTGGGGGGTACCTGTGAGGTGTGCACGTATAAGTGCGTCTGTGTGCCTGTGAATAATTTAAATAAAACAGAAAACTGCCATGGTGAACAAGTTTGAGAGACCTGCTATATTAATGTTCAAGTTTTTTTCTTGACTGAAGACAGTTTTATAAAGAAAGGAAGCTACGTGTTTATTTTTATTTCTTTGTTTTTGAGGAGAGTTAAATTATTGCAACATAGCTGAGGCATTTAAGAGCTCAACTGCTGGGAAAATATGTTTATTGGACGCCAGATAATATGTGCCTTTGATCGAGTAATGAGATAAATCTGAGTTACTACTCTGAGAGTCATAAGTGACATTTGCTAAGTGGAATGCTATGGTTAGATTAAAGGAAGTAAGTAAAACTTGAGAAATGTCTTTTTTTATTTGCCACTAAATATCATTAAAATTTTTGGCAATGATCTGCCAAAGATATGCTCAAATGCGACTGCATAAAATAAAATATAGAAATTCAAGTAATGTGATTTTAAGAGTTAGAAAAGTACAGACCAAATAGTATACTTATTATTATTTGCTGCATTTAGTGTTTATTTACCAAATGTTTTAAAAAATTTATTGGGGTGACAATTGTTAGTAAAATTACATAGATTTCAGGTGTACAATTCTGTATTACATCATCTATAAATCCCATTGTGTGTTCACCACCCAGTCAGTTCTCCTTCCATCACCATATATTTGATCCCCCTTACCCTCATCTCCCACCCCCACCCCCCCTTACCCTCTGGTAAACACTAAACTATTGTCTGTGTCTATGAGTTTTTGTTTCTCATTTGTTTGTCTTGTTCTTTTGTTGTTTTTGGTTTATATGCCACATATCAGTGAAATCATATGATTCTCTGCTTTTTCTGTCTGACTTATTTCGCTGAGCATTATACTCTCAAGATCCATCCATGTTGTCACAAATGTTCCTATATCATCTTTTCTTACTGCCAAATAGTATTCCATTGTGTATATATACCACAACTTCTTTATCTATTCATCTATCGAAGGACATTTTGGTTGTTTCCATGTCTTGGCCACCATAAACAAAGCTGCAATGAACATTGGAGCACACGTGTCTTTATGTATAAATGTTTTCAGATTTTTTGGATAGATACCTGGAGAGGGATTGCTGGGTCATGTGGTAATTCTATTTGTAACTTTTTGAGGAACCTCCACACTGCCTTCCATAACGGCTGCACCAGTCTGCATTCCCACCAACAGTGTATGATATTTACCAAATATTTATTAAAAAAACCAGTGCTTAACATTCACTCTGCTGGGCAGGTAAGACAAAGATGAATGCTCCACAATTCTGCTCTAAAATCATAGTTTGATAGAGAAGGCTGTGAAAGAACAAAACAAAACTACAATACCTTTCATAAAGTGACATAATAGATATGCATATAAAATGCTCTGAAATCATAGTTTTAATTTTAAAATATTTAAAAAATCTTTCAAGATAGAATTGTATTTTATCGAAGTGTATGATTTTGCAAAAAGCAAGATTGGAATTCTGATCCTGTCACTGACTGAGCTCATGCAAGATGTTTTGTTTTGTTTTATTTTGTTTTGTTTGCACCCTATATGTAGCTCTGAGAGTAAGAATAGCTAATACCTGTGAAGCACTTACTGTGTATCAGGCATTGTTTTAAACCCTTTATATATTTTACCTCATTTAATCCTTCTAGCAACTGTATGAGCTAAGGACTATTGTTCCCACTTTACAGATGAGAAAAATGAGGCATGGAGAAGTTAAGTGGCCTGTCCCTGTTCATAGCTAATACATAGAAGAGCAGAGATTAAAATCTAATCAGTCTGGCTCTAGAGACTAAGCTCATAACTGTTACACTCTATAGCCTCCAGCGATTATGATGATAATATATTTACCTTAATTCAATGTTTGGATTTCACGAACCATGCACACATAAGTATTACTCTTTTTATATTTTGAAGACCCAGTAAAGACCTTTTGATGATGTGAAGAGTCAGCTTTCATTAGGTACCCATTTATATAGTTCCTTTCAGTCTTTTCTCACCTTTTTTAACTGCCTTTCTTTCTCTCATGTACACAATTAGAGGAGTGCCCATTTGCAGATAGGTCTATATAACAAAATTTCTACTGGCAAATCATCATTAAAGAGCTGTTTAGGAGCCTCTTCCTGAGAGGCTCTGAAGCAAGAAGGGGCTTGAATGAAGACAGACGGAAGTCAATGCAGGGTGAGTTCTGGAATATTGAGTTGGTCTCCCAAATTCTCTCTTCCTGCATTAGACACTTATTCACTGACTCTAATAATACATGAGGTTTCATAGTAACCTATTGTGGGTTTACCATACAATGCACATCTCTGTTTTTGTATTCTACTTTGTGTGATATTTTCCACAGAGCCATGCCTAAAAAAACATAGATTTTGAGTTTATTTATACTTAACCAGACACAGCTTGTTACAAACATTCTAGAAATAAATATCCCCCTCCTGGCAAATATTAGTCTGTTTACTCAGAGGTTCAGTTAACATGTTGACAAGGACATTACACTGGGTTGTCTGCCTTTTCACATTTCCCCAGAGGAGAAAACGAAAGGATCACAGACCAGTGCTCTAACTTCCACTGCATAACACGTAGAAATCTTCCAGCTTTACTGTGAGAATTGAATGAGATAATGCATATAATGTGCCTGGCACATAATAAATATACTACATTAGTCAGAGTTTTCCCAAGAAATAGAACCAATCATATATATATGATATATATGTTATATTATATATTATATATGTACACACACACATATATATGTGTATATATATATATATATATATATATATATATACATATATATATGTATATATATATGTGTATATATATATATATATATATATATATATGTATATATATATATATAAAATGAGTATATTATGTAGACTAATGTTAGGAGTTATTATGGAGACTGAGGAGTCCCACAATATGCTGTTTGCAAACTGGAGACCCAGTAAAGCTGGTGGTGTAATTCAGTTCAAATTCAAAAGCCTGAGAATCAGGGAAGCCGATCGTGTCTCAGTCCAAGGGCAGGAAAAGAACAATGTCCCAGCTCAAGCAGGCAGCTGGGTGAATTCTTCCTTCCTCCATCTTTTGTTCTATTCAGACCCTTAATAGATTGGTAAAGCCCACCCATACTGGAGAGGACAACCTGCTTTACCGAGCCCTCCATTCAAAGACTAATATCATCAGGAAACAACCTCGCAGACACACCCAGAAATAATGCTTAGTCAAATATCTGGGCATTCTGTGGCACAGTGAGGTTGATACATAATTAACCATCATAAATCCTCCCCTTGTCAACTTCGCACCCGTAGGCATCTCCTTAATCCATGCACACACGTTTTCTCTATCAATTTTAATGTGTCTTAGTGAAGAATTACTTAAGAAAAAATTATGTTCATATAGGACAAAATTTAAAGACATAATGAGTGTGTAGCAAACATAAATTTCCCTCCTATTCCTTTATCCCTCAGCCAATAGTTCCCCTGTCGAGAGGCAACCACTCTTACCCTATCTATATTGTTTACATGGTTTGGGGGCATATTGAAACATTTAAAAATGTTTGGCTTTTTAAAAGAATTGGTGTTTCGTTTTTGGAATTTACCAGGGAAGAGGAGGTTCAAAGGGTGGGTACATTCTTTGACTCTCAGGAGTGGTGAAAGGTGAAGTAAAAATGAGCACAATCAGAAAGCCTAAGGTTTCGTCTTGTCTCCTCCATTTAGCTCTGGTCAACCTTAGCCAGGTTATTCAATTTTTCTGATTAAAGCTACATAAAAAAAAAGTTTAACTTTTAAAAATAGAGTGCAGTTCCTTTTAGCTGTACCATTTTATGATGCCTCATATAACCCAACACAGTTTTGGTAATGGTGCCTAGGGTGTGATCCACCAGGAAATGTACTTTGAGCAATTCAGATTAGTCATGATATTTTCTCTTTCCCCGGTTGCTGATGTTGCTACTAAGAAATTTTCACCCTGGTGAAATCACAAAAACCCTGGGAAATGCAACCATGTCTAATAAAGCAGCACTTCTTTTTCTTTAGAGGAGAGTGTGCTACCCTAACATGAGATGTTGTGTGAAGGCGTGTACTTTTTATGGAAATTGGGGCATTCTAAATTGTGATATGGGTGAGACCTGGATGACTTAAGGCTCCTGGTCTGATATTTGTAACTGTTGGAATAATTCTTTCCTGGACTAATTAGGCAATCTATCAAAAAGCCTGTGTTAATTTAATTTAGAAACTCTGAGAATGTTTCATTCCATAGCCAGTAACACACTGAGAAGGAAATTCTTTTATGCTTTGTAGCTGATATAATTAAATTGAAGCCACCGGCTTACTAAGAATGTTTCTGTCTCCTGTGGAGTTTAGTCAAAGAAGAAAATATGTGACTTCCAGGTTAGATGGCAAAATGGTAAGTGTTTAACTTCCCTGCCTGAGCTTTAAACAGCAGTAAAAATTCCACACGCAAATAAATAAAATCAAACAGAAACTAAATAAAGTAAAACAACACAAAACAAAAAAGAAACAACTGCAGAAGAAAATTTTTCTATACTGAAATGAGGGAACAGCTACAATTTCACAGAAACATGTTCAATAATGTCCGCCTCATATAAAACAATTAGGACCAAATTGAAAAACAATTTTGAGATATGACACAAATCTCGAATTTCACGTTGAGAGCAGCGTGCTAGAAATGAGAGTTCAGAAACACCCCACTGATAGCCATGCTTGAAGGTGTTTGGGCTGTGGGTATGTCTCTGCCATGGGCAAGATAGAGAACTTCTGCTTGGCATCTGTTTCTTCATGCAGAACAGGTGCCATTCAGGTTGGGCAGGAGGGCTTACCACCACACCACTGAGATGTTTGCCTATTGTGCTGGAGTATGTGCTCACCAGGTTTGGGAAATATTCCTTACTTAGTGCACCAGCAATGCCTGGCACAACCCAGCTCTAAGTCCCCTTTCAGGCCTGGTCTCCAGGCCTCCCATGGCTCTCCCAAGTCTCCAGTCAGCTGGACAACTCATCAGTCTGAACAGTGCACAATCTGCTTGTAACGTCAGCTTTCTCACACTGACCCTGATGCTTGGTAAGACTTTCTTGCTATGGTTCTTCCAGTATTATATACCTGCTGCAATCCCACCCAAACTTCAAGGTCTACTGACTCATAAGCCGCTTTCTTCATAATCCTCTCTTGATCCACTGACGTATTTTAGGACTGCCAAATACTTTTTCTTCCGAAGAAGTCCTTCTTGCTTTATTCTTTCATGACATCTCATGTTCTCCCTCATAACATAGTTATTTCTGTTTACGATGTTAAGTTCCTTAAGGCGGAAATCATGCTGTTTTTGTATCTGTTTATTCCCTATATCTCCTAGTACAGTTCTTTGCATAAAATAGGTATTCTGTGAGTACTGGTGAATCTATATTTTGGGTTTTAAAATTTGAGAATCACACAAACATTCACAGTCCTTAACTCCTAAAAGATGTTTTTCTCTGAACAGTGCAACTCTCAACAGAGTAAAGCATATCTTTCACGGTCCTGGAATTCGTCATTGTGAAGTCAATGTGTTCCTCAGTTCCCTTAGACTTTGCCAGATCTCTAACATGATAACTACAACTCTTAACCTTGAAGGTCTTATTTCATCTCAAGTGGCTTGAAAGTTCTCTCTCAAATCTTACATCAATCTCTTCACCTTTTCTAAATGTATTGCTTATATCCCATTATATCATTTGGCCAAAGTATAGGCAGAATTGTTTTGTAATTTTTTTCTTGCTCAAATCCTTATTTTTTTACAGAGAGTTATTTTTCCTTTATTCTTCCTTCTAACATATACACACACAAGTATGACTGACATGTAGTTTAAAGCATAGTAAATAGAGGAACAGCCATGAATCTGTCACTGAGAACATGAACACTTCACATTAATTTGTGCCCTGCTGTCCTACCTAATTCCTCTGCCTCTTTCACATCAGCTGGATTCTGTATTTATCATTCCCCTGCTCTTTTTTCTTAAACTTTTTATATGGAAATAGTTTTAAATTACATAAAAGTTGCAAGGATAGTACAAAGAACACCCATACACATATATACTTACACTTATATATACATATATACTTATACATACACATACACATATATATAGAAAAAATATATGTCCTTTTCTCAGAATTTTTGAGAGTAAGTTGCAGATGTCATCGCCTTCCTTTACCTCTAAATATTTCAGTGTGATTTCCTATGAATAAGGTATTTTCTTACATAACTACAGGACAGTTTCCAACCTTCAGTAAGTTTAACATTGATGTAATACTATTATTTAACTTATAATCCATATGTTCAAATATTTATTTTGGCTTGTGATTATATATGTTATTAATGACATATAATATAATCATAGTATATAAAATAACAAATAATACAAAGTTTTAACTATTTTTTTCTATAATTCCCTACTAGCTTTGTGATTCCCAAATTGCTCTATGTGTATTTGGGATTTTGCACAATTGGCAAAATTAATGTGATTTAATGGACAAAACACAGGGCTGAGAGTCTAGAGAGTCTACAATCACTCATCTTTAAGAATTTCTTCAAAATCATTTGCTTTCTTGATTTTCAAGTCTGCTTTGTGAAATGAGGCTACAATCTACTTGTTTTGGTCCTTGGCTTCCTTTGAAGAACTTTTTTTGTGAACCATAATCTTCTGGGCACTGCATGTACAATTCTCTGACTTTAGAATTCTTTTCCACATATGACAGATGAAGAAACAGAAGGTCAGAGAGGTCTGTTTGCATTCCAAAAGTCACTCAGCCAAGAAATGTCAGAACAAGCATCTGAACTCAGATCTGATTGCAAAATAGTTGTTTTTAAATGCTTATCAGATCAAAACCAGACATGTCATTTTAGCACTAATGTGTTCCACCATCTGGTCCCATCATGACTATTATTTCTGACCCTGAGTATCTCCACTGATCCGCTCACTGCTACCTTCAGTCTTTTCACCTTCCCACACCCACAGAATTTCTTTCTGCCACAATGATTTTACTGCCGGCTTTCCTTGCTCACCTTTATCCACATCCTCATCTATCACCTCATCTATCTTCAGGGTCTGTCTCTCCCACCTCTTTCTCTGACTACTACTTATTTAGTTATTTACTCTGACTACTTATTAAGTTAAATTTACTTACTCTTGCTCTCCTGAATTTCTTTCACTTCTACTACCTTTATCATCATTTTAGCTCTTTATTATACTTTAAAATGTCTCCATTATCTTCTAGTGCATTGCAAGGAACTTAATGGCAAGCATTATACCTTGTATCTTTTTACCACACTCTATTATTATTTTGATGTTGTCCATGAAATAGAAGCTTAATTCCTACTGACTAAATTCCTTTTTGAAATTGATATGCAAATTATTTGAAAAGTGGGAAACATGACATAAGCCTATGTCAATATTATTTCTAAATTTTGGTCTTCATTTCTCTTTACCCAGTAAGATTTTATGCAATTTGTTAGCTTTCAGTTATCTTTCTAAAAGCGTAGACTTTATTGTTGATTGTAGGTCAACATGTCTATAGCCTTTCAGAGTAAGCTTTTGTCAATAGTAATAACCAATACTGCCCATTAAATACCCATAATATGCTGGACATTATTACAACTTAATCCCATAAAGCCTCAAAGAAATAGGAATTACTTCACCATTCAGTACACATCATCTACAATCCCCAAATGGCTTATCAGGACAGTCACTACTTATAGATACAGAAGCCAAATATCAAGGATTTGTTCAAGTCTACTCAAATAATGACAGATGTTTCTATTGCAAACCAACAGTGCCTGATTTCAAAGTCTCTGATATTTACTCTGTGTCATATTTCCTCATCTTGATATTATGCAATTTAAAAACTATATTAGTCAATGTAACACAGCCAATGGGTACTTTTTACTATATATAATATACATATAAAATGTAGAGGAAGTCAATAATTGATGTTAAATATTTGGCTTCTTTTGCTGTACTTTTTATATTATTTCTATTAAACTTTTTGATGATGTTTTAAATTGGGGGAGTGGGAAATGGGCTAGGTAGGAAAGAACGTAATATAAATACTTTCAAAGAAAACCATGTTTGTCCTTCAAATAATACTGACCCACCAATTTTTTTTTATTCTTAAATATAATTATTTCATCTAACACAATAGAATAAGTGTGATCTTTTTCTTATGTTAGATGCTAATGCTAACATTCCTAAAATAGTTGATAATAGAATGGTTATTTCATACTATACATTTATAATTATGAATCTAGTGTATTTTGTAAAGTCCAATGTATTAGTTAAATACACAGATGGAGAATGAAGTAAAACGATAAAAGTCAAGAACATATGTTGTACTCTCAGTAAAAGGAACCAGAGCCAACCAACTATAGATAGATTTAATTATTTTTAGGCAACTTCCCAGAAATAACTCACCCTGGATCATGTTTGTGAGATAGTGTACTGATGAAATTAACAAGCCACAGATCCTGGAAACTAAAGATAAAAGATAATCGTGGAAACCCTAACCTGTTCATGAGATTGTGTTGTAATGACAGAAATATTACTAACTGATAAGGGGTATGAAAAAAGGCAGTGTGGAGAGTGGAAACTGGTGTGTGATAAGGGAGAGGTACTCTGATTCTAGATGGTTGGTTTCAGATGTGTAACTATCTCGAAAATAGAGAAAATCAATTTATGAGAGTATTAAAGCTTTTCTATTGTGGCTTATGGGTTATAATAATAAATTCAATAAGCAACATTTTTCTATAAAAGTTACTTTCCAGAGTCAGCAGGAAAGCACTAGCCTATTCAGATAATTGGCTCCAATTATTAGGCTAGGATAATATTAGTTTCTCCTTCATTTGAAATAAGTAAATTGGAATTCTGTATATAAATTATGCTATGGAATGTATATAAATTGTGTCAGATTCTTGGAGTAAGCATTTAAAACTGAGTTTCAGAAAACAGAAGCATGGAGACCAGAACCTGACCCCCCGGTGGTCCTACCTGAGGCAGATCCTACTCTCACCCTTACAGCAGATTTCAGACCTAAGTTAAGGAACTGAGTGACAAAGAGTGGGGTTTTGAGTAAGTTATCTTGTCTATGACTTGGTAAGTGGTCTGACTCTAAAGGAAAAATCATATGTATCTTTATATCTCCTCTCTTTATGAGGAGAATGGAAAGCAGAGTCCTAAAAGTTTGTAATTTTATAACTGAACAAAGAGAAGCAAAAATTCTACGTGATTTTGATTAAATGTTTTCTAACAGCATTTGTTATATTGGTTTACGTCATAGGTGTATAGGGTAGTCACACAATATATATTCATAAAATATTTTTTCAATTGTGAATAATAGATTTTAAAGCACAAACATTTTTGTTCAAACACTCTCTATGATTTACTACAGGAAATTCTAAATTAAATGTCCCCTAACATTTTTCACTGACAAATAAATAATTTAATGGTGCCAATTTTTTTTTAACTTGGGCTATTTTTTTTTTTCATTACAGTTGACATTCAATATTATTTTATATTAGTTTCAGGTATATAGCATAGTGGTTAGACATTTATATAATTTACAAGCTGATCTCCCCAATTAGTCTAGTACCCACGTGGCACTATACATAGTTATTACAATATTATTGACTATATTCCATATGTTATACTTTATATCCCTGTGGATGGTGTCAATTCTTAATCTTCTCTGATGGGTGGCTCTCTTAAGTTACACAGGTCATCTACAAAGCTTCATGAAAACCCAGCTACTTGTAGCTAACAGACTTTGGATTTCAATTGTGCTGAGACATATTTGGCTTGTGACATTGGGGTTAAAACCTGCTGGTTTCATAATATTGTTACTGTATTTTGGGGTGAATTGTCATAAAAGATAATGTTGACCTCAGCCAGAAATGGATGAAGATGTATAGAAATCTGCTTGCTAGTTATAATAGTTATGAATATAGTCAAATTGCCTTTGCCCATCAAAAATAAATCATTTGATTAGAGTCTCTTCCTTAGGGGACTTTTTGGGAGGTTGTTTATAAATGCCCTGGACTTCCTCTTTATTCATATTTAAGCTTGGTGCCTCCTTCTGTTCCTTATTTTAACATGATAATTGACGTTATAGCCTAGTAATAGAAGATATTCAGGCATGATATCTCTATCAACCAACCTTGAGAAGTGCACTAAAGTAGAGAAAATCCATATGGTGTAATACAATTTCATCTGGTTGTTAGTTAAATAATCCCTAGAAATTCAAGTTTATTCTAGAGTATGGTAGATTCAAAACTCCTAACATTGACTCTGTAATATACCTAAACTTAAGGAAAACACTAGCATAGAGCTGGGTTTTACACTAAGTCAAATCCAGAACCAGATTTCTTGACTCTATTCAAAACAAATGGGATCCTCCTGATTTGTGTTTAAGAGAAGTACGACAATAGAAGACAAGACCACAATTTTGGCAGCTGTCCTTATAACTGCCATTTGTGTTTAAAATCAGATGGACATTTGCTGGGTTATTAGAAGCAGCATCAGTCTAATAACCATAGGATAGACTAATACTTTGAATAAAAACCTAATTTGAAGAAATATGTTCCTTGAGTATAAGCATCAAATTAAGTCCATGTAAACAAGAGATAAATGGGCTCAAGTCTTAAACACGAATTCTTCTTAGGAAACTTTTAGTTTTCCCTTGGAATGTTCTCATAATAAAGATGTCGTCTGCCAGGAAAGATCTTCACTGAGGGGAGCAGATAGTCCTCCTTAATAATACACTCTTTTCAAATCAGATTGTTTTTAAAAACCAGTGAAGGACCTTAGCCTTATTTCTTCATTTGTGGATGGGGAATGTGGAAACCAGAGAGATTCAGCGATTTCCTCTAGACTACATAGTTTCTTACTGATAACATCAGGAATTACACGTGCTGAAACAATCTTCCTTTCTGCACACTAATAAATCTGTCACAATAGAAGATGATAACGGTAATGCTCCCAGTGATCCTAATATTCAACTCCAGTATCATACCTAATTTTCAGCATTAACATACCTGATAAACGAAAGAAAATGTGAGAAGTTTGAGCAAAATGGTAGGACTAATCTTACCTGATTAATTCTAGAGAATTTCTCTTGCTCCTCTCTAGAGAATGTTTTTTTAAGATGACTTGAAGACTCATGTCTCTCAAATAAGTGAGTGTCTGTCATCTGCATACTTCTTGATAAACAATGACAAATGCTTATTCAAATGTTCTCATTTTCACTATTTCATATTAACCTAAAAAACCTCTGTCATTACAAAACATCATGTTTATGAGACGTTAACAGACTCCAAGATTGCAGCTTGTTACACACAAACTATATTTCTGTGGGGTGCTTATTAATCACCTTACTATTCTAAATAAAAATGTCTCCAAATCATAATGTTAAGATGGATTTCACCTACTCCCTGCCCACCGGGCATTAATTCATATGCACTTTAGTTTTATATAACTGCCCTTTCTTGTTTCAGAATTTATCTTATCTATTAGTACTAAAGTTCTCCATTAATGTATTTATGTGTGATTTGTTCCTCAATAGATATTTGTCATGATCCAGTTAAAATCAGGGAACTGCACCAGATCTTTGTGGGAGCATAAGGATGAATATAAAGCAATGGTTCCTACCTAGTTCAAAAGACACTATCTTTTTTTTTTTAATTAAAAAAAATTAATTACTGTTGACATACAATATTTTATTAGTTTCAAGTGTAAAATGTCACCATCTCTTAAAGTAAATTTGTAGTTAAATAGATAAGTGACTGAATGTTACATTGTTAAAGTTAATTTCTTCTAAACAAAAGACACATTTATAAAATATGTACTATAAGCAATTAGGGGAGGTACATTGTGTATAAAAATAGTTAAAATTCGTGAACATGAAGGCAAAAGAACTGAGAAATCAATTCTTTCATTGGGGAAATAAATGGGAATGTCAGGATGGGCAATCAAGTTCTGATGGGAACTGTGTGCTTTGCTTAAAGAGTTGTTATATTAAAGTTTTCAATATAAAGTCCAGGTGGAATTGTCTTTTAGATACTTGGAATTATGTCTGAAATCCAGGTTAGAAGTGGAGGTTGAAGATAAAATATCAAATTGTAGAAATAAAAATGGATATGACATCAGATGTGGTTTCCACTGTAGATAAAGAACCGAAAATATTATTTTACATTTCTAACACTTTGAAAGATGTCATTTCTTTTTGTTTTGAAGATAATTTTCTCATTTTCGTACGCTATTCTATGCTTGATTCAGAAGAGATGTTCTACAAAGCTAAGGACTTAAGAGTCCAGTTCTGACTTAGCAATACAGAGTGGCTCAGTATCTTGCTAGTACACGAAATTCTCTCTAAAGCAGTGATACTCAAGGAAAATTGGCAAAATGATTCTGCTGAATAATTTTCTCTCTGTGCTCATATAGTGGGGAACTAAAAGCACAAACATTGGAGTCAAAGCCTGGATCTAAATCCTGGTTCCAACAACTTATGTTTTTAGAGCTTTGGACAAGTTATTTAATTCCTTCTGAGCCTTAGTTTCTCATCTGTAACATGTGAATACTAATATCAACTTCAAATTTGGTGTGAAGATTAAATTAAATGTATATTATAGTAAGTAATGGGTACTATGACAGTAGCTCTTAACATTATCATTGTCACTATTACTACCTAATGGCAAATTTGGTCTTTGGCATTGGTAGTATATCAAAATAGTGTTGAGCCATGCAAAATACGGTTAGGGTAATCAAATATTGGCCAGTTGCTACATTTTGATGGATCCACATTAGTAAGAAAATAGAGAACTCCAAATAATGACAAAAGACAAAACCCCTAAATTTCAGGACAATGTGTGGATACAGTTTAAAGAAAGAATTATTAAATTCCTAAAGCCCTTAACTTAGGCATTTGTCAAATTAGTTTATGCTAAACAAAAGATATAAGTATAAAACATACTTTTTGTTATTGCTAATTTTTATGCAAGACCAAGTTATTTATGAAGATGTATCATTTCCTTTTTTGGATCTTACAATTTAAGTTCCTAATAATTATATTTCTCAATTTGTTATTATGACTGCATGAGACACACATTTACCCCACACCAAGTCTGAGGTCAAAATTGGTTGGCTAAGCTGCAATAACAAAGAGCCCCTGAAACTCGGTGGTTTAAAGAACAAGAAGATTTCTTTCTTTTCTAACAGTTTAAAGCCAGTATCAAAGTCAGCAGAGTGGCATGCCTTTATGAGTGGCAATTACTCATTAGCCGGGCTGACAGCCATTTTCTCTGCCAGTTTTGATATGTTTCATCCAAGGTCATCTGGGGCATTGCTACCCTAATCATTCAGAAAGAAACATGGAGAAACATATTTAGGAGATATAATTAGTCATCTCTGAATGTGGTATGTGTGACCTCCAGTCATATTCCATTGGATAAAACCCAACTCACATAGACAAACTTGACTGCAGGGAAATGTAATCTTGTTTTATGCCAAGAAAGAAGAGGACAGTGGATTTTAATGAATCTCTAGCAGCCTCTGCCACATTTTTAAATAGCGAGGCAAATGTATTAATATTTAGTTAAAATGGTTTTCGTACTAGTTACTTTGGGGGGCTTTATCAGAGACGCACAGTTTGTTTTGCTTTGGGTTCCTGGACATGTCACCTTCTGACAAAAAAAATGAGACACTATATCCTAAAACGTGATGTAAGACCATTGGTGAATGTTACCAAGAGTAAGGGACAAAAAGGAACACATGCCTATTAGTTTGAAAATTGGCCCCTAAGTGAAACCATTAATCCATGGCAATTTCATGTTCTCTTAGGTCACCATGGTAATGGAAATGAATCATCTTTTTATGGGACAAAATATGTACTTCAGCAATGTGATCTATATAGGGAATCTTTTTCTTTAGTTTTCATGTTCATTTTTACAAAATGAATGTTCTTCTGATTTTAACCCCTTTTATGCAGTGTTGGTACTGTGTTTTCAGTGAATGGTGTTGCAACTATATGCAATAAATAGTGGATCAAGTCATTTCATCAAGTGTTTACACTCTTGTTTGCTGAAAAGTCATGCAAAAGATTCCCCTCCTTTTTTTACCTGGATAAATTTAGATGTAGAAGCAAAATAAATTGATACATGAAATAACAATATGAATCAATTTAGGACAAAATTGTCTAGTTGTTCAGTGGCCATGAGATTTGTACTGTGCATGTCACAGAAAATGGCCTTAGTTCTCTATTTTCAGGTGAAGTTTCAGATAAAAGCCCATATAGCTTGTCAATTTGCTTTCTTGCTACTCTCTAAACTCTGTCTGGGACTATACTTTGTTCTAAATCAGTTTTTCATGGTTAGTATCCACTCACCATAGCAATTATCTGACATTTATTGAGAAGCTATTAAGTAAAGTGTTCATTGGAAGTAGGTACTTTATGGGATATAAACAAATACAAGAGAAAACAAGATTCCTGTTCTGAAGAAACAATCTACTGAGGAATTTAGACCACAAAAATGTCATTAAAAATAAATTACTAAGTGAAAAGATAGAAATTGCTCACTATATATTGTTTTAAGAAAGGAAAATTACTGAGATATATAATAAAAGGGAGAGACAGACTTTACACTGCTGATGTCACCCTTGCCAATGGCATGTAAAGTGACAATTTTGTGATGTATATCCATCCTATTGCTTATAGAATAATTCAATTTGATCACCCACCATGTGTAAGTATTTAGCTAAACACTATAGAGCGATGAATAAGACATAGTTCCTGACCCCAGGAAGCTTATAATCTAGTGAAGTGACAAACAGTAAATTACATCCATCACCATACATAGTTACAGAAATTTTTTCTTGTGATAACTTTTAAGATGTACTTTCTTAGCAACTTTCAAACTTGCAATACAGTATTATTAACTATAATCATCAGTCCATACATTATCTCCCCTAGACTTATTTATTGTATAATTGGAAGTTTATACTTGTTGACTCCCTTCACCCACTTTGCCCACCCCTCATCCTTAGCCTCTGGCAACCTCCAATCTGTTCTCTGTATCTATGAGCTCATTTTTTGTTGTTCTCGTTTTGGTTCCTCATACAAGTGAGATCATGCAGTATTTTCCTTTCTCTGTCATATTCCACTTAGCATAATACCCTTAAGTTCCTTCCATGTTGTAGCAAATGACAAGATTTCACTCTTTTTTATGGCTGAATAATGTGTGTGTGTGTGTGTGTGTGTGTGTGTGTGTGTGTGTGTGTATCCATTTTCTTTATCCATTCATCTGTTAATGGGCACTTAGGTTGTTTACATATCTTGGCTATTGTAAATAATGCTGTAATGAACATGGAGGTATATATATATATATATATTTGAGTTAGAGTTCGAGTTTTCTTTGGATAAATATGCAGGAGTAAAATTGCTGGATCATATGGTTATTCTTTTTAATTTTTTTGAGGAAACTCCATACTGTTTTCCATAATGGTTACACCAATATACATTCCCACGAATAGTGCACTAAGGTTTCCTTTTCTTCACATCTTTGCCAACACTAGTTATTTCTTATCTTTTTTATGATAACCAAGGAATAGATGATTTCAAATTTATATTTTTAATAATCAAGTAACAATTTTCTTCTTAAGTGTCTTCTTAAGTGTCCAGTGATTTCTTAAGTGCTAGAGAATATAAGCCATACACATTTTGCTTCATGCCAAGATGCATTTTTTTTAAGTAATTAAAATAGCAGTCCAGGCAGCTAACAATAAACCCAGTGGTATACTGTGATAGAGACTATTAGTGCGCAGCTATATACAGTTCTCTCCTTGAACACGTGAGAGGAAACCGTTTCCCAGTCTCTCCCGTTATTTAGGCCATGTCACTAATTCTGGTCAGTGACATATGAAATAAACTAAAGTGAATTACTTTCAAGTTGAGCATTTAAGTATAGCTTTCTATCTTTACCTTCTCTCTTCCCCTGCAGGAAAGATGTTAAGATACCAGAGTTATCCCAATATGGAAGGATCCTACGTCCCTCAAAATCTCTACGTAGACTAAAATGTAAACATTAGTTGTTTTAAGATCCTGAGATGTGAGGTTTTTGGCTACTGTAGCAGAGCTAAGCATTAATTATCTTGACTAATACAGATGGTCAGAAAAAATAAACATCATATAAAAATAATGCCACACGTTGATTTTCCAAGGTGAAAATCTATGCTGGGATTATTTCAATGATATTTATTTTGTTCCTACTGTGAAACAGAACCTCCATATACGTGAAGACATAGATTCACAACAAACCTGGAGTTAGGTATTACTAATCTCATTTTTTCATAGATGAGGAAACTAATTTAGTGAGATGCTGACTGGCTCATGTTATTGCTGCTAAAAAAGAGCCAAAATTAAGCTTTAAGCCAACCCCACTATCTTCACTTACTCCAGCAAGATGTCACAGTCTAAGAAACGGAATCATAGATTCCATCTATCCTTTATTACTTCTAAGATTTTTCAGACAGTTAATTTGGTATCCAATTTCTTTTGCCTAAGAGAGTCTGAGTGTTATTAGTTTTAGATAATCTTTCATCTAACAATTCAGATTACCTTTTGCAGGAGCATTTTGATTTCACAGCTTATTTTATCTGACAATATTTTTCCAGGCTTTAGAATTTTCGCCATTCTTCATACAATAGTTATTAAACTCATTTTTTTGTCTACCACAAATTTTTCATTTCATGCTGTTCTAATATTTTGTGAATCTATCTCCCCCACTTGCATCACTCAACTTCTTGAAGCATAACAGTATATAGCAGAGAGCTGCAGGATTTTCCCTTCGTGGTTTTTCAGCACTCACTGTTCAGCTCATGAAGTACAGTATAGCGATTGAAGCCTGGGTGATTGTGTGTCTCTGTGTCTGCTGGGCAGCTGGAGGGTGCGAGTGTTTCTCCACCACAGGCTCCTTTGAGGGAGCCTTGTTCATGATGGCACTCTCTCATTTCCACTCCCTCTTCTTGCACCTTCAAGCCTACATGTGATAACAGTTTTTGCTATTGCTAGCCATGGGACACTGTATTATCCCTAATTTCTCTAAATCTTGCTTGTGTTTTTGTAAAAACTCCACTTATTAAAATATTTTAATGTCCCTTGTTTTAATCCACCATCTTTTTTCCTCCAGGAGTTTGACTGATACAGTAGAGTAATAGTTAATATAATTTAACTACATATTAAAGTGGTTTAATATGATTGCTATACTTGGCAAGTAGAATTCCAAATACTGTAAATTAGCTTTTCCTGAACTGTTTCCCTTGGTGCTCTGAAGTTCCATAGGATGCTAATAAGTGTTATTTTTAAAGTGGGGAATTTCTTTTGGAGATGCACCTTTTAATATTTCACAAAAGCTATTAATGCACCCTAAAAATAATTTGCACAGAAGATCTCTAAATAATTTTCTAATATTAGGTATACAATATCCTTCCCTCTTTTGGTTAGTTTTGTAAGTTTGAGTGTAGTTGTTTTACAAATAACTGGAGCTTCCGTTCTATTAAAATATAGAACCATAATAGCTACAACATGTGAGAGGGGCTACGATGATATATTAAATACATATCAGCTTTATAATGACAATATTAAATACATTTTCTCCATATTAATTCACCCAACAACACAATAAGTTATCAGTGTTCCATTTTATAAATGGGACTCAGTGAAAACAAATCATATGATTTTGCCAAGTGATTAGGTAGTGGAAAAAGGACCCAAATCTACTTCTATTTGGTTTCATTTTAAGACAAACATTTTAAATTTCCTTTCTAAATGTGAAATGAACTCCAAACTATTTCAAATATTCAAGTTCTTGGTAGACTTGTATCAAATCTAAGACCACTCCTTTCCACTCACTTACTTCTTTTTTTTATTAAAAAGAGGGAAAAGAATGCTGTATTTTATAGAAAAAATAAGGGCAACAAAACAATTAAATGTCAAAATTTTAACACCATTGATATTAAATTAGTTCCCCAAGTCCTGTTGCTCAGGCTTTATTCTTTAAATAATTTAATTTGGAATGAAACTACCCATTATAGATAGCTATTTTAGTTTGTGATATTCGTTTACTTATAGTAAGTTCACTTTTAATTGATATTAATTGGGTTATTGACTTCATATTAATATCAACTATTAATTGATATTCATTAATTAGAGGAAGAAAATATTAAAAAATAATTTTTTTATTAAAGTTTATTGGGGTGACAATGGTTAGCAAAGTCACATAGGTCTCAAATATACAATTCTGTATTACATCATCTATAAATCCCCTTGTGTGTTCACCACCCAGAGTCAGTTCTCCCTCTATCACCATATGTTTGATCCCCTTTGCCCTCATCTAACATCCCCTCCCTCTTTACCCTCTGGTAACCACTAGACTACTGTCTGTGTCTATGAGTTTTTGTTTCTTTATTTGTCTTGTTTCTTTGTTGCTTTCAGTTTTATATCCCACATATCAGTGAAATCATATGATTCTGGAGTTTAAAAAATAATTTTAAGACACTAGTCTTAAACCAGATTTGTCAAAATTTACAATAGCCAATTTATCAAAATCATGAAATGGAAAACTTTTTGCAAAGTTTCATCTTTTTAGGCTATTAATAAAACTGATGGAGTTAAATGTCAGACTACATATTGTCTTGCTTGTGACTAATCAAGGTCCGTAAGTGTTTTAATGCCTTAATTTCCATATCCTTTTGTCTTCTTGTGAGGACATGGATAGCCACTGCCTGATGGTTGTGAATGGAAAAAATACAAGAACCAACCGTCAAATTCACAACTACAGGTCTTTTGGACACCCGTCATTGATCTGCTTTACTCCTAACGCTAGGTCCCAACTTAAGCTCCTCACCTACTATACTGGATATATCTGTCTCAGAAAATGATTTTTTTTCTCTCTTTCACTAAAATTTGTTACATTTAATTAACTTTAGTCTGATGAATCCTTTCTCTTATTTGTGTCTACTTCATGGATCCTTCTTTTCTATTACATTTTAAACAGAAGATAATGTAACTCATTTCCAACACTCCTTAATTAACTTCCAGTTGACCTTTCCACTAAGTGGATAAATTCAGTCTCCTCATGAAATATGTAGTCATGCTAATTCAATATTCTTCTGAATTAGGCCGAATCTGTCTTCAATGAAATAAGAATATTTGTGTCTAGAAGCATTGTTGTAGTCTCTACACACATTCTGCAGAGTAATTTTTGAACTCAATAATGAAGTTTAATATTTACTTTGCCAGCTTTACTGCTTTCACTGAATTGAAGAGAGGGAATAAATTGTTTGGAAATTGGCTGTGAATTTTAATTTCAAGCTTTCACCAAGTCCATATTTCCTTTAAAGTTTTCAATAAGTTTAATTTAAAAATTTCCTAATCTGATTTCTCTCTTCTCTTGATTAAGGATCAGTAATTCTTTTCTCACTGGATGATTATTATGTTGTCAAGGGATAAAAACCAAAAAAGATCTCCTTGTAGATTATGTTATGTCATCACAGTGCTAAATTTAGAAGAGCAATTCATTTAAAGATTGATCACTTTATTAAATTAAAGTGTATGTGCATTAGAATTTTCCCAAGGTCATTCAGAAATATAAATATGCCAAGAAAGGGTAGAATTCATTAGTATATGCTTTCCATTCATTAGGATACACCTGCAAAGGAATGTTTTCTTTCATTTATTCATTCATTCAATATTCTATTATGTGCCAGGCATTTTTTTCACAAAAGACTTATTACATACCCAAATGTTGGCGTATGAAGTGGATGTTGTCACTTTTTTTCTTGCCATTCACTTGTGAATTTTAGATTCTGAAATACCAGAATGTGAAAAAAAAAAAAAGTTATGTGTAAAAGTGAGTTTGATCTTATCACATTGGTAGACTTTTCACCTTTCTAATTACATTAACCTTGGCTATCTCTTTCTCCTTACTCTATTCTTAACCTTATTTAAAAGCAAGAAGCAAACCTACGGAATTGGGGGGAAAATGATAAGGCCGTATTGTAAAGAAGTTTAAATGGGGTTTAGAGACCAGGATAAAGCCATGTTGAACTTCATCTGCAAAGTGTCATCCCTTGATTTGGGCCCCTCCTCTAACCAGACTCCCATCTACTTGAAGAGAATCAATTTTAAAGGGGGTCACTCTGATTTTGAACCTAACTATGTGCTTTCACATCAAGAGATCGTCAGGAAATTTCGTATCATCAGGAAATGATATTCAGTCACATTCAAAATTGCCAAACATGTTTTTGAGGCTTCATCTCCTGCCACCCCTTTGTTGAAGAATCACGGCTTTACCTCTCATCACTACAGTCCAGCATTGGAAGAAAGATCAAGTAGAGGCTGTTGATTGTCCTGACTGGGCTCAAGACTCAACTCAAGGCCCAATGGACATGCTCTGCACTGAAGAGGTGGTGGGTCCCTCAGGAAGTTGCTGTACAATACAATCAAACTGTTTGGTTGGGCCAAGGACTCCAGGAAAAATAAGTGCTGATGAAGACAGTGATGTAGGAAAGTCATGTTATTGTAGGTGTTTGTAGGACAGCAGTTTCAGTCCTCAGGTCCAGGTTGAATACAGGGGTAAACGATTTTGGTTCTCACTCTGAAGACTAGAATTTCAGTGGAACAACCACTTCAGCACAAAGGAATTTTTTGCTTTTTAAACTAGTTAGCTTGGGAAAATGCCTGCATAAGCAGCAGATTTGATTAAAAATAATTCATTTAATAATAGAAAAAGAGTATGTCGATTTTCCTCCCCAAGGATTAATATGAAATCCATTTCCATGAGAGTAGGCACAATCCAAAAATTCAAGAAAAGAAAAGCACTTTTAAAGCTACTTTTAAAGATTACTCTTTCTGAATGATTAACAGAGGCTTCCAGCTGTGTTTGTTAATCTCCATTAACCAAAAACCTTGAATTGCCAATGTTGCCATATGCTAAATGCTGAAGCAAACTGCTTTATAGCAGCACTTCATGATTAATCAAATGTGTGTCTCTTTGTTCAAATGATTAAATGGAAATGGAAAAATGTAAATTATCAGTGCTGGTCTTAAATCAGCACTTCCCAAAATATGTTTCCCTAATACAATCAGTTTGAATATTTTTTTAAAAATCCTCAGTGACTGCTAGAACTCTGTCCCACGGAACACTAGCATCACTGAGGATATTAACAACTAGTTGCTAAAATGTTCTCAAAGGTCAAATAAATTTAGAAAGAATTAGATTAAACAAAATGAGACAAATTTCTTGACCGCAAGCTATCTCAGACCTTATAATTATGCTACCATTACCACATTACGTACATGTTGTTTTTATTTATTAATATTTAGTATATATTATCGTGAAGCTTTAAAACAGAATATAGTATGCAACCTCCAAAACTTTTCCCTTCCTCCCTCCTTGTTTTTTAGTTTTTATTCTTAAACAGAGCATCCTATGGGTTGAGACTTAAGAGAACGAACATAGAGAATACTGCTTAGTTTAACATACTAAATGTCAACCACCACTTTTCTACTCTGTTTTGCACTTACATATGTAATGCTGTGAATTCCCAATACATCCATTAATTGAATTTGAATCTTGGATAGAAAAATTAGACTACCTCGTAGTCTATCGAAAGGGCACAATGCACACCTCTTTAATAATGAAAAGAATAAGTACAGATTTCTCTTATCCGTCAGTCACATACATCTTTTCAAGTGTTCACTGATAAAATGTTCACTGCTTATTGTCCTGACTGGGCTCAAGACTCAACTTTTATAAGGACTTCTGATCCTCTGAAAATATATTTTCTCTTGTTGGGAGATATAATTAAAAGCAAAATTTCCTCCCAATTCAGGAAACCTCTCTATAAAGGTAGAAGAGAAAGAAAATAATGTTATTATTGACTAAACATTATACTGGAATGTGACAAATGTCACAGACAATCAGCTAAGGGATTACACAGAAGGAAATCTCACCATGTTACATAGTCAAGCAGATACAACCCATTACATACATGTTGACAAAATAAACAATAACTGGTCTTCAAGTAAGAGGATTTCACAGCACCATTTGTCCCACATAGTTCATCTTAAATTCACTTGGTAATTGTAGTGACCACCTATGTGAGTTCATTGGCTTTATCCAAGAAAACTCTCACATCTTTTAACAGGAGGTAGTTTTGCAACTCTGAGCAAGGAGCCCTGCTGAAGTTAGGCTCCTCCCCTCCCACAGAAAAGAGGAGAGAGGGGCTCTCTCTTCCTGATTACATTTCAAAGAGATGTTTCCTAGATGCTTAAGAAAGAGATTTCTGGGTTATAAAGCTGGCAAGCGGCTTATTTAGTTTTAAAAAGATTTACATACAATGTACACCCATGACGACTATAGTTAATAGAGCTGCATAATATATAAGGAAGTTGTTAAGAAGTAGATCTTTAAGCGTTCTTATCACAAGGAGAATTTATTTTCTTTTTATTATATCTATATAAGATGATGGATGTTAACTAAACGTAATGTGGTGATCATTTCACAATATATGTAAATCAAACCATCATGCTCTACACCTTAAACTAATATAGTGATGCATGTCAATTATTTCTCAACAAAACAAAAAGATACATTCATTTTAAAGGGACAGAGAAAGAACTCACAATTAACAGGTTTTCTAAAGTAAATACTTTAAGAGAGAGGGGAAGTCTCTTCCCATATTTTCAACAAGCGGAATTAAGCCTTTATTTTAAATTGGTGTTTGCCCTTACAGTCTCAGCAGATGGCCTCGTGTTTCTCACCCTATAAATATGGTCTTTTTAATGGTGTTTCTTGGTATTGAATAAAGGATATGGCTGCACAGTCTTCTGAAGTGTTGTTTAGTTTAGAAAGCAAATCTTTTGTCGTTCCATAATGAAAGCATAATCATGACTTCAGTTTGTCTACTACCTTTAAATTTTCAAAACACTCCTTTGCTCTCCAGTTGACCTTATTGCTACTCAGAGACAAATATTAAGATACGCTTTATTACTTAGGGTAAAAATAAAAATATAAAATACAATAACTTAAATATAACTAAGATTATAAAATATCAGTGACAGCATGATGCAATGGAAAGAATATGAGTGAGATTCAGGAGCTGCTTCAATGCCAAAAGAGAAACTCTGGTTTACATTCAAAACTGATTTGATAAGAAAAAGGAACCCGTTTTATTTTGGATTATTTAAGAAGGAATGAGACTTAACTTCTTGGGAAGGATACAGCCTTTAGAGTGCAATGAATCTGAGTTTTAATTCTGGGTTGACCCTTTACTGGCTCCTATGCTTCGGGAAGCCTGGGGTTCTGCTTCTAGCTATAACATGAAGATAAAGATACCTACCTCCCAGGATTATTGTGAGAAAGGACTAAATAAGGTGTATGAACAAAGGGTCTGACTGTCGTAGAGTAAGTCCTCAGTGAAGGAGAGCTATTGCTTTTTATAAATCTTTTCCAGAATTCTACTTACTGGCAAAAGCAGGACTAGACTTTGGATCTTCTCATTGCTTCCTTGTTTCTAGGTCTTTCCTCTAATCAAGCTGTTACACTGTTATCAATAAAGGGAGTTCCAAAATTCGTTGAATTTGGCTAGACAAAGACTTTTACTTATCTTAATTGAATTTTGATTTTAAAATTAGCGAACTTATTCAATATGCATATTGCCTCCGTATTTTAGACAGATTTTTTTGTTTCTTTTAATATGTATGTCCTTTAGCTGCTGTTTAATAGTTTAATCCCAAATGCTTTTTATTCTTCAGTTCTGGAAGAGTATAAGCATTAAAAGAATTATGTAAACTACAGCTTATTTATTTGGATTCATGTTTTATTATCTCTGATGCAGGATAAGGATATTTACTATAAAAAAGGACTTTACTCCTTTATTAAATAAGAGTGAACTTGAGGGCATGTGCTCTTCCCAGCTGCTAAGTAGGAGGCTGTTTTTATTATTCTTTTACTGGCAATTTGGTGCTCTGCTGAACTGATCCAGCCTTGTTTATCTACTTATGCAACCATCAACTGGCACAACTCATTTCCAGGCCTCTCAAACTATAGCAGTGAGCCCCAAAACTCATTAGTTAAAATATGTGACCTCCATCATCAAAATGCAATTGAAATTTGTTTTGTATGTAATCTTTTTCAAGGCTACACGTCCAAATGCATATTCAAAATCAAGGAAATAAATATGACTCTTTCAGTAAAAGAGTGTCTAGTGGTACATCTCTGCAAGCGTCAGAAGGTGAATTATGTGAACATCTTTTAGCTAGAGAAAATAAATGCATTGTTTTTGCTCCATTTTATGAAGTGTAAATTAAAAAAATAAAAATAAATTACAGTTTCTCTTTATTTGAATTTATTTTATCGCTTGGGCATCAGGAAATGAGAAATAAACTGTATTAAAGTGGAGATCAAGAATATAAAAAAGTATTCAGTGTGGTACAAGCATGTATTTAAGTCAAGAGAAAATATGAATAGACTATCTCTTTCTAAGAGACGATATTTTCTATTAAATTATACCACATTTTAAAAATCAAGATAATTTTGCCATAGGTCTTAGAAATAAACAGACTTTTCTACTGTTCTCAAAATAAGTATTACTAGAACTCTTCTGCAATAATAAGGATTCTAACACATTTTTATGTTATTTGAATATTTTCTTTTATTTTAATTTTTCTTATTGAAAAAGGCTCTCAAATGGGGCAGTGTCTACCATTGTGGATTCAGTCATGACTCAAAATGTCTATAGATCTGCTGAGCTGGCTTATATCAGAATTGATTATATGTACACAGGAGGTGAGGAATTGCCTGGAAAAATACTTTAGACTATACATCCTTCCAAATTTCAGGCTTATTTTGTCATGTCTACCAAAATGGTGAGCTTGCCCAATGAAGCTATCTTTGCAGAAGGGCTGAGAAGCATTGTAGGTACTTAGTCAGTGAAAAGGAATATGAGCTCTGTGTTTGATGGCCTACGGTACTTAAACCGCCCATGGATCAACCCCCATATGAATTATGGGTGCTATGAAGAGAGTAGGATATAATATATACAGGCAGTCTGCTTTGCACAGCAGTGCAGGATCAAAAAAAGAAAAAAAGAAAATTCAAACTGAAACCATGCAAAGGATTCATTTAAATTAATGGTAAAAACTACAATTGTTCTATCTTTAAAACTTTTTGTTATAACATTGAAAAAGATGCGGTTTTTTAACCATTGGTTATAAATATGTAGGGAAATGCAAAATAGTAAAATGAATACTTATTTATTTATTTATCTATCTATCTAATACACTGTAATGCAAAACATTAGAAGAAATTTAACATATTTTATTTATTTGGGGAAAAACTTCTCAAGACTAGATAGAAAAGTGTTTGCCGTCTCTTCATCGTATAACTTATTGCGTACAGATACAGAATGAGCATCTTCTGTATGCCTTTGCAAGTTTTCATACATCTTTCAAAATTTGGATCATCTCTCAACATTTTCTCCCAGTGCTTTCCATGTCGTGAATATCTCTGAGAGTTTCTTTAATGTGAAGCTTGCTGTTAGCGTCACTTCCCCTGGGACTATTCCTCACAACCACTTTCCTCGTTTATGTCAAGTTCACCTTCATAAATCCCACTGGCTACATATCTAGAGTCTTTCAAACAGCAGCAGGGTTAACATTTTCATAATTAACTATTTTGTCTATAACTCCTTTTAGGTTTGATTTGAATTTCACTTCCACATCATTTTTCGTTTGTTTCCTTGCTTTTCTTGTGTCTTTTTTTGGCCTATTTGCTCTTTCAGTTATCCACTTTTGTAAAATGTCAGATGGGTTTATTTTGTAAAATGTCAAGAGACAGGGAAGCAGTGCAGCTACATGCTTTGCCGTCTGGGCACTAAGCGAATAACACATGTGCAGTGATCAATCACAACAGACTTTGAAAGAAGTGATGTGATTGATCACTAATCATGATGCACATCTGTTATTTACAACGTGATTTGTGGACTGGAGCATTAGCAGGGAAGTTTGTATTTTATAATTACTCAAAGTTAATATACCATGGCCATTAAAATTTGAACTGTGTTGTTGGGGAGCTACTATTATTTAACTCAACCATGATAATTGAAATTTATGTGTAACAGAACCATGCAAAGAGAAGATTCCCTGTACTGAAATATCTGCATACCTTGTATAACACATTGAGGCCCTGGCAACACTCTCTGGGATAGTTTTACCAAAGAGAAATGCAAAAAACAAAAACAAAACAAAAACCAAACAAACAAAAAAACCAGAACGTTTTTCTTTTGTTAAGGATGTTTTTCTTTGTTAAGATTCAGCACCTCAAGTGCTCAAGGCCTCTAGATGGGAGAATCACTAAGGCCAGCAAAGCTGGGTTGTTTTCTGCCTGTAACTGATTAGAATAAAAAGCTCTAGGAAAGCAGGAACCAGGGCCGTTTTATACTCTGTATCCCTGTCAAGCACAATGTTTCCATGTAGTAGACATTAAATAGATGTTGGTTGATAGAACACATGAATTAATTCATTAATAAATATCATTATAGCTAAAATTTTAATTTAAAAAACCTGAAGCATAAAAAAATATTGCATTTAATAAAATGATATCTCATAGATTGGAAACGGCATGTTTTAAAAAGCTTCAAAACAAACATCATCTAAGGTTAAAATAAATGTTCCAGTAGCTTCAAAGCTTCCCTCTGATTGAAGAGAAGAAATGATATGCTCCATTCAATATTGCATATTTGGAGTTTTATTGCAAGATGTGCTTTTCTCTCCTTTTCGCTTTGAAGGACAGAACTCTCTGCCCTAGAAAGCCGATTGAATGTGCTTAGACCACAGTAATACCTGCTCTCTCTTAATTGGGAGTTTCCTAATCCCTTTTGAGAACTGTCAAAAGAGCAGATTATACACAGAAAGTAGGAGCAGGCAAAACTGAGGACGGAACATAGAAAATGAAGCCAGACCAGAATGGAAGCCATTCTAAGAATTTTCACCATTTCCTTAAAATAGTGGAAAAGTTCTTAAAAACTCTAAGAACTTTGTAGAATTCTGCCCCTCTAAAAAGAATTTAGAGGGGCAGAACTCTAAATCAATGTCAGCCCCACTCTGTATTGCTTGATACTCAGTTATGCTTAGTGACTGACACTGTACATAGCATGGGTTTCTCATTCCATAAATAAGGAGATGGAGAGAAGTCCAAATGGCTATTGTGGTCAATACTGTGTTGTTTCAAGTGGGCAGAACAAGAAAATATCACCTTTTGCAGAATGCTGCATCAATAAGGTTTATATCTGGAAAAATTAAATATCACGGTAACGAAGATTGGTAATATTGAGAAAAATAATTAAATTTGAAATCATGTTTGCTTAAGAACTTCCATATTGTAGTATTATTTTATGAAAAATGATACATTTGGCTATTGTTAATTGTTCTGTTTTTGTTTACTAATATCATTGAGTGGAAAGCATGTAAAATTCTTATGGTAAGTGCTGTCAGCGGATTATAATGAAGGCACAGCTTCAATTCTCCTGATGGCAGCACATCTTAATTATAGGCAAAGTACTAAGTTCTTGTTTTTGCAAAGCCAGATTCATTAAGTAAAATGAATATCAGAAAGAACCATGCCAAGTGAGCATGACATCATTTTCATCATTTATTTTCTCTTGGAATTACACCATAGAAAGAAAAGAAAAAATATTTTTTAGGGTCCCAAACACAATTTTTAGGCAATATTTATCTTCTGAATTTACTTTCCTAGGTTCTATTACTATCTAATAACACTTAAAAGCTGTTCCATAGGTTTTAAAATTCTTAGCTTTAAATGAAAACTTTTGGGAATATAAAGACGAATGTCAATAGGAAAAATAAACAAAGACATTCTTCGGTGCTGATAAACACTTTACATTTCCCCAAAGCGTACTTTTTGTATCTAAATTCTGTGAAAGAGGAGTGAAGCACAGTGTTTTTTATTCAAATAAAATCTCCATCTTTAAAACTAAGTGTGTCTGATCTTTTAGGCCAATGTTATAAAAATATCATGAAACTTCTTCGTCCAGAAAAAAAAGGGTTAGTTGTAACGTGGGAGGGTAAAATGCCAAAATTATGTTTGTTTATTAGAAATATTGCTAGGCTTTGCAATAGAGAAACTGCCTTCTGCAGTGACTGGAAATGAACTGGCTCAATTTTGAAGTTTTAAAAAGTGGTGATTAGAGGATTCATATTGATGAATTTTATACATTTAGAATAACCTCAAATAAAGCTGAAGTCTTGTACCAGTGTATATAACTTGTTCTGTGTAACCAAAGCAAGGTAACCAGAGGAAGATACAGAGTACAACAGCAAAGTATGTCACATATGTGTGACCTTCAGAGAAAGGACAGTCGTATTTAGCCTAATACGTAGTGAATGGACAGCAATCAGAATAGTTTATGGTTCAGAAAAACAACTTTCTATCAGAATAAGCAAATATTAGTATTGTAAATGACTTTACTGTCCCCACAATAGGAAAGCACCATTGATTGGATCTTCTTCTTCTCAGTTGGACACACAGTTATTGCTTTGATCACTGTCAGTGGCATCATTTTAAAACAAAATAGACATGCTGACGGTTTACAAAAAGGATTTACGTCTTAGTGATTTGCATTAAGCAAAACACGCCACTTGCTAAATGACCACATTTATGCCCTTTCACACATAACCCATTTACCATTCAGACAAAATATAATACACTGAATCACAGCAGGTCTCTATCAAAATGTCAAATCTATCAAAGCCGTTGAGCTATTATTCTTGAACCTTTATATCATTCTTATCTTTTCCCTATTTCATTTTTTTCTAGGATAAAATGATTACTAACAGGTGTCATATGAAATTTGCTTCAAAGCTATTATTATTTCTAAGAGTAAGAGAACCCTATTATCCGATGATTACTTATTATTTGGACTGCAGAATATCTGGTAAAGCTTGAAAACCTTAGCTATATTTTTTCTCTGTGATGCTATGTTCTGTATATTTCTATGCCAAAGTGTAAGGCATGACTGCTTATCTTGAAGAGCATCAGTACAAACCAACTGTTTCCATATTTCTTACTCAAGCCTTCTTGTCCATCCCAGTGGCAGAAGCAAGCTAACCCACTACTGGGGAGAGAAACTGCCTTCTGCAGTGACTGGAAATGAATTGGCTCAATTTTATCCAATCCATGGCATTTTCAAAAAAACATATTAAAAGTAATACAAATGGCTAATTAAAAATAAAATGATTCCAATAGCACAGGAGGGTAAAAGATGAAGGAAAGTGTTCTCTAAGGCTATTCCAGGTCTCACCAACCAGTTGGGAGTCCTTCCAGAATCTTTTCTGGGCATGTACAGATTTATCTCTGTGTACATGTGATAGACGATTTCTTCCCACTAGTTCAAGTCTTTAAAAATCTGTATTGGTTTTCCATGGTTGTTACAACAAATTACCAAAAACATAGTGGATTAAAGCAATACAAATTCATTAGCATATAGTTTCTTAGGTCAAAATTTTACAGTGGATTGACAAGGCTGTGTTCCCTCGTGTAATCTTAGAGGAGAAACCATTTCCTTATGTTTTTCAGCTTCTGCAGGCTGCCTGCATTCCTTGATTAATGGACCACATAAACTGAGTCTGTTGTCAGATCTCCTTCTCTGACTCCCACCCCTCTGAGCTCCCCAATAAGTATCCTATGATCGCATTGGGCCCACCTGGGTGATCCAGGGTAATCTCCCCATCTCAGAACACTGAATATATTCATATCTACAAAGTCCCTTTTGCCACGTAATATAATTTGGTCACAAGCCTCAGAAACAGGACAGACACATCTTTGGAGGCCCTTATTCTGGTTACCATAACATTTCTCAGTAAAGTTTTTAAGTTGTCTTCATTCAGGTCCTATATTTTTCCTATTTTGTTTATTCCTAATTATGTTATCTTTTTTATTCTTGCTGCTGCTGACTGTTTATGCTTAGATTCTCATCCAACATGGAGTTTTGGGTACCTGGGAAAATAGGACTTTCTTCAACAACAGGGCTCTATAAAGATCCTCCATTAAATGCAAGAAATGAGCTGCTTATGCTAAAAACTTCAAATCCAAAGAAATATTTTTTGGAAATATCTATCACTTCATCTTCATATTGCTCCATCAGCATCGATTGGTTATTTCCCCCTGCTTGAAATGCTTTTTTCTCTTTTGTTCAAAATACTATTCTCTCAAGGTTTTCCTACTTCACTAACTTCCCCCTGTCAGTCTCCTTTGTTGCTTTACCACACTCCATCTACACGTGTATGTACAGTTCTCACACTGCTGATCTTCTCTAGATGTATTTATCCACTCTCTGGAAATCTCCAGTCTTATGGCTTTATGCCACCTATAAACAGAAAAGTCCTAAATTAATGTATCCAGCTCCAACCTCTCCCCTTAATCCCAGAATTGAAAATTCAGCTGCTTTTTTGACAGCCCTACATGAATGTCTAATTGGCATTTCAAAATTAAATGTCCAAGTCAAAATGTTTGAATTTCTATTCAGCACTCTTACTAAGCAACGCTCCCCATCCCTAGTCTCCCCATCTCAATAAATGACACTCTTTCACCCAGCTGATCTTGGAAAACACACACACACACACACACACACACACACACACACACACACACATACACACGCACAAAACCACTTGACTTCTCTTTCACCCTCATCCAATTCAACATCAAACACTGACAGCTCTACTTTTGAAAAACATTCAGTGTCTCACCACTTCTCATCACCTCCGTCATTAACATTCTAGTCCAAGACACCAACTAGGTTATTGCAATAGTTTCCTTTTGCTTTTACTCGTGTCGTAGTCTTTTGAGAGTTTAAATAAATCATATTACTTCTCTGTCAAAAGACTTCTGGCTTCTAATCTTACTCAGATTAAAATTCCCCACTGTTTGGTATTTGAGTGTTTGGTATATTGTCTTTAAGAGGATGAACAGCCTATCCTGGAGGTACTTATAGGGCAAGTGCTGTTATTGGAGAGTGAAATTTTCTAGACAGTAAAAGAAGTATTCCATGAGGAGGTTTAGGATGTAAACAAAGGGTCTGAGAGCAGAAATGATAGATGGGTCATCATACGAGTCTGTGGCTTGGATTGGGTCCAGTGATGTAAAAAAATGTGGAACATGGTGGCAGTAGCTACTTCTGAGATTCCAAATTTAAGTTCAGGCGCCAGTATAGACCAAAGCGCCACAAATTTAGATTCAGGCTGAAAAAATCAAGGCAGGGCTGTTTTCATGCTAAGGGGAAGTCATGGGAAGCAATATATTTGTGGCAGTGGAATTATAGAGAACCTAAAAGAGAAGGTTATAATTAAGGGGACAGAATTGGTGCCACTTAGTTTAGCTCCCCTTTTCTATCTGCTGATTCTCCAATTAGTGCCAGGTGTTGGAAGTTCTGAGTTTCTTTCTTTCTTTCTTTCTTTCTTTTAAAGGGGTCATTTCACTCCTAAAATCAACTTTTCTTTTTATTTATTTTTCTTGAGGTCCTTTCATATCCATGACCCTCCTAAATCTTTTTCTCCATATACATTTTTCATTGTAGTTTTTAAATTTTAGAAGTAATATGTTAGTGAAATCTCCAATACATAGGGAAAAAAAAGACAACAGAATTTCTTCCACTTTGATGTTTTTCAAGATAGCTATGTAGCCCCAGTACTTTACAAGGCCATGATGTTCTTTCCCATGTGCAAAGTGTGTATTTTGGTCAGTTCATAAGCTTTTAAGCCATTAGTACATTAGGGTAGTTCCATTTCCCATGACTCACATTCTCAAAAAGATCAATTACTCTGAATATCTTTAACCTTGTCTCTCAGATAGTAAGTTGAACAAAGTGACTGTTATGGTGTTACGTATTAGCAAAAAGATTTTGCTCTGGAAAACTTCCTGTCTAGGAGACAAAGTTAAAGGCATCCACGTTTAAATATTCTATAATAGCATTTTTAGTCAGAGGTAATTTCTTGTATATCTTTTCTGAACTATCTTAATTATAACCTTAAAATAAATGTATTATAGAAAAAGCAACCAGCAAAACTTATGTGTACAATAAGCCTTAGGACTATAACGTATTTTTCTGATATACAAATCATTTTTACCTACATTTCCTCCCTGGTGTTCAGAAGAACATTGTATATTAGACCCAGATCGCCATGCCTATTTAGGAAGAAGAAATAAAGATCATCGGTGTTTATTATAGGAGCTTGCTAATAAGTATCAGCGTTAGAACTGGAGTGCAGACCTTCTGATTCTTGGTTCATTCTTTTGTACACTTTGTGAGACAATGACTATTAAATGCGTAGTCAGAAAAATCCATGAGAAGATATAATTTAGGACATAAACTATATTACATTGCAACTAGTATGGCATCCATATTTTTACCCGAGATTCCTCTTCCGTTCATACCCAATCAAGAAATCATTCTTCATGCCAAAGTTTGATATAATGGAAGGGAGAATAAAATATCTTCTCATGGCAGCAGTACAGAAAGAAGAGAGAACACGAAGACATCTGGCCAAAGAACAGAAAACACTCAGCGTAGAGAAAACCAACCAGTCACGGCAGCTTGCAAATGGGAGCTCATATGTGAGAGTGGCAACAGGTGCTTTGCAGAGTACAGTGGAGAAAATGGAAGCCTCACAGACAGTACAATAAGTAATGACTCTGTACTTTAAATGAACTTTGTGTCGTTATAGAAGTAGAAACCAGTCATTTTCTACAGAGTGTTAAATAAGCTTTCTCCTAAAAGTAAATGGCATTCAAGCACAGACAGGTGTGGGAAAAGAATAGTAGAGAGCGCACGTAAGAATCAGCAGAGCTCAGCAACAAAAGGAAAGTGGGTACCAGACTCAGAAGCGATTATCATAACCTCACTCGGTTAAGGGTTTTCTGAAACTCCTAGAGAAATGGAAATCAGCATCCCATGGTAATTATATATATTTTGCCGTGTTTTCGACACGTTTCTAACTATGTGTTTGCAGTTGGGAGCGTCTTCAGCACAGGATGTACTCTCCCTTCCGTGGTGTGTGTGCGGGTTGTGTGCTGCCCGCCGGTAGGGGGCGCCATTCCCGTAGACTATGCTACACATAGACTAGGTTGTGAACGCACTTGCTTACTGCCTTCCATTGCTCTTGTGATGGTAAGACTTATCTCTAGCTTCCGCTCGTTCTAGCTTCGTGTGTGTGTTTGTGTGTGTTATTCTTTTTTCCGCTCATTTATTATTTCAGACTTTCTTTCACTACCTGATTTAATATCCTATCCAGCCTCAGCCAAGCTCCACTTTCTTACCCAATTATGTTGCCTGCAAAACACTGTCCACTACCTAAAATTACCCTGTTCATTTATTTATGGTTATTTTCATTTTCCTGCTCCATGAAAGTGCACATCTTCCCTGTGAATAAGCCATGGCTACAGAAAAGTGTCTGGCACATAAAAGTGCTCAGCAAATACTTGCTGGATAAAATAAATGAATATACTATCTCATAATGTTTTGAAGATTAAATAACATAATGAAAGTAGTCTATCTGGCACAAAGTGTCTGGAACTTGCTAAGTAATCTTTCATTTACTTGCCTGTTTATTCATTTATTTATGTCTATGTTCCAACATTCTTATCACGCTGTTACCTACAAGCTCGATGCCTTTGCCCTCTTTTGCTTGATCATACTTCCCTGGAAAAATTCCAGCACTTCTTCCACACTCCCTTCTGCAGCTACACATCTGAATGCTGCTGGGGAAAATTATATTACCCTACTCTTTGGTCTCTATTTAGAGTTGTGACCGTGAAATTCAAGTAGCCTCTTGAGCTGCCCAGAAATCCAGGTATATTTTCTTGGTTCATTTTCTCTCTCCCAGTCCTCCTAAATGATTTTTTAAAGTCTTCTCTCTCCTGAAACCTCCACCATCTCTTCCCCTTTCTCTCTCTCAGTGGATTACTTGATTCTATTGAGCAAATAAAAGCGAAGAATTCCACAAATTCCACTAAGCCGTGCTCATCTACCTCCATCCGGGTGGGCGCATGCTTCATGAGTATGAAGCCAGGCCTCACACAGGGCCCACACTCCCAGGGTCCTGCTCTGGGGGCTTCATGCTCTGTAGTCTCTGTCTTAAGATGCAGTTCTCAATAATTTTACCTTTGTATTTGTATTTTGTGAGGTCCAAAAGGACAATGGCACATGCTTCAGGGGCTTGGAGCCTGCATCCTGCCTCATAGTGCTTTACCAACTCCAAGTGGGTTCTGATCCCTTAGTCCTGGCCTCCAGCCTTTCTTTCCCCCTCCTGCTCTCTCATTATCCCCCTCCCCACCACTGCTGCCATCCTCCACTAGGGCGACAAGTTGTGTTGGGCCAACAGTCTGTGTTCTGCTGTCAGCCTCCTCCCACCCATGCAGAACTCCTGGGCACCAGTGCAATGTGGGTCAGGGCCAGGCACATGCCCCATGTGGGGCAAAGCGATGGCTAGGTCTGGAAGTTCCATAGCTCATTCAGCAGGTGACTGGGCAGGAGGCTTCCAGACCACTCCTGATCCCAGGTCTGATGGTTTATTTTAAGCGTCAACTTGGCTGGGCCACAATACAGTGAGACATTATTCCAGGTGTTTCGGTGAGGGTGTTCTTAGATTAGATTAACATTTAAATTGGTGGCCTTTGAGTAAAGCAGATTGTGTTCCATGATGTGGGTCGGCTTCTTTCTATCAGCTGAAAGTCTGAATATTCGTAGAACAAAAGACTGACCTTCCCGGAGGAAGAAGAAATTCTGCCAGCAGACTACAGCCTTTGGACTTTGTATGAGTCAGGGTTCTCCAGAGGAACAGAATGAATAGAATATATAAAGATATAAAGAGATTCATTATGGCAATTGGCTCACGTGATTATGGAGGCTGAGAAGTCCCACAATACACTGTCTGGAAGATGGAGAACCACGAAAGCTGATGGTCCAAAGCCCAATTCTGAAGGCCTGAGAACCCCGGGGGATGTTGTTGTAAGTCCTGCAGTCTGAATGCCTGAGGACCACCTCCAGTGTCCTTCAGTGTTCAAGGACAGAAG
Source organism: Rhinolophus sinicus (assembly GCF_057876585.1). Lineage (NCBI taxonomy): Eukaryota > Metazoa > Chordata > Mammalia > Chiroptera > Rhinolophidae > Rhinolophus > Rhinolophus sinicus. The sequence goes on along the minus strand of NC_142515.1, from coordinate 81,487,581 downwards.
ACGATGCATGTCCCAGCTCAAGAAGAGAGAGAATTCACCTTCTTCTGCCTTTTCAGTCTATTCAGATCCTCAAGGGATTGGATGGTCCCCACCCATATTGGTGAGGGCAATCTTATTTACTCAGTTGAATTATTTATATACTAATCTGTTCTGGAGACACCTCACAGATACACCCAGAAATAATGTTTCACCAGCCATCTGAGTGTCCCTTAGTCCAGTTAAGTTGACACCTAAAATTAGTTATCACAGGCTTGAAATGCAATAGTGGCTCTTTCTGGGTCTTCAGTTTTTCCTGGTTGAGCTACTCTACAGGTTTTGGACTTGCCAATCTCCGTAAACACATAAGCCTATTCCTGTAAATACATTTCTTCATGTTTTACACACACACACACACACACACACACACCCTACTGGTTCTATTTTTCTAGACAACCTTGACTAATATACTTACTTACCCACCATGGGAAGGGGGGGAGTGACTTCTCTGCCCTTGGCCAGGGCTCTGAAGTTTCACTTTTCACTTGGGCCACAAATTATGTAGCCAGCCATAATCTGTCCCATATATTCTCTGTCTTCTTTTTTCTGTTCTTCCTATAGATGAGCTTCCATCCTAGGGTAACCCCTACACTTACGCATTTTTTTTCTCATTATTCAAGGTCATTGCTTCAATGATTCTTTCCATTTTCTCCTGTGTAATTCCCCTCCTACTACTAAATCACACGTATCATCAGGCCAATTTCCTGTAATTTCTCTCATCTCTGCAAACAATCCTATTCTGATTCCATATACCCCGTTAGTTACACCTGATTTCTCCAGTGTCCTTTAGACCAGAGGTTCTCAGTAGAGTAGTTTGTACTGGTTGTCTCCAATTCTTCCCTTAGTCTAGAATTAACTGACTGGCACAGGGGTTTATTTTGTTACTCTGCAGGCCTCTAATGTACTAGAAGGATCTGATGGCAATTCTCAATGTGTCCAGTACTGATGATCACCTTTGTTTTTTAATGTGTCTGCTGACATTTTGCACTTGCTATCCCAAGGCAGTCAGAGGGAGCAAGTAATAATGGATTTACACGGAGTACTCTACAACCACCAATTGTATAAGGAGCACATTGACAGGAATGTAACAAATACACTTCTTAGCCAAGCTTCTAGCATACCTCATCTACATATAATAAGATTTGGTAATTTTTTTGGAAGTAGTCTAGAATGTCAAATCTTCATTTTCTTTATTTCCTGAGATAGAGGAGAAATAAGTCAATTTTCCTATATCTGCAATGAAAAACAACTTTTCAAGGTCTCTGTTCAGCTGGTCTTTCAGTGCTTTCTAAAAGGAATATACTGTTAAATGAATTTATCTTTCCATTGAAACAAATACAGGGAACTTTGTACTTTTGTCTTTAAAGGTAACGTTGGTTTCCTTTTTTTTTCTGAGTGCCCAGAGACCTGAAGCTATAATTGATTTTGGACTGGATGCTTTTTAATGAATGTTTTATAATAAAGCATTTATTCTGAGGAGGCACATGCCCCAAATCTTCAGGTCTCAGAGTTTGTATTTACTGTTTCTTTTATACTAGAGAATAGGGGCAACAAAAGTACAAAGAAGGCAGACTAAGAAGCCAAACTGAAAGCAGGATGAATACATGGAAAACTACAGGAGAACATGAAAGAAGACGAGGCGATGAGCAAGAAGTGATCCAGCAACATAAAACCCAGAGGACAAATATGCACATGGCCTCAGAGGGCAAATAAATACTTGATAAAAATCAGTCATGAAAGCATCTATCTTTAGTTGGAAAATTCCTACTCCTTTCTTTCCCATCTCTCTGCATCTGAAGACTTTCCCTCTTTCTGATTATATTGTTGTTGTTTTTTAATTTGATGACATAACATCTTATTCTTCACATTCTATAACACTCTTTATATACATATATATGTGTATTTGTGTAGATTTCGTTTTAGATTCTCAGCCTTATTAAACAGACGGTACAAAGGTTTCCCATGTCCCCCCTGTCCAAACACACCCACAGCCTCCCCCATTGTCAGTACCACTCACCAGAGTGGGACATTTGTTACAACTGATGAACCTATAGTGAGCCATTATCATCACTCAAAGTCCATAGTTTACATACAGTTCACTCATGATGTTGTATATTCTATGGATTTTGACAAATGTATAATGACGTATCCATTATTATAGTATCATGCAGAATAGTTTCACTGCCCTAAACATCCTCTGTGCTCTGTCTGTTCATTTTCCTCTCCTAACCTCTAGCAACCACTGATCTTTTTACTGTCTTCATACTTTTGCCTTTGCCAAAATGTCATCTTGTTGGAAGCATACATTAGTTAGCCTTTTCAGATTGGCTTATTTCACTTAGTGCTATGCATCCAAGGCTCCTCCATGTCTTTTCATGACTTGATAGCTCATTTCTTTTTAGGCTGAATAATATTCCATTGTCTGGATGTACCACAGTTTATTTATCCATTCACTGACTGAAGGGCGTCCTGGTTGCTTCCAGATTTTGGTGATTGTGAATAAAGCTGCTCCTATAAACATGCATGTGCAACTTTTTGTGTGGACATAAATTTTCAACTCGTTTGGGTAAATATCAAGGAGTGTGATTGCTGGATCATGTGGTAAGAGTATATTTAATTTTGTAAGAACCTGCCAAACTGTCTTCCAGAGTAGCTGTACCACTTTGCACTCCCACCAGCAATGAATTAGAGCTCCTGTGGCTCCATATCCCTGCCAGCATTTGGTGTTCACAAGTTTTTGGGTTTTTGCCATTCTAATAACTTGCAGGTTTGTAGTTTTATAATTCAATTCCCTGGCAGTCTGCGTGTTCCTCTTGGGACCAGAAAAAGTTTAATTGCTCAGGTTTGATCTCTCTCTCTCTCTCTCTCTCTCTCTCTCTCTCTCTCTCTCTCTCTTCTTTTCTATTTGGGCCCCCTTTTTTTTTTTTTCCTAAATATAACTTTTTTAGCAGAAAGAAAGGAAGAAAGGAAGGAAGGAAGGAAGGAAGGAAGGAAGGAAGGAAGGAAGGAAGGAAGGAAAGATGGAAGAAATGGAGGAAGGAAGGAAGAAAGAAAGGAAAAAGGAAAGAAAAAGAAATATACTCTGACACTAGTACATTGATAAGGAGGTACCAAATATCCCTAGCTAACGACGCAGCACATCCATCCCATCTATATGTCCTATACTTGGATTTAGCAACTTCTCTGAAGTAGTTTCAAAGGCAAATGGTGAGTAGAACCTAAGCTATCTCCTAACAATTGCTTATTTTTTTAAAACAGAGAGTAGTGATTTCTTTGGTGCTGAGATTCTTTTTAAATGTAAATGCCCGTCAGTGATGGGACTTGTGTTTATCAGCTAATTTAAAACTGGCAGCTTATTTAGTATTTAAGTAATGCTGTTCAGACACACACATATGTATTGGTACACATATGCATATTTATGGATATTATATGCTATTCTTTAATTTTCCTGAGTGAACATTACTTAAGTTATATGTGTGTGTGTGTGTGCATATATATAGATTAAAAATTAATATAAGACCTGGTCTTATTTTACTACAAGACTGGGGCTAATATAATATAATATAAAATAATATAATAGCGGGTCTTATATTAATTTTTGTGTGTGTGCATACATATGCATTAAAAATTAATGTAAGACCTGGTCTTATTTTACTATAAGACTGGGGCTAATATAATATAATATAATATAATATAATATAATATAATATAATATAATATAACAGCGGGTCTTATATTAATTTTTGCTCCAAAAGATGCTTTAGAGCTGATTGTCCAGCTAGGTCTTATTTTCAGGGAAACATGCTATATCATAATATCACCAAATTTTTGACTACTATTGACTGTTTGGTATGCAGTTGACCCTCAAACAACAAGGGCTTGAACTGTGTGGGTCCACTTACATGCAGATTTTAAAAAAATAAATACAGTGGGCCCTTCGTATCTGCAGGTTTCACATCCACAAATTCAACCAACCACGGGTCAAAAACCGTATTTTTTCATTCATAACTGTTTTCCCAACCATGGATCAAAAATTCTATGTTCTGTCCATAGTTGGTTCAATTCGTGTATGCAAAGGGCCATCTGTAGAGTCAAAAGTTATATGCAGATTTATGACTCCTGGGGTGTTGGTGCCCCTAACACCTATGTCACTCAAGGTTCAACAAACTGGATAACTTAGAAATGATGGATAAATTCCTAGAGTCATACAACCTACCAAGAATGGATGATGAAGAAATAGAAAATCTGACCAGACCAATTATTAGCAAGGAGGTTAAATCCGTAATCATAACTGTTCCAACACAGAAAAACCCAGGACCAGATGGCCTCACTGGTAAATTCTACCAATCATTAAAAGGAGAATTAGTCCCAATCTTTCTCAAACTCTTCCAAAAAATTGAAGAGGAGGGAACACTTCCAAACTCATTTTACGAAGCCAACATTACCCTCATAGCAAGACAAGGACACTGTTAGAAATGAAAATTATAGGCCAATATATGTGATGAACATAGATGCAAAATTTGCTGCTAGTCCAAATCATCATCTTGGTTCTCAGTGACTCCCAACCTGAGACCTCCTGAGAGTTCCTGTCCGGACTCAGATTCAGATAAGACTGAAATCAGTCCTTTGGGCAGTCCCCTGAAAGATCCAAATGTTGGATGTATGGTCCAGTCCTTTCCTTCCCTCCCAGGGAGAAGCTGAGAACTGGGAGTTTCTCCAAATCTCATGGCTTTGTGCCAAGGGGAGGGATTTTGGTGACAAGGTGCCTCAGATTTTCCTACAAACTATGATGTGGCTGTTTTCACGCTCACATGGGGCACAGGAGCCTCTCAACTGGTTTCTGGATTTTTCACAAAGAGAATTGGTCCATGGAGTATTGTTGAAGTGGTGTGTCTGCCCATTAGAAGTCCAGGGCTTCTTATTCTGCCACCCTGCTGACATTATCATCTCTAAAAAAATTAATTCTAACAATTCCAAGCTTGGACATTCAGATTATTTACACATTTTAAGTTAAATGCAGCTTTTCATGAATATCCTATTGCTAATTTTGTGCACATTTCTGATTTTTTCCTTAGTAGAAAATTTGTGGGATACAATTTCTGAATCAAGAAGAATACACTTAAGGCTTTTGAAATGTATTTCCAAATTAGACTCCTGAAGGCTGCAAGGATTCATAGTTTTCTAAGAAGTGCATGAGAGTTAACCAGACAATATTTAAAGCATCATTTAATAATACTTTTTATAAATTAGTAGGGTCAGATATAGGAAAGACACCAACATATGGGAGAAAAGAAAATTGACTTGCAGGGAAAGTAGTCAAGGACAGAAAGTAAGTACCAAGCCTTACAATAGTAGGGCACATAATTGGTCTGCAGATTGGAGAGGACACAGGCCATGTATGCTGTTTGTGAATTCACTGTGTTCTTGAATTCTTGTGAAAAGTTTTTCTCTTAACAGTCCTTCCTTGCAACAGCATCATAATAAAAATGTAGTTATCCTGGAAGTATGGACATTAGCACTCACTCTTAAATTTTACTCTTAATAAACCAAACTCTCAAAGTCTTCCATCGTCCCCCTTTTTTTTATTTCTATTCCATTAGTACCGAAGCTATTTAGAAAAGATGTTGGTTAAGAGTCCATTGAGCTTTTCGCCAAAAGTAATTTGCTCTTGGAATTCAGTGGAGATTCTGCTATAACATAATCTTTTCTTTAGTGTAGGGAAAATTGGATAATTATCACTTTGGGATGTTTTATACAGAGAACTACCAGCGAGTCAGTGCCTGCTAGTTTTGCAATAATATGGCTGTCACAAGCCCAAAATGCCTCTTTCATCTACATGAAATTTTCTTTGTTTCTTTTTCTTTTTCTTTCTCTTGGACCAGGCTGAACTCCTATGATCAAGAGAAAAAGATAATACTAATAGGAGTGATACATAATGTTGAGAAGTGTTTCTGCCTTTTCATTAAGCACTCTTTTCAGTCTTCCTAAATTTTTAGTACGCGTTTGGTGCAGAAGTATGTAAACATTTCTGGCTCCAGTCTTGATCTGGAAATTTCAGAAGAAAGACAAAGGAAAAAAGTATTAATCCATGATTGGAAACCATGGGAAAACTCAGACGTATCTGGGACTCAATGCCACACATGAAACACAGGAGAGAGGAGAACTTGGTGTCTTTGTATCATTTGTGAGTATCTCTGTGTGTAGCCACCTAAGGTGAGCTCTGTTTTCTTAAATAATGCACGAAAAGAGACAATGTGTATACACTGAGATTGCAGTATCGTTTCTAGGAAACATCTATAGATGTATAAGTTCTCTGGCTGTGCCTATTCATATTCAGCCTGGATATTGTGACATTCTCAATTTTTGCCAAACCCCATTTATATAGATATAGCTCATGATAACCTAGCAGTTATTTGCCAGTGTACTCTTCTGAGAATACTTAACTGATCTTGCCATCACATAGTGCTTTAGGAAATACTGCTAACACCTTTCTTTAAGACCCGGCATTGTTCACTTTTCACAAAGACAACATGACCAGTTAAGAAGTCGCTAGAAATAATAAATCAGCTAGATGCTCGTTTGCTTTATTATGTTTTAGGATATATCACTTCCCTTAAATCAAGTTTCTAAGGTGATATGTGACCTCTTTCTTTAAAAACTTCTTTTAATCTGTGAAGACAAAGGAGTAACTAAAACCAGCTGACTGTTTTTAGAAGAATGAAACACACAAGAACAATTTCAGGGGAAAGGTACAAGAACAACAAGGTACCGTTAATAGAGTGATAACTGATGGTCTCTCTTTCTAAATAGACAAAAAAATCACACTGAATAAGAGGTTTTGTGGTAAGCACCTGATGTATTTATGTTAGGCTGAATTTTTGAACTAGATACTTAAATTTCAGCTATTATATACTTAACTGAAATGTTAGATGTATTAATAATTTGTGGGCATATACTTTCAAAACTATCCATTTGCCTCAAAAGAAAGTGAAAATGATGTAATGAGTGACAAAATATTTATTTTATGAAACACTAAAATGAAGTTCATTGCTGGGAAAATAACCTGGTAACAGTAGTAAAGAAACTGATACATTTATTTATATGTTTATGCAAAATATATATATCGGGTAGTTTGGAGTCTTTCATTGTTCAACTCCTCAAATGTTCATCTAAACCCACCTGTATGGTTTTCTCGCTCTCATTCTCCTTCTCCCTCTTTGCTGTATAGGTCAGTTTAGCTTACTTGACTTGCTTGTTCATTATCTCCTAGTTCTATTCATTCCATGGGTTCTGCATCACATGCAGAAAAAAAGCCAATATGTGGCATTACTTGAAGTAGAGATTAGGGCACACAATGTGAGTTAATAAACACATCCTCTTTAGGATCTAAGCAAAATTAACATATATCATTTGTCCTTAGTTATATAAAAATTCGTATTTTAGCATAATAAATACAACGCAATACTTCAGTAAAGCCTGGCTATTATGTGACTATCATTTGGCTCCCATCATTTACCCAGCACCTGTGCTCAAATGGGGGTAGACTAACGTGGGAGGGGTTGTTTGGAAGTGACCGCCTTGTGGTTTTTTGGGATGGGACTTTCTCAGTTCAATGTAAAGTCATTTGTGTATACCATAGTTTTTATCATCTTTACTTTTGTACATTTATGACAATACAGACTAACTGAAAATAGTATTTTTATTTTTACTAACCATTGCAGATATATTACATACCTTTTAAGAAATTGAATTTTGTGGATCCCATTTATATTGTATGGTAGGAATTACCTCATATTCGTTATGTAAAAAATACATGCTTGTTATAAAGTTATTCAAGTCGTACAGAAAGGCAAAAGAAGAAAGTAAAAGCTTCACCCCAAATCTTATCACTTGGGTGCACATGATATATACATTGGCATGCAACACTATTCCATGCTTCTCTCTCTCCAATACATTTCAAGTAATAAAAATATTTTTAAAGAACATCTGAAAAAGAGGTATCATCAAATAAGGCATGAGGATGTAACGTACATACCCACTTGCACACAAATAAGTACTAGAGATGTGATATACAACATCACTAATTATACGTAACTGCTGTATAATATATAGGAAAGTTGTTAAAGATTAGATCCTAAGAGCTCTCATCACAAGAAGAATATTTTTCTTTTTTTAGTTGTATCTATATGAGATGATGGATAGTAACTACATGTATCATGGTGATCATTATATGATCTATGTAACTCAAACCTTCATGCCGTATTCCTTAAACTTGTACAGTGATGTATGTCCATTATTTCTCAATAAAACTGGGGTGGGTGGGTGGAGTGTCTGAAATAAACATATCCTAGTGACTCTTACCTAGCCCACAGGTAATAAACTTCCAGCACAGATTGTCATCTTAAGAAGGGGCCATTCTTTCTGTGTGAGCATCAGATAAAACTAGAGCCATGGGATCTAAATTTACAGTCTACTGCCCAGCTTATCTCAATAAATCTTTTATGTTGTTAGTGCAAAACTGCAAAATAAGAAACATGAAGAGTACTTCTTTTAAAAGTACTCTTTGAAGAAAGTTATCTTACTTTTAAGAGCCTCAGTTGATAGTAGCAATCAAGATTCTCTTGCTCAGGAATCAGCAAAGGAGACAAACTGAAGCCCTTACGAAACGGAGCTTGAGTTGGGCCTCTTTGGCCTGGGTGTTCAATTCCCCAGATGTTCTTCTAAACCCACCTGTATGGTTTTCTGTCCATTTGCTCCAATATGTTCTCTCTGGCATGTAGAGCGGGACTGAATAGGATAGGGTGACCACAGATTATTCACTGCCTGCCTATAATCCTTACAGAATTTAATTACCTCCTATAGAGGCAAAGGTGAATGTGTCAGTTGTTTTATTTAGGACAGGAGGGTGCCAGGTTTATTATTTTTTTTAAAAAAAAGGCAATACAGGGTGGAACAAAGAGAGAACTCAGACAACTGAGCGCCAAATCCTGGCTCTGCTACCACCAACTTGTTGGCTTGTGTAAGTAATAGTTTCATAAGCCTGGTTTCCTCATCTCTAAAATGAGGAGAGCACCACATTAAATCATTGAAACAATTAACTGGAGCAACTATTATTAAAATTAACTTTAATTTTTACAAATGTTAAAATTCCTAGGTTATCTTAATCCCTTTCCCTTTCTTCAGATTTCTGATTAATCCCATCACACTGCTAAGAAACAAACAAACAAAAAAGCTATGACATACACCAGTGAGAAACTTAGATCAGATTACCCAGATGGTCAGGTACAATCCAGAAGAATATATATACCCCACCTCCTGGTCTATTTCTATGTCCTCTGGGACATATTATTTCTTTTACGGGTCAATGTACTCTCCTTTAGTCAGTCTTAAGAGTAAGTCTTCTAACTTACTGGGGAAAAAGACTGCATTTGGATTCACAGCATGAAAGAGGAAGAAGTCTTTTGTGGTTCTTGCAGCTGCTAGACCGAGCTGTTTCTTAGGAAAATGATTCATTGTGTCTTAATGGGTAAAATTCATTCATGTGTGTCTACTCCTGTTCAGGAAATGAAGGTCCTAGATCATTAAATAAGAGGCAGGGAAGCTAACTGGAATCCAGACAGTATGATTACCAGCCAGTTAAAAAAGCTGAAGAGAAGGCAATACAGGGCTTTCAAATTTCTGAGCAGTAACAGTCATGGTCTTGCTGGGTTTTGGTGAGAACACCTAGGTAGCCAGTTTTGAACAGCTTTTTGTAGAAAAGTTCAAGTCGTATTTTTTGAGATGACAAAATATGGGATCTTATTTATATATATGAACTCAAAAAAATGCATTTTGAGAAGTTCCTCAATGAGAACTTAATTCACAGGATAAAGGTGAATGAGCAAAGACTGGAAAATTTCAGGAATTCTTTTGTCCTATACACATTTTCTATTTATTGTACTCATCTGTTCAATTCTGATCTTTAGAAGTTTGGAATTGCAGAGTCAATCTTTAGTAGCAGTAATGAGGGAGGTAGTGATGGTGGTAACTGCAATACAGTGCAGGTTTAACACTTAGTAACTCAAGTGCTCTGTTTGGAACATTCCATATCCCAGCTCACTTAATCTTCACGATGTTTAACAGCAGCGATAATACAATAGCTACCACGGATTGTAGGCGTCTTGTGTATAGAAACAGTGCTAAGTCTCTCATACACAATCTCCTTTAATTTTCATTTTAATCCTGTAAATTAGTATCATTTTCTACTTTATAGACGTGGGACCTTATTTTCAGAGGTGTTAAGTAACTTATCTGAGGTGTGAATGTATACTTACAGAGTTTGTATTTGGTGCAACTAAGATTTATATGCACATCTATGTGATTACACAGCCTCAGCCTGGTTTTCATTCTATTGCATTATTCAGATATATTTTATTATTGCCTTTACTATTAAAAATAGATAATTTTTATTTGGGGCCTAATCAATATATCAAGTATTATACTAGACATATTGTTATGTTGTCATGATTAATGCTCATTATTTGTCTATATTCTGCTCTTATCCTTATTTAATAGATGAAGATACTGAGGTTCGGAGAAATGGGTCCCTCAGGTCAATGTTACACGTATATTGAATGACTGGTGAGGTGCTGATTCAGGCCTATATTGGTCCAAAGTCTATGATCTTTCCACTAAATTCAACTGCTGAATCGACCCAGGTAAAACACACATATGTGCGCGCACACACACACACACAATAATGGTGACTGTATCATTTTTAGGTATACAGGTATCTAGTACCATAGTTAAAAGTGTTAGATAAATCTCTAAGACTAATAAGATAGTCATAGTAATTGTGAAATCACTAAACTGCACTGACACACCACATAGAGAAAATCCCAAAATACTAGCACCAACACTTTAAACATCTTTTGTTTAGTTACCACTAGTCACTGAAACCCTTGTCTGATTATGTTTGAAATATCCCTCAAATCTCACCTTGCAAATTCAAGTGAAGTAAATAAGACGTAACTTGTATTTTATCAGAATGATACCTTGGACATGAGTATGTACTGTTACAGGAGTAATATGACAAGTTCTAACTTATTCATCTAATTTTAGGCTTTGCACACCAAGCATAGATTTTGCTGTGTGCATAGAAAATAAATATAAACACATTTCCCCTGAGACTGGCAATAAGACAAGGATGCTTGCAATCAGCAAATCTATTAACATTATATTGAGGGATTTAGCCAGTGTGATAAGTCATGGACAATAAACCAAATGTATGATGATGGGAAATGAAAAAATAAAACTGTCAATATTTGTAGAAAACATAATGGTATATGTAGAAAATCCAAAATAACTGGCATATGAATTGTTAGAATTTATATGCAAAATTAGTATGTTTGCTGGTTAGAAAGTCAATACAAAAATATATACATACAAGCAATAAAGAGTTCAAAAGTGAAACGTTTATAATTTTACAATTAACATTTAAAATAACATTCAAAAGCACCAAATATTTAGGAATAAATCTAAAACAAGATGTGCAAAATTGCTATATTGAAAACGACAATACACAGCTGAAAGAATTTAAAGACTACTTAACTAAATATTTATGAATTTTAAAATTAAATGTAATGATGTCAAATCAATCTAAATTGACTTATAAATTTATTATTATCTTGTTCTTTATTCATAATAGTATAATAAAATGTTATTATTGCATTCCAGTGTATAAATTGTAAAATTTATTATAGAAATGAAAGGGGAAAGACTAAGGTGAAGAACAAATCTGAAGAACTTTCTACTAAATCCCAACTCTTGTCAGAGTTATGGGAAAGTATGGCCATTTCAGTAAACAGTGTTGGGCCAATGGGATATCTCTATGGGGAAAAGTAAATCTCACACCATACTCAAAAATAATTCCAGATGAATTGTTCTAGACATGAAAGGCAAATTAATAAAAGTTTTAGATGAGAAAATATAAGATCTTTGTGACCCTCGGTAAAATTTTTCAATCAGAGCATAAAAAACAACTTACCATAAAGGAGAAGATGGATCAACTCAAATTAATTAAGAACTTCTAGTAAATAAAAGAGTGAAAGACAAAGCACAAAGTGAGAGAACAAAGAAGGCATATATTCATATGACGAATATATAAAGAACAACCAATCAATAAGTAAAGACAGACTACCCACCTAGATTTCACAATTACTATGACTATCTTATTAGTCTTAGTCTTTCCAATATAAAAATGGAAAAAAAAAAAAACACCCAAAAAACAGAAAACTTGGACAATCTTTTCCCAAATAAGATATTCAAATAACTAATATATGAAAATGTGCTACTCTATTAATCATCAGAAAAAAGGCAAATTAAAACTACAATGTGATGCCACTATACATTTTAAAGAATGGCTAAAATTTTAAAACATAGACAGAAAAATAAAAAGTGTGACACTACGTTGTGTAGTGCAGGCAAGGATCTGGAGTGAATAGATACTGCTCAGCTGGTCAGAATGTACACTTGTACAACCACTTTGGAAAACTCTTCATCATTATCAACTGTAGTTGATCCTGTGTACAGCCTATGATCCAGCAATTCTATACCTAGGTATTGACTCAACCAAAATGTGTATAATATATTCATCAAAAAACAGGTGCAAAAATGTTCACAGCAGCACTATTTGGAATAACCAAAACTGGAAACAACCCGATGTCCATCAATATTCATCCAATGGAATACAATGGCAGTGAAAATACATAAAGTCATAATACACAGTGAAATGAATTAATTTCACATATATAATGTGAACAAAAGAGGATGACAAAAAGGGTAATACTATATGATTCCATTTATATAAAGTTCAAAAATTGGTAAAATTAATCTATGGTATTAGAACCCAGAATAGTGATTACTTTAAAGGAGAAGATAGTGTGATAACTAAAACAAGGTAAGCTTTTGGGTACCAGAAGTTTACTCTAGCTCGATCTGAGTGGTGCTTACATGGATGTGCGCCTTTTGGCAAAATTAATTGTACTGTACAATCATGATTTGTATATGAATTTAGACTTCAGCAACAAATAAGTCAATTTAAACAAAACTAGACATTTTAAAAAATGTGATCGAAAGAAAATCTGAATAGTCTAAAACCAAAAAAATATATGAAAGTGCATAAAAAATCAACTCTTTCAAAGGATGCAAAGAATCAACACCTTTAAGGACGCTTAGTCTACAATGGATGTATGGTTTTATACAACCTAAAGGAGCACATTATAGAAAATTATGGAAAACAATATAACTAATCAATATATTAATAATATAACTTATAGTATTATAAAACATCATTTTTATCTTTTAAATGTGTTTTCACAATTCTTTTGTCAAATATAATATTTATTGAAACAAAAATAAAATTAAAATGGAACTAACATAATATAGATGTGACATGTCTAATGAATGTTAACAAATCATGTTCAGCAATATTGATACACCATTGTGATGCTGGGCTTGTCCTATGAAAAAACGAAGAAGTTGCCACAACCTTAATTGTACAGACTATGAAGATGTTTTTCCAAATCATGTGAAAATTGGATCTTGCCACAAGGACTTTCCCACTTGCCAACTTTTTTCTCTCCTTATCTTTGGAACTACCAATTCTAGACCAAGGCTATCTGCAGCAGAGATAATGAGTTTTTGAAGTAACTCTTTTCATTGAGAAACTATGGTTCAACAAATACACTGAGTCTTGAACAATTAAATTAGTGAATTCTTTTTTGAGGAGAATTTGGGCAGCAGGTGCTCAGTGTGAGAAAAAGTGCCAAAGCAAACCCTCGCCCTTTGTATTTATTGTACATACCCTAAGAGTTCAATAGTGATTTCTTAGTTTCCAGTTACAACATAAAGTAAGAGGTGGGTTAGAGCCAACTTGTACCATCTCATAAAACTCTTTGTTAAACTTATAGGAGATTTGCAAGTCAGTTGTTAAAAACAGACATTATAAATATATATATATATAAACTTATAAGGTCTCCCTGGAGGAGCAAGAAACCCCAGCTCCACACTGGGCTCCCCAGCCCAGAGTACAAGTGCTGGGAAGAGGAACCTCCCACAACATCTGGCTGTGAAAAACAGTGGGAATATCAACCAGCCAGGAAAGACAGAAGGCTGGAGAAACCCAAGCATCCTCTTAAAGGGTTTGCACATAGACTCACTTGCTCCTAGGCGATCACCATGGGCTCTGGCGGAGGGACAACAACTCAGGAGGCACCAGAGATATACTGGGAGAGACTGAGTAGTCTGGCTTCAGGGCAAGGACTAGAGGGACAGTGACCATTTTCCCTGTGTAAAATCCTCCTAATGTGCAGCCAGCAGGTGGGCACCATTTTTCCTGTGCTGAAACCCTCCCCTATACAGCCAGATCTGAATTGGCCTGGTGAGCTCTGCTTGTTCGATCCTGGTTACTTCCAGGGACAGCACTCCCCTTCCTTCCCCCAGCCCCCACCTCCCACCAACCTGTGCAATGACAGAGGCACTTTCATGGCCAGCAGCCAGCCCCAGTCCTTGCTAGTCTTTCCTGGACAACTCTCGGGGGTCCGTGGGCCCCAGGTGGGTGGTGGCTGGCCTCCGTGTGCTCTGAGCCTTTTGCTGAATAGCTCCAGGATCAGCACAGGCCCCAAACCAGAATCAACATTAACTTGGTGAACACCACTCATTGCAACATGGTGACTCCCTGAGAACCCGCCTCACACAACTCGCATACCACATGAGGCTCTATCAGCAGCTGAGTCTTACAGGCAGCTGGCAAGTGGCAGCAGGCCTTGGGAATGCCCTGGGCTTTTTACAGCGCTACCCCAGGCTTGGTACTGGTGGCAGCCATCCTTGGTTCACAGTGTGAACACTCCCATACTCCTCTAGGTCTAGCACAGGCAGTGCCAACCACAGACAGCTTTGTACCTCCTACCACATAGTCCTGGGATAATCACAGGCAGCAGCT
Source organism: Rhinolophus sinicus (assembly GCF_057876585.1). Taxonomy (NCBI): domain Eukaryota; kingdom Metazoa; phylum Chordata; class Mammalia; order Chiroptera; family Rhinolophidae; genus Rhinolophus; species Rhinolophus sinicus. The sequence continues at coordinate 81,472,565 of NC_142515.1, read as the reverse complement.
GAACTGAGACAGCATTGAAACCCCTCCCAAGAGTCCCCAGAGCCAATATACCCAGTAGCCAGTTTCAGACCACAACAGAACACCACCCCATTAGCCCCACAAGTGGCACACGCAAAGAGTAGTCCAGGCTCACACCAGACCCTGCTGCAGTGAATCCTGCTCCACAGGATAGGACCCTCACACAGCAGCCTGTAAGCTGCAGACATGGCCAAACCCCACAGCCAGTCAGCCTGAGGGTCAATCCCACCCACCAACATGCCAACAGCAATCAAGACTCAACTACAACAGGAGGGTACATACAAACCTACACAAGGGACACCCTTAGAGAACCCAGGTGATCAGGGAGATGGTGCCACTGAGCAGCACAGGCACCTACTACATAAGCAACCTGGATAAGACTAGGAGATACAGCAGATCTACCTAATGCATAGAAACAAACACAGAGAGAAAGCCAAAATAAAGAAACAAAGAAACATGTCCCAAATGAAAGAACAGGAAAATATTCCAGAAAAAGAAATAAAAGAAATGGAGCAAGCAATCAACTAAATACTGATTTCAAAACAATGGTTATAATGATGCTCAAGGAACTTAGTGAGAACTTCAACAAAGAGACTGCAAGCAAAAAAAGGACATAGAAACCATAAGAAGAGCCAATCAAAAATGAAGAATATAATAACTGACGTGAAGAATACAGGAATCACCTAAGGAATTGCCAGCAGATTAGATGAAACAGAGGATTGAATCAGCTATTTGGAAGACAAGGTAGCATAAAACACCCAATCAGAACAGTAAAAAGAAAAATAATAGTAAAAAAATAAATGAGGATAGAGTAACGGGCTTCTGGGACAACATCAAACATAATAAGGGTACCTTCACATCATAGGGGTACCAGAAAAATAAGAGAGAAAGCAAGGGATTGAGAACCTATTTGAAAAAATAATGACTGAAGACTTTCCTAACCTGGTGAAGGAAATAGACATACAAGTCCAGAGAGTCCCAAACAAGATGAATCCAAACAGGCCCACACTAAGACACGCTATAATTTAAATGGCAAAAGTTAAAGACGAAGAGAGACTTCTAAAAGCCGCAAGAGAAAACAACTAGTTACAAGGGAGCTCCCAGTAAGATTGTCAGCCGATATCTCAACAGAAACTTTGCAGGCAAAAAGGGATTGGCACAAAATATTCAAAGTGATGAAAAGTAAGGAACCACAACCAAGAAAACTCTACCCAGCAAGGCTATCATTAAAAATTGAAGGAGAGATAAAGAGCTTCCCAGACAAGAAAAAGCTGTTCATCAGTACCAAAGCGGTATTACAAGAAATGTTAAAGGGACTTCTTTCAGAAGACGTGAGGTGTGTGTGTGTGTGTGTGGGGGGGGGGGGAGAACAAAGATATGAGTAATAAAATGGTAATAATAACTATGTATCTGTGAATAATCACTTTAAATGTCAATGGAGTAAATGCTCCCATCAAAAGACATACGATAGCTGAACAGATAAGAAAACAAGACCCATACATAAGCTGTCTACAAAGACCCACTTCAGATCAAAAGACAAACACAGACTGAAAGTAAAGGGATAGAAAATGATATTTCATGTGGATGGCAATAACAAAAAAGCTGGGACAGCAATAATGTCAGACAAAATAGACTTTAAAACAAAGGCTATGATAAGAGACAAAGAGAGACATTACATAATGATAAAGTGAACAACCAACAAGAGGATATCACCTTTGTAAACATTTATGCACCCAACTTAGGAGCACCTAAATATATAAAGCAAATATTGACCAATATAATGGGAGAAATCAACAGTCATACAATCATAGTAGGGGACTTTAACATCACATTGACACCAATGCACAGATATTCCAGACAGAAAATCAACAAGAAAACAGTGGCCTAAAATGACACACAGACTAGATGAATTTACTTGATATTTTCAGAGCATTTCACCCCCAAGCAGCAGAATATCTTTTCAAGTACACCTGGGACATTTTCCAAGATGGACTACATTGTAGGCCACAAAACAAATCTTAATAAGTTTAAGAAGATTGAAATCATATCAAGCATTTTTTCTGACCACATTGGTATGAAACTAGAAATAAATTACAAGAAAAAAAAAACACTGGAAAACACATGGAGGCTAAATGACATGCTACTAAATAATGAATGGGTTAACAATAAGATCAAGGAAGAATCAAAAGATACCTGAGACAAATGAAAATGAAAACATGACCCAAAATTTACGGGACACAGCAAAAGCAATCCTAAGAGAAAAATTCATAGCAATACATGTCCTCAAGAAACAAGAAAAATCTCAAATAAAATAAATCTAACCTCAAGGAGAGAGCCAAGATGGCAGAGTAGATAAACACTATGCCTGCTTCTTTCTGTGAACACATTCAAATTAGAACTAAATTATAGAACAGTTAGCCTGGAGAATCATGTGAAATCTAGCTGAACAGAAGTTTTATAACTAGGGATGTAAAGAAGAAGCCACATTGAGACTGGAAGTAGGGGTGGAGACATGAAACAAGCTAGCCTCAAACCTCCATGTGGTGGTTGAGATCAGGAGGGATATCTTGGCCATGGAGGTTTCCCTTGGAGGAGCAAGGGACACCAGCCCCACACCAGCTCTCCAGCCTGGAGTACTGGTGCAGGATAGAGTACCCCTCACAACATCTGGCTGTGAAAAACAGTGGGGATTCCCACCATCTGGGTGAGACCAAAGGCTTCAGGAAACCCAAACGTCCTCTTAAACAGCCCAAGCACAGACTCAGTCACTTGTATGCACTTACCCTGGGCTCCGGCAGAGGGATGGTGACTCAGGGGGCATCAGAAGCATATGTGGGGCAGACTGAGGTGTGTGGCTGTGGGAAAAGCGCTGGAAGACCTTCGCCATTTTCCCTGTGCAGGGTTCAACTCCTTCCGAACAGCCAGCAGGTGGGCACCATCTTTCCTCTGTTAAGCCCGCCCCCACATGGCCAAATCTGAATCTGATTGGCCTGGAGAGCTCAGCTGCTTCATCCTGCTGACTCACTGGGACCCCACCCCACTCGACTTCCCCAACGGCCAGAGGCATTTTCTCCATGAGCAGCTGGCCCCACCCACATTTCCTTCTTTCTTGGAAAACTATTGAATCCACAGGCTCCAGGCAGGCAGCGACTGGCCTGGGTGTGCTGAGTCTTTTGCTGAGTAGCTCCAGGTTCAGTAGTGGCACCAAACCAGAATCTACATAAACCTAGTGACCACAATCCTTCTCACTCTAGTGTCTCCCTGAGACAATACCTCACTCGACTTGCGTACTTCATGAGGCTTTATCAGTGGCTGAACTTAAAGGAGCCGGCAGGTGGCAGTAGACCTCAGGGTGTCCTGGTTTTTTGCAGAGCTACCCCAGGCCCGGTACTGGTGGCACATGTCCTGAGTTTACAGCGAGGCCTCTCCCACTCACCTCCAGGTTTAGCACAGGCAAAAAATAATGACAGATTGCTTTGTAACACCTACCAGGTAGTCCACGGCTGGTGACAGGCAATGGGTGACCTGGGCTGGTACTGGAGCCCCTCGCAAAAGGCCCTGGACCCAACATACTTGGAAGTTGGCTTCAGACGACAGCACAGCATCACCCAATTAGCCCCGCAAGTGGCACAAAGGGTAGTTTCAACAGGCACTCAGCGAGGTAAGCGCCCCCCAGCCCCCCACAGCAGCCTGTAAGTTGTGGATGTGGCAAACCCCACAGCCAATCAGTCTGAAGGGCAGTCCCACCCACTGATGTGCCGATATTGATCAAGTCTCAACTATAACAGGAGAGCACACACAAGGGACCCTTCTGGAGCACATGAAACAGGTGACCACGGAGACTGAAAGAGCACCTACTACATAAGGCAACCTGACCAAGACTGGAAGACATAGCAGATTTACCTAATACATAGAAACAAACACAGAGAGGCATCCAAAATGAGGAAACAAAGAAATATGTCCCAAATGAAAGAACAAGAGAAAACTCCAGAAAAAGAGCTAAAAGAAATGGAGGCAAGCAATCTACCAAATACAGAGCTCAAAACAATGGTTATAAGGATGTTCAAGGAACTTAGTGAGAACTTCAACAAAGAGATAAGAAGCATAAAAAAGACATAGAAACCATAAAAAAGAACCAGTCAGAAGTGAAGAATACAATAACTAAAATGAAGAATGTACTGGAAGGAATCACCAGCAGACTGGATGAAGCAGAGGATTGAATCAGTGATTTGGAAAACAAGGTAACAGGAAACACCCAAATGGAATAGCAAAAAGAAAAAAATACTCCCCCTCCCCCCGCCAAATGAGGATAGTTTAAGAGACCTCTGGGACAACATTAAGCATAACAACATAATAGGGGTACTAGAAGGAGAAGAGAGAAAGCAAGGGATTGAGAACCTATTCGAAGAAATAATAACTGAAAACTTTCCTAACTGAAGGAAATAGACATACAAGTCCAGGAAGTGCAGAGAGTCCCAAATGTGACGCACCCAAACAGGCCCACACCAAGACACATTATAATTAGAATGGCAAAGATTAAAGACAGAGAGACTCCTAAAAGCAGCAAGAGAAAGGCAACTAGTAACTCATAAGGAAGCTCCCATAGATTGGCAGCTGGTTCTTAACAGAAACTTTGCAGGCCAGAAGGGATTGGCATAAAATAGTCAAAGTGATGAAAAGCAAGGACCTACAACCAAGATTAGTCTACCCAGCAAGGCTATCATTTAAAATTGAAGGACAAATAAAGAACTTCCCAGATAAGAAAAAGCTAAAGGAGTTCATCACCACCAAATCATTATTACAAGGAATGTTAGAGGGACTTCTTTAAGATGAAAAAAAAAAAATCAAGATTATGAGTAATAAAATTGCAATAGCTACATATCTATCAGCAATTACTTTCAATGTAAATGGATTAAATGTTCCAATCAGAAGACACAGGGGGGGCTGAATGGATAAGAAAACAAAACCCTTATATATGCTGCCTACAAGAGAATCACTGCAGATTAAAAGACTTACATAACTGGGAAATAAAGGGATGGAAAAAGATATTTCATGAAAATGGGGGTGAAAAAAAGCTAGGGTAGCAATACTTGTACCAGACAAAATAGTCTTTAAAACAAAGTCTATAACAAGAGAGAAAGAAGGACCTAATAATCCCACATCTGAGTATTTATCCAAAGAAACCCAAAACATACTTCGAGGGGACATGTGCATCCATATGTTCACTGCAGCACTTTTTTATAATTGCCAAGATGTGGAAGCAGCCTGGGTGTCAGTCAATTGAAGAATGGATAAAGAGGAGGTGGTACATATACACGATGAAATACTTGTAATGCTCAGCCATAGAAAGGAATGGATTCTTGTCATCTGCCGGGACATCAATGGACCTAGAGGGTATTGCGATGAGTGGAGTGTGAGACAGAGAAAGAAAGATGCAGTGTGATTTCACTTATATGTGGGATCTAAAGAACAAAATAAACAAACAAAACAAACAAACTTATACATACTGAGAACATTTTGATGGTTGCCAGGTAGGAGAGACTATGGGGGTGCGATTGAAAGAAAAAAGAAGAGATTAAAAAGTACAAATTGGTAGTTACAAAATAGTCATGGGGATATAAAGGAAAGCATAGGGACTGTAATCAATGATATGTAATAACTATCTATAGTGCCAGGTGGATATGTATAGTACACAGGGGATCATTTATTAAACTATACAAATATCTAACCATTATGTTGTACCCCTGAAATTAATATAAACTAATATTGAATGTCAACTGTAACTGAAAAAAATAATTTAAAAAATGATATAAATTTACAGTTAAGTAAATCATGTTATAAGCAAAGGTAATAAGTATTCTACATTCATCACTTCCTGATTATTTTACTATTTTCTTTGCTCTAAGGTTATTTACATCTTTTGTGTTTGTACAGTGGAAATACTATGTGATAGCACGCTATTGCACATCTCTTCCCAGCTCCACATTTAGTGAGGTCATGCGGATAGCTTGAAATGATCATGGTGGTGGCATTTACATTATGTAAATCACCAACACTACAAATCAGGACACACCCACGCCGCTGCAGAAAGTGGGTGTGTTTACCAGCATACCCTGAGAGACTCTGTCAATAAAATGCTGTGAGTATAATTCTTGACAGTCAAATCATTGACAATTAATTTACAAAGAGACTATACATAATATATATGCATCAGCTGTCACAGCCTAATTATTAACAGTACCAACTTTTCATTCTAAAAAGTGTCCCAGTTTAGATGATAAATTATGTGATTAATCTCCTCATAGGCTAGGCTTTCTCACCCTCAGCACTGCTGATATATTAGGCTGGATAATTCCTTGTTGTGGGGACTGTCCTACGTGTTGTTGGATGTTTAGCAGTATCCCTGGCCTCTATGCTTTGGATGTGTGTAACCTCATTTCTCCCAGTTATGACAACCAAAAATGCCTTCAGGTATTATAAAATGACCCTTGGGGGACAAAATTGCCTCTTCTGAGAACAACCTAAATACAATGTAAGGGTAAAACAATTCTAATAACAGTAATAATAATAATAATTTTCTCTGGGGCCAAAAGGGAGATTTTTTTCTTTTCTTAGATAACTTTCTTTAAAAAGACATTGTAAATTCTTTAATTTGTAAGTCTTTTAAAAAGCTAAAAGAATAACAATAAAAACCCTCTTGCCAATTTTACAACTCAAGAAAGTTTTTCCTAAGGGCTTTGGAGCCCGCTCTTTGAATTGGAAATATCAAGATAGCACCCAATCTCCCTGTCTCTGTGGGAGTTTACCCGTGGTGCCTGGCTCCTGCTTGTCAGAAAGATATATGGCATTTTATTTTCCATCGGGTAAGGACAATTAGCTAACAGAAATGTCACACCAATATCAAGTTAATGTATGATGAATTATGTAGAGCAAATGGTTTTGTCATGTCATCTGATGGCAGCCCTAGGAAATTAATGCATCTATCTATACACTGTATCACTACTATGCAATTCACTTTTTATTGTTCTTGCTTATTGCTTATTGTTTGTCCATCTCCTGCCACGACCCAGGAGGCAAACATCAAAGAAGGAGGTCTCTTATTCATTGTTATATCCTAAGCACCTAGAAGAGTTTCTGGCACACGGTAGGCATTCAACAGATATCTGAAGAAAATAATCCTCATGTACATTTCTTCATCATTTAATCACCTTAGTTGCTCTTTGTGCATTTCCCAGTTATTTATTTATTTATTTATTTATTTATTTATTTATTTATTTATTTATTTATTCATTGTTTTATTATCCATAGTAATGGGCAACATAGCTAGCAGGAATAATTTAACCACTAAAACTCATTTAACATTTCTTCCTGAACTGAATATTTTTAAATAATTTGAACAGCAATGAGCTTAACTGTTTATAATTTCATCTCCAGTGATTTCCCCGACTTGCTTTGTGAAGGTGCTGTGGAAGGAGTAAGCAAATCAGACACCCGGAGAGAAAACAGTAAAAAAAGTTAGAGAATCAGCTTTTGAGCAAAGGAGAATTGATTGAACATAAAGAGCTTAACTCATTAAGCAAATCTCCATGGAAGAAATTATTATTCATAATAATCTTCTAAAACCATTCATCCCCTTCTTAATGACTTCTATCCACCAAACCATTCAAACTTCTGTTTTCAATTATTCAACACATTCAGTCATTTTTGGTTAGAGAAGACAAATTTCTTCCTCTGAGTTCAATAGTTTAAGAGCCCCAAATTAGTTTATCCATTTTAACTAAACTCATCTATCAGCAACCATAAAATGTGTGAAATTTGACATTATTGTACATTTGTTAATGTAAGTTAAAGAGGATAAAATACTTCCCTTGTATTTATATTTGACCTTATCAGTGAGGTTTTTTTCCCCCCCCTTTAGCCACTAAAGTTAAACCTTGATATTGCTTGCCCTGGTGGAAATGAAAATCCCTATTGCTTTTAAATAAGAGGGTATTCTTTATCTTTGATTTTTTGTTTTGTTTTTGGGCAGGGTGAGACAACTGTCTTGAATCTAAGCCTTGCAAAAGGAAGAAGGTTTTAAATCACAAGAGCTTCGTTTTCCGAAAGCAAACCTTGATGTTCTAAACAGTTTTACTATAAGCCACAGTGTGGAGAAAAGTGAAGATATTATCAGTATGGGGGCATTCATAGTAGGTAGAATGAAGCAGAAAGCTCTTTGAATAAAAAGGAGAGGGAGAAAAAGAGAAAAGCAAATGGAAAGCAAAGTTTCTTCACTTTTTCTATCTGCTATCATATAAAAACTCATGTAGCACCAGATAGATTAGAGGGAAGCTAAAAGCATATGGGGCTTGTACACAGTATCATATTTGAAAATCTAGAGAGAGACTAAAAATTTGAGTGCTTTTGCAGCAACATGGGGTGAACATGACAGCATAGATATGGCAGCTTCCAGTGTTTGGGCAGAGAAAGTCGGAGTAAGCCCATGTTGCCTGTCTCAGTTTACGGTAACCTATATGAGGAGCAGAATTTCATAAGTTCCTGCAGAGTTCCTGGAGATCAATTTAAGGTTCCTGAATCGTCCTCAGACTTCGCAGGGGCAACACTCCACAGAACAGATAGCCTAGGCACAGAACAAAATGGATGATATAGCTAGGACTCAGAGAGTTCACATCTGACAGTGTCAGCAGGGGTGTGGGATTCTGGGGCCCGACTTTCAGGCCCTGACCTTGCTGAGAACTGACCATACATTACACATCACAGACAGAGGCTGATGTGACATGGAGATCAGGCCGGGTGATGACTGTAGTGAACTGGAGTTCAGCAGGAGCCAGCAGAGGGAACCCTGTGGATCAGCTCCATTATCAGCTTCCTCTACATACAGACATCATCTAGGGGAGGAGAGGGGACCAAAGAAAGCCCCCATCAAGATTTTAGACTTTCAATGGATTACATAACTACCAGAACCACATATTGTTTGCAAACTTAAAAAGTTTGTTTTGTTTTTTTCCCTCATGAACAAGAATCGATACAGGGGATGGCTAAATCAGTTAGCCGGGAACTGGATGAAGACAGCAACGTTATTTCGAACATTTGAGCCACATGAGCAAAATTCAATTATTTTCAGGGACTTGCTTCTTTACAAAACTGGTTAAAACAAACAAAAAGTTCCACTTGAAAAGACTGACCTCAGTTAGGTAAGATAGCATATGATACCTCAGTACTGAAATAGTGTAAAGTATATTCATCATTCTATATCCTGGCCCCAAAGAATTAACTGACTTTTTTTTTCTTTTCCTGTGGACATTTTAAGTATTCTTTAAAACTATTTAATGCTTGGAAATACAGATACCATTTATACTTCACATTTTAGAATATAAAAAATATATATATATAAACAATCTTTATTTGATAGTATTAATATGGTATAAGTCTGGAAAAGATTTAAAATCTGTTTTAATTTGGTAAACTAATTGTGTATTACTAGGACAATGAGGATAAAATGACACTTTGACCAATTATCAATAATAGGAGATATACATTTTCCTGTAGGAGTTACAAAACTATACCCAATGTTTACAATTATAATCATGACTTGAGCATACATTTGTCCTTTAGTTATGATTTGTTGGGCGTACTAAATATTTTCTGTATTTTTCAAACTAAACATGACGAAGCTTGTGAAGTAGAAATGAAGATAAATAGATAATATTCATCACATTTGAAATTAAATGTTCCTCAGGAAAAATAATTTTTCCTTATTATAATTTTGAACAAAAAAATATTGAGTTGGTAGATATAACTTTTATTTTTTTAAAAATTATAATTCATTAATTTACAAGATAAGATGAAATAAAAGGTAATATAACAACTTTTTAAAATGAAACTACAGATTGGATTGACACTGATTTTATACAAAGTATAAAGTACTATAACATATTAAAATTATCTTCCATATATTATGAACTGACATTCAAATCCAGAACTCTTATACATAAATTAAATTCCATAAATTAACAAAATTTGTTTGTTATACAGACACAGTTATTATGAATATATTTTCGATGATCCAAGCATTTGTTCTTTCTTTGGTAAGCAAATAGTGAGTTTTATGACATACGAAGACAGTTTATAAGGGACATTAAATCAGCTTTGATCCCATTGTTAAGAAATCCATATAGGATTGGATTAAGACAACAGGACATCATGCCTAACAAATGACAAATGCAATACACCAACTTGAAATGCCTATTTGAAATAAGGTTATCATTAAAATCGGTTACCACATGGAAAAGGTGTAGTGGCATCCAGCTAAGAGCAAACACTAATATAAGTACAGTCAGTCTATAGAAAACACTCCGAGATCTCTTTTTTATTCTCATGATAGAACGGTTTACTCTCATTTCATGAGCATCTGAGTTTTCTTCAGGTTTCATCTCAAAGCAGGTGGGGACCCCTGGGATGAACTTACTGGATGAAAAGAGATGACTTTTCACAGAGCCGAAGTTTTCTGGAAGCGTTCTTAAATGATTCTCTTGAGGAGGTCTTGCTGGAGCAGGTAATACGCATGCTGTCTTCTTGCTGTATCTTCTCCTGTGTTTCCTGATAAATGAGTAGCTCCATTTATGGCTGCTGGAGAGTTTTACCTGAGGCCCACTCTTTTTGGATGGATGGAGAGTTAAGTTGATCATCTCATTTTCTTCTAGTTTGTTTTCTTGGTTGGACAATCCACAGCTAATACTCCTGCAGACACTGGTATGACTTACAGTTAGACAAACTAAGGGCAGAATATACTGAACTAGCAATAAAGATATAGTAAAAGCAATTCTGTATGAATCAGATGGCCACGATTCAACACATAAGTACCTGCTGCTCAGCAACGCTGAGCCAAATGTTTCCTGAAGTTCCACGAGACTGTGGAACACTGGAAGCGGAGAACAAATCGCAAAACCTAGTGTCCACACAGTAGCTATCAGGAAGTAGCCATGGTTTGCTGTTAGATTATTAGATATTGGATGCTTAATCATATGATACCGGACAATGGCAATTGATATTAAGATTAAAGTTGAAACCAGAACTGACACACATTGAAGGAAAGGCATAATATGACACATGACTTTGCCAAACATCCACTGATCCAGTAAAACAGAGGTTAGTGTGAAAGGTGAGCAAAACAGCACAACCAAGATATCAGAGAAGGCCAAATTTCCTATCAGGAAGTTTACTGTGGTATTCTGATTACGCTTTCGCATGAGAGCCATTAAAATAAGCAGATTCCCCATAAAGCCAAGAAGACTTACAAATGTATAGAGTCCAATCAGAAAATACTGCAAGTCATCTACACTGCTTTTATAGTCATCCCATGCTGGGAAATCAGAATTCCGAGGGGCAGCAGTGTTGTTCTCTGTAGCAAGTGTCTGGTTATAATAATCCGTGAGCTCTAAATCCATATTATAATCCTGCTTGGAATAAAAGGACATCAGTTAGCAACTTGAAAAAATTACATGACAACTATAAATGAATCCACTGAGAGGGAAACTAAATTTTACAATTTACTCTCTTTACCTTATTATTCTCCTAAGTTCTGTAAGGTCTCTCATTGGTTCCAAGCGCAGTGCAAATATCATCAGCCAGTAACAATTATAGTAAGTTTAAGTCTCTCATCATTTCTGTGGTGTGTAACGTGTTAAAATAGCAGACTTTTAATTTTTAAAATTTATGTAGCAAATAATGTTAGGGAAGAAAGAGGCAAATGTAGATAAGAACTACCCAATACCTAATTTACAATAATTCATTAATAGTCTTCTCTAATTCAAGGTACCTGGTGCGTGGTGTGGTCATATAATCTTACCTTAAACATTCTTTCCTTTCCTACTTGAATGAAAGCCAAACTTATGAGTCACCTATCCTAAAGTATTCGTTGGTCTACTCAATTGGATGTGACCTCCTCCTCTGAACCCCTATAATGCTCTGTTTATAATTGTCTGGTGTGACATGTCACAGTCCATTTTGCATTGCAATTATAATGCATACCATCTACCTTATTTATAAGCAATGGAAAAGCAGAAACTGTCCCTTACTCATGGTATCTACCATAAGTAACTTCACCATAGCAGATGTTAAATAAATATTCATGGGAAATGAAAAATTCAAACAAAAATCTAGCATCCCAAATATTATCTAGTTGAAGCAGTGTTTAAATTAAAGCTTCTCAAGTGTAGAAACACTATTTCAGGACCTAGGTGTATATCGTAGGCACTCAATAAATGTTTATCAACTTGTACTGTTGACTATGTGAACACAATGCTGGACTTGGCAAAATCATTCTGTGATCAATCCTCAGTCCTTTGAGACGTGCCAGACTATCGTGAATTAAAATAGCCACTGACAAGTAGTGCTGCTGGTGATTTTAAAAACAACATTTACCTGTTTGTTTTTTAATTTAAAAATTGAAAACAGATTTTAGCTTTGAAAAGGTTCAATAAATTCATATTGTTTAAGGAAAATATTATATCTTAAACTTAAATGTAGAAGAGATACTAGTATAATAACACCCTGTAATAAGTTTTCATTTCAAAGGAAATTGATAATGTAGTACTATTAATACCACAATGGTATTACTTATTTACTGCTGTATACTAGAGATTTGACAGTATTTCCTGATGAAGCACAAAACTGCCTATATCAATAAAAGGTAAAAGAAACCTTTCATCCCTTTTAAAAAGTAAGCACTCTTATTTTTTAACAAAATTTTCCTACAGAATACTCACGACAGCAATAATTAATTCTGATGAATATATATTGTTACAGAGACCCTAATATATATGTAGCTTAAACATTTTTTTCATTCCATATCAATATACACTTATCTACCTATTTCTATAGTGGGATCTATAGTTAAAACTATGAAAATGCTATATATTTAAATTAATAGTAAACACAATTATCTTCAGTTTGTAAGGGACTTATAGGTCCTGATTTAATAAATTTCCAAACAGGAAATCCTGTTGTGTACATACATTCATTATAAATAACTAATTCAGTCTTAGATACAGCAAGTTTCAAATACACACCATTGTGCTAGGAGAAAATTTGAAAGTTTAAGTTTTTCACAACTTCCACAACTAATTCTATGTTCATTGGACTACTTTCTGAAACCTAATGACATCCTTTTGAAGATCAATAAATTCAGAAACTTGGGATCTTATTCATTTATTCTTAGACCCCAACCCATAATTTACATTGATATTACCTCAAGTTAGAAAGGATTAGTGGTACAAAAGTGACTCCCATGGCCTACGGAATCATCTTATTTATCACATTACTAACCCATGGCCTCCCTGCAAATACCCTGGATAAGTTAGTGAGCTGCTAATCAAAGCAGCCTTGACTGGCCTCCCTGCTTAACTTCAAGAGTTCTGATGGCCCCCTGGCTCCATCTAAGTTATCCACGATCCTATATACACTCAGACTATGCACAGGCTATTTGTTACTGTGATCCTGCTTAGTTATTCTTTTGACTCACTTTCTTGAAACAATCCTTTTCTGTTGTAGATCACTAGTTACTGACCGCCTTTTCTACTACCAAGGTAAGGCTAGAGAAACATCGGATAGTTAATTCTACAAAGGCTCTGTGCAGTTTGGGGACATGCAACTGTAGGATGACACTCATTTAGTGTAAAATATTACTATCCAAATTTTTTGAAGAGGAAATGCTGCAAAGTTTGTGGTAATAGAAATAACATGGTTTTAAGTCTGAACTTCAGACTGCCTCCCACATACATTGTCAGTGCTCTCCGTTAGACTCTAATGGAGATAACAGAAAATAGACAGGCTCAGTTAAGGTAAAGATTGACCTTTGTCAAGGAAGCTACAGGCCAAGGATATGACTACCCACCATGACCGCTTTTAGTTAGGAATTTTATGCAGACTTCCTATGTGGTTAATTTCAGTCTCTGAGCTTCTAGGGCCTGCCATGCTGGCCTCTCTTGAACTTGTCAGGTTTAGTATGTGGCCCCTTTTTCATCCACATTAGGAAAATTTTATCCAATCAGATTTAAATCTTCTTCTTTTTTTAAAATTGAAAATCTAAGGTAGAAGAAACACTTTAAAATGAAAGGCAAAAGAAGCCCAAAGGATTTCTTTCCTTAAACTTACCCCTTCACTTCCTTTTTCCTGAAAAGCACAATAAGCAAACCTATAATGAAAATAGAAATCTGTTTAATAATTGTCTTTCAACAAATGTTAGAATGAACACAGTACAATTTTATGCAACATATTTTATACATAATACAAGTAATGTTATGTGAACTTTTCTTCATCTCAGATTACTAGAGAAATTTATGAAATATAACTAAAGAGAGAATGTTTTAAAACAAAATATTATTTGAGAAGAAATTTTATATTGACTGTGTCGAAGCTTTGTTGAGCTTAAATACGAGATTTTGTTCTTCTCTTTTGTATCTAGTTTTATCTCCTACCATCTGAATTAGCAGGCTGAAACATCAAACTTTAATCCTCTGAGTAAAAAGTGAAAGAAAAAAATATTCGTCAAACTGTGCTTATTATAATTTTTAATAAAAATTGATCTATATCTAACACAGTGACAAATGAAATCTGAGTAGACTTTAAGTATGTTAAGTAGATCTTAGGATAATAGGAGAAACTGCAGGGAACTTAAAGGATACTAAGAGACTGAGCTTATACTTTTAAATAACTTTCCTTTATTAGGATAATTTCCTGCCTAATGAAAATGCACATCTTTCTTTTCACAAAGGATGCCAATCGCACAAAAGAAGAAAATACATGTATTTTTTTCCCTCTACCAATGATAAAATATCAACTATTGCCTCTTTTGCTGTGATCCTGGAACAATGGCGAGATTCCAGGTTCTCAAATATTCCCATGATTTATTTTTAAAGCCAGAATCTGGCAAAATTTAATGGGAAAGAGAAACACAGTTCTGCTGCTCAACTGACAAACACAGGCACGCGCCACCCTCTTTTCTCAATTCTAACAGCAGAATTTTTCTTCCCTTGAGAAATCAGAAATTTTAAATTGCATTCGGGCTGCAACATTTTGCTGAGAGCGCTTGAGGCTATTTCCATGCTCTATGGCAAAGTCTTTTGGCTTCGATCCAATACGATGGTTCAGTTCCTTGAACAGATGAACTAACGGTGGGTAAACTTGGGGATAGAAATGCCCTATTTCTGGAATTCGAGGTGTGTGGATGTGTTATTGCTCGCATTTGTTAGGAGGCCACCTTGCTAATAGGAGCGCAAACCCGGGGCGAAGCTGCCTCTGGATCTCCCGCCAGCTGCGGGACCGCGCGGCAGTTGGACGCCCCGAGTGGAGCGGAGTGGGCTGAGCCCCGGAGCCTCGTCAGGGTCGGGCTGGGGCTGAGCACTGGCCCGGGAAACCCCGAGGGCTGCCGATTCCCAGCCTCGGACGCGGGTAGGGCTGCACCCGGGGCTCGTCCCGCCCAGGGGGAGCGCTTGGTCCTCTCCGATCCCCCACCCATCGTTCCCTCCCAGGCTCCGGCGCGGATCCCGCACACTCTCCCCCCGGGTCCGGCCCGTGCCTGCTCCACCCGGGTGAGTACCTGCCCCGTACCAAAGAATTCCGCCGGGTCCCTTTCCGCTTTCCCTTCACGCCTAACAATCGCCCATTCCTCCCGCCAGCCAAATCCCCACTTTTCCAGCGAGCTGCTTTCGGCTTCCCCACCCCGCCCTCTCGGGAGCCCCGAAAACACCCGGGGACCTAGGTGCAGCTCCCGGGGCCCAGTGGGGACTCGCCCTTCCCTGCAGGCCCAGCCCCGCGCAGAAGGGGGTGTCGGGGAGATGCTGAACCCCGTACCTCGGGGTGCCCCCGCTGCCGGCGCCTCGGCTCCCGGGGACGTGGCGGAGCGCGGTCGCTCCTGCGCGCGGGCGGCGGTGGCTGCAGGAGGAGACCTGGAGGTGGCAGTGGGGAGGAGGGAGTGGGGAGCCGCGGGGGTTTTAGAGGTGCCTGGGGGACACGTGACTGCTGCAGCGACCCCCGAGACCCTGCTCCAGGGCGCCTGCTCCGCGCCGGCCTCTCCCAAACACGGGGGCCGGGGCATCCCAGCTCCTACCTTGATGTTTGGGTGCCCTAGGGAGACGCTGCAGGCCCCCAGGATGGCACCCCGTCACCCTGGCCTCCGGTTCCCCGCTGAAGCCAAGTTAACTTGATGAACAGGAAGATTTCTGCCCATTCTAACCCCTGCTTTGTGAAGCGAACTAGGAGGAGTATTGAAATCGTGTGGGGGTGCGGGGGTATCTGTAGGAGCTTAGGCTCCCCGAGAAAAAGCTGTAAGGCCCAGGTTCTCTCTTTGTTCGGAATAAAAAACAAAAATCAAGACAAAACAGAACATTGCTTTGTCTTGCACCTTTTTGAAGTGAGGAAGGGAGAAGTCTAGGCACCAAGGTTGACCTGAACGTGTAGGGGACACAAAGGAGTCAGCGATGAATGGGGAAAGGATTTATTCCCATTGCTTAGGAGGAGTAGTTGTGGGCGTGGGCAAGCGTAGAGCTGGGGCGTGAAGCTGAAGTGGAATCAACGCTTCTCAAGACCATACTCACTGATAAAAAGACGACGAGGGGTAAAAAGTGATGCCATAGATTTAAAAAGACAGAAAAAACCAACAAAACTTGTCCTCCTGTTTCTCCTCAACGTGATTTCCATCCCCAGTGGTTTGTCTTATTTTCAGTCAGTGTGTGTGTGTGTGTGTGTGTGTGTGTGAGAGAGAGAGAGAGAGAGAGAGAGAGAGAGAGAGAGAGAGAGAGAGAGAGATCTTTGACTGTAGTGTGCACGATGAAGGCTGTATTTATTGTATACTTGAACACTGGAAAACGACTAACTGACAGTCATAACATTGTGTGTCTGGTGATGAGTGCCATTCTGTGGGACTGATTCTGTAAACTGGAGAGGACTGTATCGTTTGGGAGCAATGTGACCTGTAAATCTAATTTCTGTTCTCCTAGAAGTCAGACAAACTTCCTGCGCTCTTTTTCTGCTTGAATTTTAGCATTTGATAGAGGATCTGTATAGATTGTCATTGTATCAGAGAGATAGATTTTCAATACCTCAAGTAAATCCAGTTCCTATTTCATTCTTTTCTATTTCTGGAATACTAGTATATTCTCCCCCAAATTTTAACACAGTAAGTAGTCTGAGCCGGCCCATGGGATTTTGCAATGGGTGAGGGGAGGGATGGAAGTGTCAAGAAGGGATAATCAGTGAGAAAACAAACTTTTATTCTTAAACTTTTTTTAACTCCTACATCTGTACAGTTAGTGTACTATATATACATTGCCGCATAACTTTCTATCCTTCCATCCCTTGCACAGTTATAATACAGACAAACTTCAAATACACATTAGCTTTAAAACAACTTTCAAAGGAATCCCATTATAACAATCTTCGAAAAACATATGCTATAAGCTTTGTATATTAAAAATACAAGATGAATTTTATTTTTTCTTTTCCACAAATGTGCTTGTTCCTTGATGACATGAACCTTTAGATTAAAGTAAATGTTACTAGGGTATTAAAAATAAAAGGTCAAGATGTCATTGAGATGAAGATTTTGATTAACTCACCATTTCCTTTCCCACCACATACAAAAACATGAAGATCTCAAAAACGGAGTCAGAATTTCTTCTTTAAATACATATTTGATGTACACAGAGTGAAAAAAATATTAAGAATACTTTTTTGGGGAAGAAATTGTCATTTTGAAAATCCCAACAATATGCTATGTAAAGAGGAAGATATCAAAATACATACATTTTTATCTTCAAATTTCCCAGGAAGGATTCAAGACTAATCATCGTCACTCTATGTAGAACATAATAGAGTAATTTTGTTCTGTTTTATGGAGTAATATTCAAGCAGGGAGACTGCTACCTCTGGGAACAGAAATAGTCATGTCCACCTCTGCTCCAGTAGTTTTCCGACTCACTATTTATACAATGCTCATTTGGGAAATTAAGTTGGATGTTATGTGTGTTACAAAATTAAACTGGCTCTTTCCCAGCAGTCATGGTTCTTTATTAACTATGAAAGATAGCTTATCTATAAAGGTGAAAGTTAAAATCATTTGGGATTACTAAGACAAATTATTGAATAATAAAACACTCTCCAAACAATGCCTGTTGTTGCATTGTTGTCTGTTTCTTTGAGGCACATGTCTGTTGTTTTTGTCAAAGTTATTGTTGCATTTTAATAACAGCTACCATTTGTGGAGGAGAGATACTAAAATGCTTTGGTGTGATCTCAAATGATATGTGACCTTGACGTATTAGTTATGGGAATAGTGGGGGTAAATAAAGTAGAGAAAATCATATTACACTATTTGACACATATTTTTCTCTGAGAGTTTTTAAATATTCATTAAGAGTAATATTTCTTTATCCACTGTTTCTACCATGGTAAAATTAAATCCTTAATTCTTAAAAGATGTGGAAATGGCCATTTCTATGTGTTATCAAAAATATTTTATGATACCCATTGCTTCATTGACTTCTTTGGGATAGTAATAGTTTGTCATATAATCAATATCTAGGACTTAAAACAAGGAATTGGTTTATAATTGTGAAATACATACCACTTTTTATGGAACAAAAGCTGTTTGCTTTTTTTAAAGCAATTTTTAAAAAAGTAAACCCAAAGTATTTGTGTGCATAGAGTCATTTTCCCAGGCAATTCAATGATAATTTTGTGGTCCTCAAGCACTATCAACATTTCATTGCTTTCTTCTAACAAGTGCTATGCTACTTAAGCAAAACTTTATATCTTTCCTTTTGATGTAGTAATGATGAGATCATTAAATATAAAGGGGTGACTGATTTCCAGAGAGAATGTGCAGTTCTTTTTTAAAGTAAAATTTCCATGTTAAAAATACACACACACATATATGCTATTCGCATGTATACGGTTTTACAATCACATACATATTTGTATAAGGGACACTTGTCAGAAAACCTGGATTGCAGTCAGGTTTTATCATAAATTAGTAATGTGGCTTTACACAAGGCACTTCATTTTTTTAGTCTTCACTTTCTTTCTTTGAAAAGTAAAATGTTTTGACTAGCAAATCTCAAGCCCTCTTTGAGCTCTGAATACCTATGACTTTATGCCATGAACAAGCACGCATTACAGACATACGTGGACAAAAATAACCTTTTTGGATCTTCAGAAAAATGTAATGGTCATAGAAATTGTTTGTCTCCCCCTCAATATTAGAAAAAAAGAAGCAATACTATTGAGTTTCCCATTAATACTGGCACATTCTCTTTCATGCAGCTGTAATAACTGCATAATGATATTTGGTTCATTCTTTTAAGAAGTTGTGGGTGTCTTACAGATCAATTCTTTATCTAATTATATTATTTTTAAAATTTCAGCACAAAATATGTATATATTACATATATGTATATATATAAATATACATGTTTTATCTTTTATATATATATAAAAGAGAACATGGATTCTTTTGGAGACATAACATTCTATCATGTAAATACATATATAGGCTGTATAGTCTTCTCTTTTGTGGATCAAAACTCCTCAAAATAAGTGGTATTGCTGGTAAGTATCTCCCCAACATTGTTTTCTAAAAATAAATTTTTCATTTCTTAGCTAATTTTTGATTGATAATAATTTAAATCTAGTTGTAAGTCTAAATATAGCTTTACTGTATTTAAGTGAAAATGAAAGAGTTTATTTGTGATATCTTGTTTTGTTTTAAATAGTCTTTAAAGATAACATTTAGTGAACTGTTTAAAGTATAAGTCCAGAATGAAAAATTGAGATGGTTGAATAATATGCTCTTCAAAAGTGCACCTGTCTCCGTAGTCTTCCTCTTATTCTCATAGGTAACTCAGCTTTTAACGGTGTATCATTCAGCAGGTAGAAAAAGATATGAGACATTTCATCTGTTAGACATTATATGCATTTTCAAAGACAGTGTGGTCCATTATTCAAGCTTACACCTAATGGGGAAAGCGGAATCAACACATAAAAAATCCAAAACTAGGAGAAGAATCACCAAGAGGAGTCAGTGGTAAGCATATATACATATACTAAAATGTACACGTGGATACCAGCATTTTGTGCAGTGTAAAAATAGTAAAAATCCAGCATAGCTAAAATGCCAAAGACATTTTTTACACGTTTGAGATGAACAACTGGGCTTGATTTGTGATGTTCATTAATGTATGTAATCCTACCTTACTTTTTGTTCTTTAATCCTCCAACAAAACTTTTTTCAGTATCTTATGACATGCCAGATGTTATTCTATACTCTAAGTCTGAAGAGGTGAAAAAAGGAGTCACTGCCTTCCAGTGATCACAGTGTAGTTGTAGGTCTGTGCAAATAAATAAGTTGCAACATAGTATGACAAATTCCATAATAGAAACAAACTTAGGGAGCTGCAGGAATAAAAATAAGACAAACTCAGCCTATGGAGGATTTGGGGAGATGGCGAGATATAAGAGAGGGCTTTATAGTTGAGGAGAGGAACTGGTGAGAGAGAAACCAGCAGATGGAGGGGGTGGGCAAGTTAGAAGTGGGGACATAGTGTGAAGGTGAGAGAGAGGGTAACATTCAGAGAGGTGGGAATAGTTCAGTTTGACTGAAGTGTGTGGGACGTGGTAGAGAATGATACTGAAAATGTTGGTTTCAAGGGACATTGCACTTTACTTAAAGGCTCTTCAGAAAAACTAGACAATTGGAGCTGGGGAGCGATATAACTGGATTGCTGTGAAAGCAGCTAGTGGCAGAGAGACCACTGAGTCGAGAAATAAGAGAGCTTAGCTTGATGGATGTGAAAGAACACATCTGAAAGGTATTTAGGGAGTAAAATGAATGGGAATCTGCCCGGCTGAATTTGAGGGTGTGAGAGGGAAACATTGGGGGCAATTCTTAGATTTTGGCTTGCAGGATAGAGATGATGACATTGATTGACATCCAGTCCATTATCAAAAGCACATTTTCAAGGAAACGTGAGAGAGCGCTGTACTTTAGATAGGCATTTAGAGTTAGGAGCATACAAGCATATAAGTGAAGGCAGAGGGTATGACTATGCACCAAGAGTGGGAAAAAAAGAGAAGCATAAGAATGAAATCTCCAGTAAATTTGGGCAATTCAGGGTCGATCAAAGAAGAGACAGGTCCACAGAAGATGATAACATACAAGCTTTTTTGGGTGGTCTTGGATAGGGTTGCATGGCAGGGGAAGTCTGTCCTAGCAAGAGACCTTCCAGAGACAACATGTGGAGCTGTCACCCAGAATGAGGATAGGACAAAGGGACTCTTAAGTGGGGGAAGGGAAAAATAGGAGGGGAGCTTTCATACCTAGGTGACCTCACTCAGCAGCAAGATGGGGACACTTGAGGCAGAGTTCCAAAGGACAGCTGCAGATCGGTGTGGTTTATGGTTAAGAGATTTGTCTTATCTATGGTTAACAGATGAAGGGTGCAATTTCTTAGGGTGTATGAAGTTGGTAGGCTCTAAGTGGCTAAAATATATATTTATTTAGGGCTATATTTAAAACAATTAGATGTGTGAGAATTTGAGTTTGGTGCTTTCTGGCTTTGGGCTAATAGTCCTAGCCTGCTGTGATGAAATAGATAATATGGGGACCATTTTAGGCTAATACAGAGGTGCCATCTCTTGCCCATTTATATTATAGGATCCTAAGGAGAAAAACACCTCAGAGTTAGATGGAGATGGCAGATCCTGGGGGAGAGACTGAGGAACAGCCAGTAAGGAAGGAGAAAAACCTGAAATGTAGAGTTAGTGAAGTCAAAGGAAAATAAAATTCCAGAAGGATAGGATGGTCAAGAGAGGCAAATCCAACATAAAGAATAAGAACAATAAAGTCTGAATTGTGTCCACTGGCTTCGGTCACTGGTGTCCTGGGCAGAAGCAGTTTCAGGTAGGCCAATCAGAGGACCTTGTTACTATTGGACCTTCTTCTTGAAGAAGCTACCAGGTAAGAGAAGACAGCCAGAGCAGTTAGGACATGGAGGAGAGAGTTATAATGGGAAAGAGTGAGCAATTTTGTTTTTGTTTTTATTTTAATGTTAAGCCAGTGAAACTGAATTATTTAATAAACAAGTGTTAGCATTGTTTAATAAACCTCTCAAAATTTAGTGGAATAAAATAACAACTCGCTTATGGATTTTATGTTCATGGATTGGGTGGGAGAGCACAATGGTGATGGCTTATCTCTGTCATATGATGTTTGGGGCATCAGCTGGGAAAACTCAATGGGCTAAGGTGACTCAAATCCTGGGGACTGAAAAAACCGGGCTGGAGGATCTACTGCCAACACGAGGGATATGAGATTTAGGGAGCTTTTACTCACTTCAGAAGGAAGGAGGAGTCCATTGAGACTGAGGGTGTGCAGTTGGAGGTTGGGGGAGAGGGGTGACAATATGAAATATCTTTGAAGGGGAGAGGAATTGGGAGTCACACAAGCCCAATAATTTCTAGGTAATATTAAAGGCTCAACTAAGGTTTTGAATTCGTAGTTACAATAACCTGTGTAGTTGAGTTCTATTTTCACCTACATGCTATGCTAGCAGAGAGTGGTAGCTGAGTAGTTTCCTCGGTTGAGAAGAGTCAGATTATATACCACAGCCCATCCTGGGATATGTATCCTCTTTCTAGATTTATATGTATCTGGGGAAAAGAAAGCAACAGCTAGACTTCAAAGGAATGAAGAAAAGACACTTTCCTAAGCAAACATTTCATACCATACCAACTCTGCGCCCATTTGTGATATTTAGGTGCACATAAGGGATCTTTTTCCTGTCTTTGGGAGAAAACTGCCCTATCTCAGGGATGTGAAACAGTTTTACATCCTGGGGCCAAGTCTGATCTACTTATGTCGGCTACCGGAAGTGCTGGGTTGTGAAGAGGTCTAATGCCAAGCCTGAGATTTCGGAGGTGGGGGTGGGAGTGGGGCAATGCAGACAGTCAGAGATGTTTGTCAGAGATGATGGAAGGTTCAATGACTGCATTCATACTTGCCCTTCTCACCAGGGATTCCTACTCCATCTCTTTGGAAGGAATTATGACTAGAATAGTAATAATTATAATAAAAAACAACAATAGTAACAATGGCAACTCTCTTTTCATTAGGCATGCAACAAATACAAAATGATAGGCTTTTGTAAAATAGCACCACACTTTTGTTGAATAGCTCAAGGGTATCTGACAAGATGAGATCTGGAGAATAATGTTTGGATATATGCTAAGTAATTTTAAGATCCTAGTCCTATACAGTCTTATTCTGACAGAGTTTTAAAACAAATGCTCTAAATTTGTAGTCTGTGTAACCAAATAAGAACTTTTTTGAGTGCATTCCTATTTCAAACCAAGAACGAATCCATAAATATTTGGTGTCTTCTACACTAGGAAGATGATTGAATTGTTTGTGTATATACTTGTATGTTAACATTTAAACTAAATTCATTGTCACTTCCTTCTGCTAGTTAATTTTTTAAAAAAGACAACTGGATAAACTGATTGTACTATTTGAACTGACCAATTTAGTTACAACTCTTTACTTACTATATATCCTGGTTCTAAGATGAGGGCTTTTTCTTTAACATTTTAGTACTCTAACTTTTAGGTTCATTTACAATTGATTGTATGCCATTGCTTGACTGGAAGCATCTTTTTCTTTCTCAGTGGTCCATAAAATAACATTGCAACTTACGTGCTGTAGTGTCATAGATTCAAAGAAATGCGGTAGGTAAATCACAGAAAGAAGGAAATCTGGCACCTGATTAATTCATAGGCTATGAACTAATCCAACAACATGTTGCATAGTAAAGTCCTACCCCAGTGGGATTTCCTCCTTTTCAATATTATCTACATTCTAGTTCCCTACTTACATTTCTAGTTACATATAGTGTTAATGCTTATCAAGATTTTTCTAAATGATCATTTATTATAATTTTCCTGTATCAAAGCCTAAGAGCATTTTAGAAACTTTAACCCTTGCAGCAGAAATTCATCAGCAGAGCAATAAAGTCATCACGATGGATAAATTCCTGTACCAAGTATAGTGACACACTTTTAGCTAGACAATTATTGAATCATGGAATTTAAAGGGTCAGACCATAAAGATGTCCCATTTTTTAAAACGTGTATGATAAACTTAATATCTATAGAGATTTAATGAGTAGAGCCTATCCCTCAGTTTCAATGACAGAACAAGACTGTTGCCCAAGAAATTATGAGAATAGTTCATTAATTTATTTTTCTTAGTCATGGTTTATAGGTTAGGCTGTTTTGAAATTTCAGAAAGAAATACACAAAATGCAAAAAGTTATCTCTCCCTAGCAAAGGTTTTATCTAGTTTGAATCCCAAATAGGAAAGTATGTGACTGACTGTTCACTTAAGAGTAGAAAAATCAGTGATCTTTATTTAACACCTATCTTCTCTTTAACACATTTTCTGAGGAACTCAGATTACTTTATTTCAAACTTTCCAAGATTACATTATACGAGGATCTTACATTATATTTGGTGATTATACTATGCTTAAGTTTTCTCTTTTACACTTTGGAAAGAATACTTAGTAAGTGATACTCCTAGAGAATTAAATAATTTTGCTGTTGTTGAGGAGCATTTCAAAACTTCTCCTTTTACCACAAAATTTGACATAGAAAAAATCTTTGAGATCAACGATCTTACAAAGATTGGTATTTGAGATGACCATCTCAAGAATGCAGCTTTATAAATTTGCCTTCGGGGGGACACTTTATAAAAATTAAGTTAATACGATGACAAAATATAATAGCCACAGTAGTTCAGGCATTCTTGAAGATATGCCTTTATTAGCATTCTTGGAAAATACAGGAAGGAAAGTATCTAATGAGTCCAAATTATATTCTCAGGTAAAAATATTTGCTGGTATATAGCAACTAATATATAGCAATATATTAGCTGATATAGCATAAAAAAATGTGTTCTTCGTAGAGAATTAAATTATTTCCTGTGTAATTCTTGCAGCAGGCTAAAAGTAGCCAATTTGATGATCAAAACCTTGGGGGTAAACTTGCTTCTAAGAACAGAATATGACTTAAGCAAATGGATTGGACAAGGGGTGAGTAGAAACCTAAATAAGTTATTGCTCTTTAAAATAACTGAAATCCCTAAATTATGTCTTAATTTTATCCTTGGTAAAAAAAAAAAAAAAGAAAGAAAAGAAAGAAAGAAAGAAGAAGAAGAAAGAAAAAGAAAATGTATATGCCATTCTACTCTGTTTAACCAACAGTGGAATTTTTAAAATGTATGCTCATATCTATTATTATAGGACATTGATTACATAATCAGATATTTTTAATTCTTGATCATATTCCTTTCTAACTATATAAAAATGTTTAATGACAAATATTTTACAAAACTTTGCTAGGAAATAAAAAGATTGTGTACATCACTGTCTATATAAATAAATGAGTTATGGCCTATATTGAGCTTTACATAATGTTTATTCAGCCTAACAATCCGGAGAAAACAAAACAAAACATTTAACAGTGTAAAGTTCAGACAATTCCATTTGTCTTGGAATTTTGTTTTCAGTTTGAAGACAGAATGCAATCATAGTTGTTATGTAATAAAACCTTTATGCATATCCTAGGCAGTCACCTATATCTTTATTAGGAAGGCTTTTTATTTTTTGACAGTTTGATTTGGAAGTTTTATTCATCTACATCAGTAAATAATGTGTGTGCGTGTGTGCGCGCGTACGTTTGTGTTACACAACTTTGAATTTTCAAAGTAGATAGAACTATTTAAACCATCTGAGATCAGCGTGTCATTAATTAGCCTGAATCATCAAGCACCGTGATGGTTTAGCACCATCAGTGTACTCTGTACATTCTCTTCTTTTATTCATAATGCTCAGTACTGTAGTAGATGAAGTACCGACGAAACGGCATTGATTCTTGGACCATCAGGGAAATGTTCCGTTCATCGTGCTCCCCTAAAAAAGCAGCCAGACACTGGGAACAGATCTGACTCAATGCATTTTCTCAGTGGAAAGAAAGGAGCACTGAAAGGCTATGCTCTCTCATCCGATTCGCTACTTTTGCTTTTTAAAAAAGTCTTCTCTTCAATTTTAAAATGAGGGGGGAAAAAACTCGGCACTGGCGTTAAGAAATACTTGAACGTCACAAAACAAAGCAAGAAACGTATAGTGGATTATGTCGCCGTGAATGTCGTGTTTTCTCTTCCCGTCAATAACAACCCCTTTCATTCCTGAGTTGGGTTTACAGCCCAGCTTTTTCGGCCGGGTGTAACGTCGGCCACAAGATGGCACTGACCTGCAAACAAAGCAAAACACAGCGACACTGACTTTTTAAAAGCCTTGTAGAATCGCCTTGCCTTCGCGGAGTCAAGGACTGTGTGGGTATGAGTGATTACTTTCCTCGGCACCGTGCGTCTGTGTCTAACAATGTGTGGATTAGTTTAATTGCTTTTCTTTCCATAATTCCTAGGCAACGCTCCCCCGAGGTGCATATCCAGGGTGAGGTGTTTGTGGGGGGAGCTTTAGGCGCTACTCGTGGGGCGCGTCACGTGATCGCGGGATGAGGTGGAGTTCGGCTTTAAGGGGGCGTCTCTGCTTATCTTCATCAATCTTTAGGGTTTGAGCAGGAGAAATACCAGCAGATCTTTTCTCCCGTCTCTGCTCCATTCCATTGCCACCCTTCCCGCTTCAATAAACAGGGGTGGAAAGGACGACTCGAACTGACGGGTAAGTTTCAAGTTTACACCCTTTTAAGGGACTTTTGAGAAATCTCTCATTAATGGAGTGAGGGATGCGAGAGGAAGAAAAAACACACGAGAGCCCGAAATTGGCTCTGGGGAACCGAGGTGGGACGTGGGGGTCAGTCTTTCGGTTCCGGTCCCCTTGCGGGCAGGTCGCAAGATGCTCCCAAAGATCGAACAACTCCAGGACTCCTGCCTATGGGTGTGAGGACGTTGGTAACCGAACTTGCGGCACCTGCACACCCTGTTCCGGGAGGATTTCTGGATGGGATCAGAGTTCTTCTCTCCTCGGGTTCTCGTACGAAATCCCAGGGGGTGGGCAGGTGCTCTAGTTGGTCTTTCTCTCACCTCGCCCATCTTTTCGCATTTTTCTGTAACTAG
Organism: Rhinolophus sinicus; assembly: GCF_057876585.1. Lineage (NCBI taxonomy): Eukaryota > Metazoa > Chordata > Mammalia > Chiroptera > Rhinolophidae > Rhinolophus > Rhinolophus sinicus. Next base: position 81,445,361 of record NC_142515.1, on the reverse strand, counting down.
CTTAGCTGGACCCTCTGCCCCGGCGGCTGCACTGGAGTTTTCGCGAAGTAACCAGCGCTAGGATGGTCTGGGGAGGGTGGGTTTGGCGGCTCGTCCGCCTTCGTCTCCCTCCCGCGAGCCTGCGGAGGCCCCGGCGCGAGCATAGCACCCGGGGACACTTGTGGTTCTCAGGACTGGGCTGGAATCAAGCCCCATCCAACTGTACTGGGCCCTCCCAGTCTGTGGCGACTCCCTGGTAGATGCCCTGAGCCCGTCCTCCCATTTCCAAGTTTTAATCAGGGAACTCTTTAGCTCCTTTTAGAGCAGTGATGTTGGAGCCCGGCTTGGGTTGGAAGATTGGCGATGGGCTGAAGGTGGAGGTGGCTTAAAAGTATTCCGTTGGTCCTCAGGGAGACCGGAGAAAGGTGAATATTTTAAACACTGATGTTGGGTCAGAGAGAACTGAGTTTGGGCTCTGCTTGCTTGTTGTTAGTTGGCTTGGATGTTTTCCTTTTTGATAGTCTCATCATCATAGATAGACATATTTCCTGATAGATAGGTGGCAAGTGTGTGTGTGTGTGTGTGTGTGTGTGTGTGTGTGTGTGTGTGTTGGGGAGGGTTAGGAATGAGGAAAATCTGGGGCAGTTCACCTAGCTAACAATAAAGGTGGGCACGGAAAAAGGGGGGAGAGAGGCAGTGTGCTTTGACATCCACCCCTCCCCTTTTCAAGACCTCTTAGATTTGCCATGCTCACCTGGATCCTAGGAGAAAGCATCACTCACTAGGTAGCACAGCGTGAAGGGTAAGGGCAGAGTTGACCTGTCTCTCTCTGCCTGGACAGCACAGAAAAACGATTGCAGTCAGTCCCAAGACTCCAGGCTGCTTGCTTGGTGAAGCAAGAGAGAGCAGAAAGCTTTCCAGCCCAGCTCCCACCCATGACAAGACCAATTGCATTTCGGTAGGTGACTATGGCTTTATTAGTCTTTCTTATTGTTTTAAGGCAGCTGTCTGTTGAACAGGCCCTCCTCAGAGAGGAAGGAACAGGGAATTATATAACTCATGAGAGCTAAACTCCCAGTAACTCTGGGAGGCTGCATGTAACAAGGATGGCATTTCTTTTCCCAAACACATGAGGTGAACAGCCAATTACGAGCACATGAAAAAATTACCTGTAGCAGGCTATGACCAGAAAGGTGTATTTTCAGGTAGTAACAGCACTAAGGACAGCAAGTAGTGAAAAGCCAGTTTTCTAATTGGAAATGAGAAAGAAATTTCTATTTGCCAACTGGTGATGTATTCAGTGTCTCTGATTTGTCTGTAAATGCACATGACAGCCATCATGAGATTTAATAATATTTAATTTTTGTCGTATCTGTAGTTGCACACCTTATTTTAGAACTACATATTGGAATAGTAAATATCAAATTATTTTCTTTTGCGAAGATAATGTATGTAAATTCTCTTTTAGCATTTTCATTTTCTGACAATTACTCATCCTTGAAATTATACTAAGGTAGGCTGAAAATATACATTTTATCCAAATGGGGAACTGTTTTATTCAACTGGAAGGACTACCCAGCATGCATTTAGCAAAGGAGGCTTGCAAATAATTGGAAAACAAAAAGTTCACATTTTCTCTATAGGTAAGTTAACTTAGTAGGAACACCGCTATTCCTCACAGAAAATGTCTATCAAATATAATTCCAAATGTGTCATAGAGTTTCACTATATTTACCTAAAGTCATCTGCAAGAAAGCTGTCTTTGTAGCCCATACATTGTAATAATTTAATAAATGTTTGCATTAATTCTCATACACATTGAATTCTGTCAGGCTTGGTCAGTGGATGTAAAATTTTTATTTTTCTTCCTTTCCACTGCAAACACCTTGGTCTGCACCTTCATGATCTCTCACCTGGATTAACACACTAGCCTCTTAATGAATCTCCTTACTTCTTTTCTTTCCTACGTCTGTTGAAAACAGCAGCTACAATAATAATTTTAAAACAAGTCATATAACTGCACCTCTTTACCACAGACTCTCCAGTGACTCCTCATCTTTCTCAGGGAACAAGTCAGACAGTCCAGTGGAATCGGGCCCTACACAGTCCGTTCCTCCTGTTTACCGTTTCCAATTAATGTTCTACTAGTCTCTCCCTTATTTATTCCACTTTGGATTGCTGTTTAGCACACCACATACACTCCAGCCTTAAGGATGTTATATTCTTTCCATATGGGAGGCAATCCCTGAGATCTCTGCATGGCTTCCTCACTTAGCACTTACTGCACATGCCATCTTCTCAGGCAGGCAGAGGCCTTCCCTCACCACCCAGTAATAAACTGCAGCTACCAACAATCCCAGTTCCCCTGCATTGCTTTGTTTTTCTCCATAGCATTTACTATCATCTGTCATACTACTACTACTACTTATTATTATTATTATTATTATTATTATTATTATTATTATCATTATTGTCTTTCTCTGCCCACAAGACTAGAAACTCAATGAGAATGTAACTGCTGTCTCCATTAAAATCATGCCTGACACAAAATAAGTGTTCAATAAGTATTTATTGGGTGAGTGAATTTTCTTTCAGAAACAATTTCTTTTTTTAACACAAAGTGGAACATTTTTTTCCTATATACCTGACCTAATAAAATTACTATTGTAAGTAGCATCTGTTTTGCATGTAAAAGGACTAGGATAGAATTTAGCTGTTGATGTTAAGATTGATTCACGAGAGAACCTGTAATTTCAACCATGCATCAACTATGTCAGTCAGCACATTTTAATTCTAAATCTAATATTGGCAAGGTACTATGAAATATACACAGTCATTACCGTAAAGAGGTTATATTATAATTGAGAGGAGCCAATTAAGGATTCAAGGCACTAAATGGTGCTTAGAAAGATGGGTAGACTTTGGATTGTGATGAGACAGAACACCTAGCAAGAGGAATGGTAGGGGTGAAGATGCAGATGCTAAAACAGGCCAGGTGCACTTGACTGTGAAAAGACTGGCCTGCCTAGAACAGAGCATCACAATGGGACTATTAGAGCAAGCAGTGAAAGACAGAAGAGAGGCATAATGTAGAGGTCTTAGCATCAGGCTGAGGATGGACTCAGTAGTCCATACCTCATGTGGCTCATACCTGGGTACTTACTCACCTGGTGCAGGGAGCCATGAGAAGTCATAGCATAAAGAAGATGAACTTTCCTATCAAGCTATTTTTACTTTACATAATGAAGAAAAACTGACAATGAACTGATAAGTAATGTTCAATATGTGGATAACAGCCTGAATATGCAGTATGATACAAAGTTTTCTTGAATCCTTAAGGGAGAAATTTCTAAAGAAGAATTTTTAGATTATTACTTGCTTCTTCAAGGTTTATTCTCAAGACACTAGGAGACACATATCAATTCTGCCTTTGATATTCTTGAGAGAAAAAGTGTGATTACCACGTAAATTTAGGAGTCATTATAATTATACGTTGTTGCATAGAGAAGGGGAGAACCATATTTCTAATAACAGTCCCACTTGAAATTATTCCACTACCATTTCTAGTCTTACTACTTTCAGTCTCACTTAATATTAGCAACCTTTATTTTTATTCTTCTTCAGTTTCATAAATCCAAGTTGTGGTTTTATAATAAAAAAGCACTCCTTATTCTAGAAAGCAAAAACACTCAAGGAAATGTTCATTAGAGGAACCACTTAAAAGGTAAATGTATTGGTGGTTCATTAAATGTTTTATCTCCTTTTCAATGGAAGTAAATCTTCATGAGTTTCTTTATTGTTCTCGCATAAGAAATAAACACAATTCCCTTTCTTAACACAGGCACAATGGCCTGTTAATTAACAGAAGAAATCTCACCTCATAGATCTACTTAGTAGTCTAGAGTAAATTAGAGATTTTTTTTAAAAGTTTTTAATCTTTATAAAACTATCACTGTAATTTGTTTTGTTGGTAAGAAAAGAGTATGTATATCACAAAAGGCTATGAAAGATCAACATGATGACTAAAATTAGGTCCCTGCCTTGTATCTGTGTATAATCTAGAGGGAAGGAAGATATTTACATGAATAGAACCTTAAAAATCCTTTGAAAGCTTGGGACATATTAATAAAATCATAGAATCTTACAGTTAGAGCTTCAGAGTTATGCAATTGAATCTCTTACACAATCCTCAAAAGTCTAGTAGTTACAAATTTTTGTGTATGGACACTTGTTAGATTTGAGGGCAATTCATCCCATTTGATTAAACCTTTGTTCCTCATAACAATGTGAAATTTGTTTTGTTTTGTTTTGTTTTTAATATAATATACTTTGTTTGGTTCTACTTCTAACTTGTGTAGTTAGATATACTACTCTAAGTCCAGTTCCCTCTGCCACATGCTACCCAGACAAATATGATATGTCTGTACCATTCCTACAAAGTCTTTTTTGGATTAAACATCTGTTCCTTCAACAGTCCTTTATATGACAAAGTTTTTTTGATGTTTCACTGTATTAATCATCTCCTTTGGAATATACTTGTGTTAAATATGTCTGCCTTAAAGAGCAGTTCAGTGTCTGATGGAGCTAGTACTGCAACTTGACCTCTACATGAATTCTTTTATAGTAAGAGGAAGAATTAAGTAAGTTTTGTTTTGTTCTGCTTTGCTTGTTTCATATATTTTCTTGTTTTAAGCTGTGCATTGTACTTTATATTATATATTCATATTCTTAGTGTTCAGAACGTGCTGATAGTACTGTTTATATAAGAATTTGAGCATGAGATTTACACACGCCTTACTAATTTACAGACCACTATGTTTTGCTGAAACTCAGTGTGTAAGCAAGTCCAATGAAAAATACTGTGAGATTTTTTTCAAAATGTTTCTGCTATTTTAAAAAGATGTTTGTACAGATTTTGTTTTATTTATTTCAATGTCTTCACATTAAATAGTACTATCAGTCAGAATTCATTTTGACTGCCCTCCATAAAATTAGTAATGCAATTGGTCATTTTCTCTTTACAGATTGTTCAGTTCCAGGGAATGAAGAATTCAGAGTAATTTTGATAAGTGGATTCCAATATGGGGAATAAAAATAAGCTGAACATTTGACCTGCTTTGAAGAAACATACTATCCATTTGTCTAAACTAATCTATAACAACCAAACCAATAAAAATGAATTCAACTGTGTTTTCCCAGGTTGAAAACCATTCAATCTACTATAATTTTTCAAAGAAGAATTCCCAGTTTTTGGCTTTTGAAAATGATGACTGCCATCTGCCCTTGGCCATGATATTTACATTAGCTCTAGCTTATGGAGCTGTGATAATTCTTGGCGTCACTGGAAACCTGGCCTTGATCATAATCATCTTGAAACAAAAGGAGATGAGAAATGTGACCAACATCCTGATTGTGAACCTTTCCTTCTCAGACTTACTTGTTGCCATCATGTGTCTCCCCTTCACATTTGTCTACACATTAATGGACCACTGGGTTTTTGGTGAGGCAATGTGCAAGTTGAATCCTTTTGTGCAATGTGTTTCAATCACTGTGTCCATTTTCTCTCTGGTTCTCATTGCTGTGGAACGTCACCAGCTGATAATCAACCCACGAGGGTGGAGACCAAATAATAGACATGCTTACGTAGGTATTGCTGTCATTTGGGTCCTTGCTGTCGCTTCTTCTCTACCCTTCCTGATCTATCAAGTCTTGACTGATGAACCATTCCAAAATGTCACCCTTGACGCATACAAGGACAAATACGTGTGCTTTGATAAATTTCCATTGGACTCTCATAGGTTGTCTTACACCACTCTCCTCTTGGTGCTGCAGTACTTTGGCCCACTCTGTTTTATATTTATTTGCTACTTCAAGGTAAGAAAACTCCCCTTTTGCCCCCCGACCATTTGCATTTTTACCTTCTTTCCACAGAATTTCTCATTAAATGAGTGGTTCTAGTTGAACTCATTTTTTCTTTTCTCTATAGATATATATACGCTTAAAAAGGAGAAACAACATGATGGACAAGATGAGAGACAGTAAGTACAGGTCCGGTGAAACCAAAAGAATCAACATCATGCTGCTGTCCATTGTGGTAGCATTTGCGGTCTGCTGGCTGCCTCTTACCATCTTTAATACAGTGTTTGATTGGAACCATCAGATTATTGCTACATGCAACCATAATCTCTTATTCCTGCTCTGCCACCTCACGGCAATGATATCTACTTGTGTCAACCCCATATTTTATGGATTCCTGAACAAAAATTTCCAGAGAGACTTGCAGTTCTTCTTCAACTTTTGTGATTTCCGGTCTCGGGATGATGACTACGAGACGATAGCCATGTCGACCATGCACACAGATGTTTCTAAGACTTCTTTGAAGCAAGCAAGCCCAGTCGCATTTAAAAAAATCAACAACAACGATAATGAAAAAATCTGAAGCTGCTGTCGCATATGGTCCCAGCTGACATCTGTTTCAAAACAAGCACAACCTACAACATACTTTCATTACCTGTTCAACCAAGGAATGGGGTTGAAATCGTTGAAGAAAGACCACGATTTTCTTATCTTGCTTTTCACTGCTTTTGTGGTAACTGTCATAATTACATTTGGAACAAAATGTATGGGCTTTGGAATCTTCTGGCAATAGTTTGGACCAGACGCCCTTTAAGTGCTTTTTGTGAATGTATGCATATAATATAAAGGCTCTTATACAGTATTTCTTGCAATGAAATTTCTTTAAAGTATTACTATTAACTGACTTTAGAAGCACTACACCTGACACTCTCATTAGATTGGGCCATCCTGATTAGATTAGATTGTCACTACATTGGGTGATCCTGATATAACAACAGGCATCATTTCAGTCTGTTACAGAGGTGACAACATGAAAAAGCAGCATTCAGGATGTGGGGGTAAAAGAGAGTCTGTGTCTTGCAATCCTACAGTCTAAAGTCATTCAAGAATGATTTGCATTTTTTAAAATTTTAAGACAGGATTTATTTTGCTCCTAATGGATTATCGCTTAAGATAAAAATGCATAAAAAAATACTTTTCAGCTCTGAATATGATGGGGAATTGAACCACCCACAAGAATTAAGTGGGGAAGCAGTTCTCTAACTTCAAAACTATTTTGGTACCTGACAACCAAAGGATGTTAAAGAAATTAGCTTAATCATTAAATTAATAGCGCTGCAAATAGTAGAATTATATCTGAATTGATGGTCAAGAGGTTTCCCATTCTTTACAGATTGCTCAGTGTTTGTCAAGCTTTTTAAAATAAATATACATGTAATTTAAAAGGCATTTCCAGCTTACAACGTGTAAAAACACAAAATGTATTTTCCATACATCAGTGCCTATATACTAACTTATTTTTAATTTTCAATGTCCATCTTTCAAAGGACACCAAGGTACAATGTTAAAAGAATGTTTACCCTGGCTAGCAGGGATAAATACCTGAAAACTGAGAACCCTTCATATAGTACATGTCAATTTGTATAAATTGTGTGCCTTGTGGAGTCTTATAAATAATGCACTATATAGAGTACTGAGTGGTTGTCATGTTAATATTTTTAATTTCATGTATCCTATAATCATGATTGAGCCTCAAAATCATTTGGAGAAAGGACATTTTGAAGAACAAGACATATCTTTGATGTATTATACACACAAAGTATTAAATGTGTTTGATTTTAGAAAGGTAGACATTTTCTTTATTAAAATAGTTTTTGCTTTTTCTGCGGTGTCTCCTTTGTGTCTCTCTTCAATTTCATTTTCTTTTGTAGTTCCATGTCTTCCCTCCCACGATGTTATCACAATACCCCATATCTGCTTGCTAATGAAACGCTTTCTACAGTAGTATAATATTACTACTGATGACCCAATCTTCCTCCTTTGCTTCTTGAAACTTCTTAAAGGCAGGGACCGTCCCCAGTGCATTTGGCAGAGTGCCAGGTACTTAGAAATTTTTGAAAAAATATTTCTAAAACAAATGAATGAATACACAATGACCAAATTTCCTTCTTTCTCATTTATGATCATATTGACTTCAGATCCTGAAATTTTCTTGAACTCCCCGTTAAGTCCATCTTCACCAAGAAAGCGTTTTCTCTTTTATTATGTTATTTTCTCTTCTACACTAAGCAAAACAGGACATTGCAGATTTTAAAAACTTGCATGATTAGTCTTGTAAGTCAAACAAATATCAAAAATTTGAATGCTAATATGAATTCAAATTATAGCCTAAGAATGACTTTAGTTAACCAAATAAGAAAAAAAATCTAAAACCAACTTTTAATGGAAACTATGATCATCTTTCCTGACCAAAACCTGGAATTTTAAACTACTTGATGTTTCTCTGCTTAGGGAGACTAATGGGAAATTTTGTCTTTCTCTACTTAGGTGCTATGGAAACAAATGGCTACTTGAGAACAGCCTTAATACGTAGGTGCTTCTTTGTCAGTGCATTTGCTAAGAAGGCCATTTCATTCTGATTTTCATTCAGCTGTATAGGCTGCTGATTGCTTAGGTTCATATAATGAACTGAAATCAAATTCTTCTCTTTTATCCAAAGATGTTGATGACCTAATAGTAAAGTCTAGGGTCAACACACATCCATTTTAATTCAAGAAGAAATAAATGTCCATGTTAAATACCAACTATAGAACCATTGGGTTTCCTAAATCCTAGAACAAAAACAAATTATTGGCTTAGTTTAAGAGCATAGTTATAATGCAGCTTATATAAATTTGGAATAAAATGCTAATAGCTAGAATTTTTAAACATTTAGTATGTGCCAAGTACTATGTCAAGTTCTTAAGTACTTGTGAGAATGTGTAAAACGGCTACTTTACATAAGAGGAAACTGGCGCTCAAGTTGAAAAATTTGAGCTACACACTGAGTAACAACTGGGGTAGAAATCAAACCCAGGTCTGTCCAGTGCGAGTAAACTCGTTGAGCTGAAACTAAGATAGAGTTTTGGACAATAATTTTTTTCTCTTTATAAATTATATCATTAGGGCATAACAATACCATCCATCTTCTCTCTGGTTTTAGCTGTCATAAGAAATGGAGTGAAGTTGAGAGAAAATGGTCATTATGATTATTGTATCCATAATTCCTATTCAATTGGAGAATTCTCCTTAAAAACAGAATTTGACTATTCATATTAGCTTTATGTATTTACTATTAACATTGGATATTCTCATCCCCTTTTCTATTCCACAAACTTCCAAGGAAATCTAAATGCATATTATACTATAATTTCAAAATTTGACAATCAAATGAATGGGTATTTTCCCAATGAAAGTACTTCTTCACACACAGTTAAAGTGGTGGAAAGAGGTGGATTTGAGCTGGGGTTCTAGGGATAACTTTGGCCTTGTTCCCTCACTGCCATTGAGTGAGTTTGTAGGCACTGCTAAGTCTTTCATCACAACCAGGACTGCTTTTCTCAGTGATTTAGGATTCTGCTAGTGAATATATTTTTTAGTGCAATGTGAATATTTTTACAGTCTCCATATTTTCTTCATCTGCTTAACCCTGTGGCTCATCAAACATGTTACACAAATTCTTCATGGTATCACTTATATGTGGAATCTTAAAAAATATATAAAATTGAACTCACAGACACAGAGAATAGAAAAGTGATTGCCAAGGGCTAGGGGTTACAGGAAATTCAGGAAGAAGTTGGTAAAGGGGTATAAACTTTCAGTTATAAGACTAATTAACTCTGAGGGTCTAATGTATAAGATGATGACTATAGCTGATAACACTGTATTGTACAATTAAAATGTACTAAGAAAGGAGAACTTAAATGTTCTGAAAAAAACAGTAAATATGCAAGGTGATGGATACGGTTAATTAATTCAATAGGAGGAGTCCTTTTAGAATGCATACATAAATAATCACAATGTAAACTTTAAATACCTTATAATTTTAATTGTCAAATATACATCAATAAAGCTGGTATCCAGATTTTATTTAATAATATTGTTAAGAAAAAGGAAGAACACTTAGCAGAAAAATGGACAAAATATTTGAGCTTCACAAAAAAGGAAATTCAAATTATTGCTAAACATCTAAGAGTTCTTCCATGTCATTAGTAATCAGGAATAGGCAAATTAAAACTACACTAAAACACAGTTGCATACCTTTAAGACTGGCTACAATGAGAATAGTATGAGTTGCATACACGGCTGGTAGGACTGTAAATGTGTACAACCACTTTAGAAAACAGTTTGGAATTAGCTAGTAAAGTTGAAGATGTGCATATCTTATTATCCTACAACTTCAATCATAGGAATAAAACTCAACAAAATCTCTTGCCCATGTGGACCAGAATGCATTATATGCAAACTAATGTCTGCAGCATCATTGCTGTTAATTATCCGAAACTAGAAATAAGCTGAGTGTCCAAAGATGGTAGAATGGATAAATACTCACAGTGTACTCATAGACTGGAATATTTTATAGCAATTTTATTAACTAAATAAACTCTGACTCTATCCCAAATCGTCCATTGAATAAATGAAAATAATAACACGTTTTGTATGATCCCACTCATGTGAATTTTGAAAGACCACAAAACTAAACTACATTTTTAGAGATGCATAGATAGTTAGGGAAACTACAGAGAAAGTGATTACTGTAAAAGTCAAGGCAATGGATACCTCAAGCTGGAAAGGAAAGGAGTGGGATCTGGATGAGACAGGGAGGTACAGGAAGTCTCAGAATATAGCATATTCTAGTTCTCCTTCTGAGGGTTCTTTTCATAATGATTCATTATGCTCTTCAATTATCCTTTGTACACTTTTCTGTATGTGGGTAATATTTCACAATTTTGAAAAGGCCTTAAAAAGCTTGCTTATATAGAAAACCTAACCTAAATATCATCAATTTTTTAAATACTTCTTCTCTTTCCCTAATTTTATTATTTATTTATGTATTAGTTTCCAGTGTACAACACAACATAGTGGTTAGACATTTGTATACCTCACAAAGTGATAACCTCAATAAGTCTGTTAACTAAGAATTTGGGTTTAAGGATTGAAAAGAATAAATCTTATGAGTTTGGTTTAGAAATGACATGGTATATATTTGTATAATTATTAGAAACTATCAAATGTGTGATTTTTTTGATTTTCATGTGGCAAGGAGTGGCTGGTGATTCTGGAGCTGCTTTTTTCAGTTACAATAAAACATTTCAGACAATAATCACTAGAAATCAGAGAATGACAATACAGCTCTGCTCCTGGTGAAACTAACAAAGAAGAGACTGCAGGCAAGGCATGGTGAGGGAGATTTTAATTAATCAGCATGTTTATTTTAGTGTGATGGACACTCCCACCACTTCCTGTGTCCGGAGTCTATTATTGATATTTCTATGGGTGACATATCTTCCTTCCATGACTTTGCTCCTTTCTGTCTTTTATTGTCTTGGGTATTTAGGCAAGTGCTGTTCTTTAGCTGTGGCTGATTCTACATGAATCTTTTCACAAGAAGAAATCTGATAAAAAGAGTAAATCAATAGATTCTTATTAAATATAAAATATAAAACTATGGGCAGCATGGCAACAGACTTGGTCATAAAACCAGGAGCACACCTTGTCAGGACTAAAACATATTTACACATTAAATGAGAACATTATGAACAAGTACACAGAAAATAGAGCTATCACAACAATGTAAATGGAAACCAGTCCTTATCTAATTTGACACAGAATCCTTTACCCTTCCTCATCCAGGGAAATAGAAAATAACTTAATTACAAAGAGAGGTGTTCTTTCCAGAACCTGTAGGTTTTTCCTTTTCGCCAAGAGATGTACTCCCTTTTTATTCTGATTACTGGGTCATGGTCCTAACAAACCAAATAAAAAATGACTTTTCTGAAATAAGAGCACGTTTTAGGTCTTCAACTGAGTGCAACAGCCAACATTTGTCACTTAGCATCTATCAAGTGCCTTACATACATTATGTCTTTAATCCTTATAAAATTTCATAAAGTAAGCGATGTTATGTTCCCCACTCTATAGAAATACAGGCTTAGAGAAACTGTATTTTGCACATAGCAAACCATGAAAGAATCAGAAGTCCATCCCAGGAGCCTGATTCCAGAGGCCACAGTTAGATCATTACCTCATACGAGATGACATATGCCCTCCCATCAGCGAAGCATCCCAAAAGACCCCACAGAACTTCTTGACACTTCCAGAAATGCTTTGAATGTTCTGCTTTAATGACAATCCCTAAAATAGTGCTTAGACAGAAACCTTAACAGCCGAAAGAATTTAGAAGCACATGACTTATTCCCAGAAATCTTATCCATGGAGTCTAGCATAGGGGATGAAGGATCAGAAGCATTTCTAGGTGTCTGCAGCAATGGAAAGACTGTCAATTATAAAGCCATCTAAAAGCTTAATGTCTTATCTACAATTCTGCCCTGGTCCCCTTAGAGACCATGTTCCCATGTTCCTTTATGTGCCCATGTTCCTTGTCACTGCACTTTTCACACTAGATGCCGTTTCTTTAGGTTTCCCTCCTCTCTACTAGATTTTGAGAACTGACAAAGCAAGAAACTTCAAATTCTTATATCTCCAATACTTCTCACAGAACCTGGAATATAGCAGACACAATAAATATTTCTAGAGTCCAGGATTAAACAGTAACATAATACTGCGTATATTTATTAAGCACTACTATGTGTTAGGTACCATAGGAGATCATTTTTGTGTGTCTCATTTATTCCTCACAAGAATTTGATGAGGTAAAATAGCTGTATCAGCCTTATCGTTAAGGATGTAATCATAGGCTCAGGTTTAACCAAAAATAACTTGTTCAGGGTCATATAGGTATTCATGGTGAAGCAAGAATCCAAATTCAGAACTATCTGATTCTGGAGCCTTCCCTCTCAAACTCTGCCCTGCCCTGTTCTCTTGTCTTAAAATTAGTCCCTTTCATTTAAAAGATGTCAGTCATATTTAACTAGTAGGCTCTCTTTTTATGTAACTTTACGATAGTCTTCACTGTGTAGGCTAGTGTACATACATAAATATTTCTTTTGAAATATCTTTAATTTCCTAGATGGATGATTCCTTAAGAGTTCGACACTTCAACCTCACGGTAATCCTTCTTCATAACTGCTTATGTGGAGAAATCAATAATACCTGCTCTTTCTGGATGGCAAAGACTGAAGAGGTGAGTAGTGAAAACAAGTTCCTGCTGATTGTGTATTAGGTATTAAAAAATAATGGCAGCAGAGTTACAGAAGACACAAATTATTCTTCTGACATATAGTCACTTCATTTTTCATAGTTCTGATTGTCCTCATATATAATCCCTATCTAAGGAAACAGAGAATGATGCAAAAGAACACTCCAGTTTGAGGAAAGAAAAAATGAAGCATTTTAACCATTTGCAAAGCTGCAAATATGGTTACAGACATTGCAGGTTTGGCTCCATCTAGGATTAGCCATTTTTATTAAAGTTCTTTTTTTCCGTACAGTATGCTTCTGTACTTTGTTTTTGATGAGAAATTTAAGGAGCATTACCAGAGCTGTGGGAACAATTTCACACTTCAAGCAAATGCTTGGGGAAAACATCAAACCATGTATTTGAAATAGATATAAAAAAGGAAACCACTTGCTCTGGAATTTTTCCAAAACTTGGTTACAAAAATGTGAAATTTTGAGAACTCTAAAACACTTCTCTCTAAGGTGGTAAAATTTAAATAAGATCAAAGGAAATGCTCACCAAGAATTGCTTATCCATATCAATTCATGAATTCTGAGGTTAAATTAGTCCTGTAAATAAAGCCAATGAAATTGTGATATTGTCCAATCATTAGGCTAAGATTTGGCAAGAGCTGCTCTTGTTTCCTTTTTTTCCCCCCTCCCTTTCACTTTCTGCTCAAACTATTACACAAGAAAATATAAGAAAATTAAGGATGGTCCTTAATCAGGAAGGACAGAATTAGGAAGGCATAATATTAAACCATTTATTCTGGGAGATAGTGAATTACCCATGATTGGGGATACTGAAGCAAAGAGTTGACAACCACTGGTCAGGATATAGTAGGATATTGAGGATGAGGTCCTAATTGCAGTCTTTTTTCCAAATCTGAAGATGAATGATTTTAATGCTCATTTTTGCTCATGGTTTATATTTATCTGCTGTGAGGTCATTCTACCCTCTGTCAACTTCACTTTCTAAGGGCAGGGTTTACTCGCACACTTTGGACTCCTGCCTGTCTGGAAATCACATCTTTCTGTCCAGAAGCATCTCTGTCCAGAAGGCAGTTTAAAACGGGGCAGACAGTAAGACTGTCTCTGTGCTTGTTCTTAGGGTTCTGTCCAGAGTTTACTCACCCTGGTCTTCCTTCTTTCCTGATCCACACAGCTGTCTAGAAACACAGCCAGTGAGGTGGGTTGGGGTTCCAACCAAGGTCTGGCTCCAAATCCCATGTTCCTAATGCACCACACATCATCTATTATCCTAGATTTCTGGCAACTGCGCAGTAGAATTTCAAAGTGCTGCTGTTCGTGTTCTGGCCTGGCTCACAGGATGGCAAAGGCTGCCTAGCCTCGCGTGTGAGAGGTCGGGGCCATGGCCCAGCCAGACTGTCATAGCTGAAAAGATTCTCCGGCTCGTGATCCATGTGGTCACTGATGTTCCAAGCGTACCAACGGTGTCCTTTCAAAGAAATGGAACTGTGTTCCTGCTGATCACATCCCACACTAGGAAACACTGGCTACGGGATTGAACTTGTGTGTCCCAGCTGAACTACTGAATTATCTGAGAAATCACAGAAGTATTGAATTAAATGTAGAAAGTATCTAGGAAGTCCTGGAATTTATAATGTGTTTGTTAGAGGTGGGGAAACGGAGGCTCACCAGAGTCTAAGTAACCAGATCCAGCTGATACTACAGCTGGGTGTAGGGCTCCAGTCTGCCCTTTCTACAACAGGGTCCTTCCACACTCACCATGGAGCGAACTGCGGGGGACTGACCCTCTGTGTGGGCTGAGGGGAACTCAGGACCCGCCTTTTCCACCCATGTCAAATACCAACAATAACAATAAAACAAGCTTATAATTGACTTGTCACAAGATCAGGTATACAGAGAAAAGTGCTCCAAAACAATGTTAAAACAGATAAGATCAAGAGTGGCTAGAGGAAAAGGAAATTATAAATTTAAAGTACAGTTGACCGTTAAAAACAACTCAGGTTTGAACTGTGCAGGTCCACTTGCATGCAGAAAGTTTTCAATAAATACATATAGTACTATAAATGTATTTTTCCCTTCCTTATCATTTTCTTAATAACACTTTCTATTCTACAACTTACTTTAGTGTAAGAATGTTGTACATAATACATATAGCATACAAAATATGTGTTAATAAACTGTTTATGTAATTGGTAAGGCTTTGATTAACAGTAGGCAATTAGTAGTTAAGTTTTGAGGGAGTCAAAAGTTATACAAGGATTTTCAACTGCGGGGAGATGGGGGCTGGCACCCCTAACACCTGCGCTGTTTAATGGTCAACTGTATATAGAATTTGAGACACCTGTTCTGACTTCAGTGAGAACATTCTCAAGTACTAATTCCACTCTTTAAAAAAATGCTGTAATGGACTTCTCAAATACTCTCTTCTTTGCAACAAATTTACCTACAAAAATAGCATAAAATCTGGTTGTTGGACAAATGAGGACGTAATTTAGCTAACGCTGAAAATATCTTAAGCAGAGATAAGTATAGCAACAAGAGCATGAAGTAAGCCCATTATTCAAAAACTGTCTTTATTCTGTTAAGATTTCAGCCCAAAGTGAAAATATGAGCCACCAGCATATGTGGAAAGGCATCTTAATTACGAAAAGAAGACATTTTTTTTTTAAATTAAATTTATTGGGGTGACAATTGTTAGTAAAATTACATAGATTTCAGGTGTACAATTCTGTATTACATCATCTATAAATCCCATTGTGTGTTCATCACCCAGAGTCAGTTCTCCTTCCATCACCATATATTCGATCCCCCTTACCCTCATCTCCCACCCCCCACCCCCCGCCCCCGTTACCCTCTGGCAACCACTAAACTATTGTCTGTGTCTATGAGTTTCTGTTTCTCATTTGTTTGTCTTGTTCTTTTGTTGTTTTTGGTTTATATACCACATATCAGTGAAATCACATGGTTCTCTGCTTTTTCTGTCTGACTTATTTCGCTCAGCATTACTCTCTCAAGATCCATCCATGTTGTCACAAATGTTCCTATATCATCTTTTCTTACCGCTGAATAGTATTCCATTGTGTATATATACCACAACTTCTTTATCCATTCATCTATCGAAGGACATTTTGGTTGTTTCCATGTCTTGGCCACCGTAAACAAAGCTGCAATGAACATTGGAGCACACGTGTCTTTATCTCTAAATGTTTTCAGATTTTTTGGGTAGATACCCAGAAGAGGGATTGCTGGGTCATATGGCAATTCTATTCGTAATTCTTTGAGAAACCTCCACACTGCCTTCCATAACGGCTGTACCAGAAGAAGACATTTTTTCTAAGGTTTAAAACCAACTCATAACTAAAATTATACACACATTGTACCAATATCAAATTCCTAATTTTGATATATTATGCTTATTATATAAGATATAACAGTTGGAGAAAACTTGGTGAAAGGCAACTTCCTATCAATCTATAATTATTTCCAAATAAAAAGTTAAAAAACAAACACTAACTCTTGAGGAAGTTAACTAATAAAAAATAATGCACACTCTTTGCACATCATTTCATGCCCTATTATTATCATGATCAATTGTTATTACGTTAGTGTGCAGTTGGTCTCTTGCTTCTACTGTTACATGCTTATTTTTTAGTCTAAGTTAAGCACTATCATGAATCCAAATTAGACTCATTTCCAGTATCAGCATCACAAGCAATTCATTAAAAGCCAAAGATATTTTTCTATTAAGTAAGGCCATTATTTAGGTACCTAAACCTTCACATTGGTTCGTATTTCACTTTGCCTGGTGTTATTCATTCAAAAATACTATATTCACCTCAAGTCACGGAAAAAAGGCCTCTGTATTGGTTTCGTTACAGACTGTCATTGTTGACAGAATCCTTTTCAGTGCTATATATTGTGAGTAAAATTGTGTTCTTAACTGAGAAGGCCAAGAATCTGATTTATGAAAATTTTAATTTTATTAAGACTAGCCTAAACGAATCACGATTCCTGTGTCACATCCATACTGTCCAGTTATTGAAGGACATTAATATGTGCTTCTCATAGAATGGTGGAGTTGGAAAAGACCAACACACTCATCCATACACCAGACTTTATAGATGATGGACTTCAGGCTTAGTTCTTACTAAATGACTGGCTTGCTAAGACCACCAGTTATAACTGCAAAACCTGGGGCGTCTTTATCACTATAAATAATTTGTAGCCAGATTTTATTTGCCTGAGTTCAAAAATCACCTCCACCACCTTTTGGCTAGGTGAAGTTGGGCAAATGATTTACTTTCTCGGTGCCTCAGTTTCTATATCACATGACACAGAATTATTTCAAAACTGAAAGTGTGTATTCCAAGATTCATTGCTATAGCAGACTCTGCTGTTTCTGTATCTAACATCCATTCTTCATCCAGCCTTGGAAGTAAGGAGAACCCTGGGCAACATTTTTTTCCTCTCTGCTGAGGTCAGGTGCACCTGCTAGCCCTTTCAGAAACGATCTTGCCCTTGTTTTGGAGGCAGTTCATAGCTTTTCCTCAACATTTTGGTTTTCTCCAAGAACTTTGCAATCTCTAGGTTCTTGCTGAACCTAGAGGAAAGAAGTCTGTGCCCATACTTTCCATCAGGACCCATCAGTGTCTAGAGCTGGCTCTCATTCTCCAGCCATGCCTGTAGTTAGGCCCCAGCAGCTGTTCTGGAGGAGACGCGGAGGTCAGCAGAGGCATCGTCAAGCCATAATCTTCCTAGAATCTTCTAGTGACTTTTGAAGAAGTCAAAAACTAAATTATTAATTTCTCAAATCCATTTCTCCTCCAGAAGACTGGAATTAATCATTAATCATTCAGCTGCTTAGAAATCATCCTTGGTTATTCTTTTTTTTCTCATTCACAATTTCAAATCTGTCCCTAAGATCCATTAATTTTACCTTCATAAATCATCTCAAAACAATGCACTTTGTCCATTGCTGCTACCATCTCTCTCTACCAACACCATGTGCCTTCTAACCAGCTTTCCTGATTCTCTGTTTTTCCTGTACCTTCAGTTTATCCTCCACAGAAGAGCTTATAAGAGTTTTTACATATAAATTAAATTATGTGTCCACTCTGTTCCCCACATGTAGCATACAATCCAAAATGCTTATTATGGACAATAAAGCCCTAAATAATCTGCTCTCTGTACAACCCCATTCACCATGCTTCAGACACCTGGACCCTAATTTAGTTTCGAGAACATTCCAAGGGTCTTCTTTTTCTCATCTTAGGGTTTTTGCTCATGCTGTTCCTTCGATCTGAAATGTTCTTCCCTAGGCTTTCTTTATAACAGCTTCCCCGTCATCCTGCAGGCGTCAGTTCAATCTCTCTTACATGGGGAGGCCTTTCCTGATCATTCTAAGTAGGCCTTTCTGTTAAATTTTGACTAAGCTCTTTATTTCTTTCGTAGAATTTAACATTTTGTAATTATTTGTTTCTTTGTTAATTTATTGTCTGTGTTTTGCTTATCTGTATTTTCTACGATAACAAGGACCATGTATGTTTTGCTAATAACTTTTGTACTGGGTACCAAGCACATGACTAGTATCAATACAATTTTATTAAATAAATAAATGTGTGTAAAAAGAGACACATAAGACACATTCCAAACCCAAAACATTGACTATCTTAAAAGGAGGTAATTCGCGTGTATAAATGATTGCAATATAAATTATGTCAAAGACTATATAAAATACATAAACTAAATGCTATGGGAACATTAGAGAGAGTGCGGAAAGATATTAATATAAAGGCAACATTTAAAGGGAATTTAATGTTTAAATTGAGCCTTAAACTTGAGAGGCACAGATGGAAAAAAAGGCATTACAAGCAAAAAAAAAACCTTTACAAGTAAAAGCACAGAGATGGAAAAGTTCTATTAGGCATATCCAAGAAATAAAGCAGGTAGAAAGATAAGATAAACTGCGATCAAATCATACAGTGATCTGAATAATGGTTTAAGGGGTTTGCACTTTGTTCAGTAGCAGAGAAGAAAGCTAAAATTTTAAGCTGGATAGTGACCTGTGTAACACAAATGTAAACTCAACAAGAAAGATTGGGAGAGGATGACATAGACGAGGAGTGATATAAAATTGGCTTGAATTAGGAATGGTGACACTGGGAATGGAAAATAATGGATGATCAGAGGTTCCAATTTGGTCTTCTTGGAATAATGGAGTACAAGGAAATATTTCCAGGGATGCAGAAGCCCCCTGAACATATACGTAAAAATTTTAGTGCAGGCATATTTCCTGAGAGAGAGTCCATAGTTTTTATCAGAAATCTCAATGGAGTCTCTACTCTCAAAATGTTAAGGGACTGGCATACTTGACCTTAGTTTTCTCTTCTGGGCTACTTAACGCTTGTTCATGGTCTTAGTCTTTCCTGCTTCGAATGAATCATTTTTGATAGAGAAATACACTCTGCCCAAATTAGTTACAGTTACAAAGAATACTCATCAAGAAAAGTCATAATGTATAGAATTTATGGAATTTATATTTATTCATTTCCATTCAGAAGGGAATATTTTTCTTCTTCTCACTAATCTTAGCTTTTGAATTTAAGGCTAAGTGTTCACATTCAGTGGATTGGATACATCAACCAACCCTTTTAAACTAATCTCCACTTGACCTTATTATGATATTTATACATTTTGTTCTATACCTCTAATACAAATTACATCTAAAGGACATATAAAAATACTCCAGCCATACACCCAGATTATTTTTCTAATACCTAGATCAATGGATCCAAATAACAGGTTTATAAACAAACAAGCAAAGTGCCTCAGATTTCTGTTCTTAAGTCTAGTCGATTTTCAGCAATTGTTTATTTGCCACTAAGGGGATTTGAGTTAGTAATGATATCTTGCCATGGTTTTCCTAGGTGTGAATGTTAGTCACGAAGCCTGTTCTCTCAGTCACTGAAAATGTAATTTAGAAATGTTGATATTGATCTTTTTTTGCAGTGTATGCTGCGGTACGCCAGTCAGACCATCTGTCCTGCAGAACTCAAGTACTCATTTCCTTCAGCTGCTGGTAGCTGGTTGATTACAGGTCTTGGCCTTGATAATGAGACTCTTGCAGCCATCCTCCACCCATCGCGCAAGAAGTCCACAGGCCTCAGGACACGCCCTCGTGGAGTTCATGCCCCTCCTCCTCCACCACTTCCTGGGGACTCGAGACCTTGAAATCCCTGCCCAGACACAAGCTTGCTTCCTTAGTAGAAAGTAGTGTAATTGGTATAGTTATTCCATAAGTTTCTGTACGTTTGATAGAAGAGGTTTTTTGACTCTGTATAATTTCCCAGAGATTCATCCAGAGAGTTTTGAATATCAGTGGTTCATTCCTTTTTATTACACAGTAATACTTTCTAGTATGGTGGATCACAGTTTGTTTAACCATTCATCTGTTTCAGGATGTTAGTCGTCTCCTGTTTGGGGTTATTATAAATAAAGCTGCTGTGAACACTTGTGTATAGGTTTTCCATGTGAACATAAATTTCCATAAGTTCCCCCAAGAGCAACTGGTGGATCACATGGCAATTACATGTTTAGTTTTTAAGACACAGACAAATTGTTTTCCAGATTGGCTGTACCATAGTACAGTTACAGCAGCACTGAATGAGTGATCCGGTTTCACTACATGCCCACCAGCTTTTGGTGTTGTCACCACTTTTATTTTAGCCATACCTATAGAGGGTCATGATTATCTCATGATTGTTTGAATTTGCATGTCACTGTTGACTAATGAGGTTGAACATCTTTTCACATGCTTATTTGCCATCTGTCTATCCTCTTCAGTGAAATGTCTCTTCACTTCTTTTGCAGATTTTATAATTGGATTATTTGGTTTTTTACTCTTGATTTTTGATAGCAAAAAATCTTTTATACTAGTCTGGATATTAGTTTTATGTTAGATGGTCTGCAAATATTTTTTCAGTCTGTAGTTTGTCTGTTCATCCTCTTAAGGAGGTCTTTGGCAGAGTAGAAGTTTTAATTTTGATGAGGTCCCGTATACGAATTTTTCCCTTTATGGATTGTGCTTCTGATGTCAAGTCTAAGAATACTTTGCCTAAAATATGAAGATTTTCTCCTAGTTTTTCTAAAAGATTGATAGTTGTATGTTTTACATTTATGTTTGTGATCTGTATGTATGTTAGTTTGAGTTAGTTTTTGTATAAGTGTGAGGTTTTAGTCGATACCTTTTTTTAAACAAAGGAAAAAGAAAAACTATCCCTCCTTCACTGAGTTGCTTTTGCACCTTTTCAAAGACAAGTTGGACATATTGATATGGGGCCAATTTGTGCATTCTCTATTCTGTTTCATTGATCTCGATGTCTATCCCTTCACCGATACCACACTGTCTTGATTACTGTAGCTGTATAGTAAGCCTTAATGGAAGGTAGAGAGATTCCTCCTATTTTATTCTTGTTTTTCAATATTTAATTAGTTATGCTAGGCTTCTATCTTTCAATACAAATTTTAGAACAAGCTTGTCTATATTATTGTCGATTTTTCCATACTGAGAATTTTTATTTAAAAGTTAATGGTTAAGCATAATATATTCCCTTTCTTATGTTTTACTCTTATTAAATAGAAGATAAAATTTCAACTAAGAATATAGCAAGTGCCTTTATTAAAAACAAAATTTGTGCTATTATTTCTATAAATCTGACATTAAGGATAAAGCATTTGGCAATATGTACAATTTTGGTAGCATCTCAAACAGTGCCACTTGTGTGAGAAAGACTGGAATCAGAAAAGGCTAAGTATGGTATTTTGTTTTGGCCATGTTTGCATATTTTATGCTTAGAAAAGCAAAGCAAAATTCAGCAGAAAATCATAGTTATCCGAAACTGTCGTTTTTCTATTTGATCTTGTGAGAGGGATGATGTTATCGACACTATCTTGCCTTTCCTTAACCATGGATAAAAAATAAGATCTCTAGCCTGTTACTGAGATAAGATACCTCTAGGTTTTCTGTTTTGTCATTGCCACAATACTCTGTGTTCAACCCCAGAGAGCAATTTGAGGACGCTTTTTTTTTTTTTTTTAAATCACATCCCAAGTACATCTCTTCCAAGCAGTTTATCTCCCTGATTCTTTTTAATCCCGTTGGTGAATAAACTCTGGCCAGAGCCTGTAGTAGATAATTTTGGAAGTTTCCTCTCAGTGCATTGTCACATTTCCCTGAAAGCTGCCATGTTGCTAATATGCAGCCCTATTCTTCCTACTCCCAACCCCAAGATTGGCCATAGGTGGATGGACTAGAGATAGGTGCTTGACCTTAGCTCTTCCTAATCTATTATAGCTCCCAGGATTTTGGAATCTGAATTAGAACACGTTAGTCACCCTGAGGACATAGCATCCTATCACTGCGTAGAATTCATCTTGAGCCAACACTCCTGGAATCCACTTAGACCAATTTTCTGTGAGACCGAAGATAATGAATCCTGAGTTTTTACTTTGCCAATGGAAAAATGCATGGAGACATAGGCTAAGCCAGGGGTATGTTTCATAAGTAGAAATTTGCCCTTAAAATGGGGGGGAGGGAGTTAGGAAGATTTCTTTCAACATGTGAATGTGGGGAAGGATAAATTATTTCTGGCAAAAATACCCTAAGGATATATTTCCAAATCTAGAAGAGTGGGTGGTTTCCTGGGAGCAAAATGTACTACATGGTGGGGTTTTCTTTATTTTTATGCTGTTTTCTCCAAAAGATGTATCTAATTGTTGTGTATTGTATAGGAAGCTATATTAAATAGATTGAAATACACTTTTAGTGTCCTCTTAAGTTTTTACCCTTCCATATCCTCTTCATTTTAGTTTTCATATTTTATTTGGTAAAGCTTCATTTAGGAATAGATCTACCAAACGCCTACTAAATATGTATGTAGAAAAAAAAATGGTGTGAGAAGCTGCCTCGTTGCCTTTTAATAAACATAACATTCAACAGTGCTTATTTCAAGAAAGCTATAATCTAAGACATAAACCAAACTTTGACTTGTTGATTATTCAGAAGAAGGCATATAATCAAGAAAGTTAAGAGGAAAAAAAAAAGGGAGTTAAGAGAAAGAATTAGTTCAAAGTTCAGAAGCTGAACTGAGCATCACATAGCAGGAGGTGATGCTGCTTCTAAATGATCTCACAGCCCTTATTTCTCTCCTTTAACACAAGATACATGGATAAGAATTTTTATTTATTTTTATTTATTTTTACTTTTTTTTTTTTTTTTTTTTTTTTTTTGTGGGGGTTAGGTGTGGAGAGCCCAGGGTACTCTTTCTCTGCTTTTGATTTGAAATATTTGATTTGGTATCCTTTATTTTTTAATCCTCTCATTTTCCTAAATTCCCCTTCCCTCCAACGCCACAGGTTTCTGCCCACACCCTCTCCTCTAGGTGGGGAACTGACTCTCCAAGCTAATTAGCTCTGCTTTAGAACACACCACAAGAAAGCTCAAGAACAAATATTGCCCTCAGTTTTACACAATTAAGGCTTACTAATTGCATTTGTTTTAGTTTCCAACTTTTATAATAATCTGTCTCTTTTGTCCATCACACAGTTTGTTTACTAAGACTAGGATTGCATTTGTATTATTAGGAAAAACTGAAACTATTAGCTGGGTGATGACTGCAAACAATGCCAAACAGTTCAGTTTCCCCCAAACTGAATATATGTATATATTTTAAATATTGAATGTGCTTTAATTTTCCTTAATGCTGGAAAAAAATCTCCATTTCCCTAGAAGAAACAAATCCACATATCCACCTTGTATCGAACCCCTTTGAAATGAACATAATTTCTACTTAGGTCATGTACCGACTTTGGGTTCCCTTGATATAGAGATAACAAATTAGAGACCGTTCTTCACCATTCCAGGTAAATGTATGTCAAAACAATAATAAAAACTACTGTTCATTTAAGATAATAATAGAAAATGCTTATTGAATACTTGTTATATGTTGGCTCTCTTTTAAATGCTTAACTTGTAATAGCTCATTTAATTCTTACAAAAATTCCTGTGTGGTATGTTATCCTCAAGTTATCATTCTTATTTTACTCATGAGATTGCTGAAGCACAGAGAGCATAAGTGAGTTGTTCAAGATCACACAGCCCAGGGGGGCAGAACTGGGAGCTAAACATACAGTCTGTTTCAGAAAATGTGCTTTTAACCTCAATCCCACACTACCTTTTAGCAATGCATAAAAATGTGAAAATATCTCTTTCAAGGAAATATTGTGTTTAAATATGGCTCTCAGGGGATTCATTCTCAGCCACTGCCTTTGCATTTTTGACTTCTAAAACTGACTCTTTCATTATGATTCCATTTACATGGTTTATTCATATTAGAACAGCATGATTAGGTATTTCATACTGCATAAAACAAGGAGTAAAGAAATGTTATATTTTGATAACAGATGATTAAACATAGTGTTCAGATGATCTACGAGAGATGCAATAAGGACAATTACACTATATCTCTCACCATCCTAGACTTCTTGCTTTTAAGCCCGATTTCCAAATGCCTCTTTGACACCTCCACGTGGATCTCTCACAAACATTGCAAATCTACCTTCTGTGACAGGTATTGCCAGCATCCACCTTGCACACAAATCCAAATCTGCTTTTTCTCTTAGTTTTCCTTGACTCAGTTAGTGGAACCACCAAGTACCAGAAATAATGGGAATTATCTTAATTTCCTTTCCCCCTTTACCCAAACATTACCTCTGAAATACTTTATTTCCTTTCCTTCTACCTCAGTGTCAAAGCCTTACTTGAAACGCTTGTCATTTCTTGATTAGCCTTTTATAGGCATTCTTAGCTATCATTTCCAGTCTACCTTCCAAACAGCTGCCAGAAGAATTTCCTAACATGCAAATCCTATCACGTTACTCATTTGCTTCATTTCTTAGCAGCTCCTCATACCTTCAAGATTAAGTTCAAACTTCCGTGACCCTTCCAGACTTAACTCCCCAAATGTCCACGCACCTTTCACTTCAATCACACCAATGCACACTCAGTCTCTCACGAGGTCAAGTGTTCTATAACTTCGTTATAATCTCATGGTTCCCAACCTTGACTTAATTGCCTGGTTGATTTCTCTTCTCCCCTGTACAGATCAGTCACTACCTACTTTTAGAAATGCTTTCGCATTGAAACCCCACATCCCCCAACTAAATTAAGTACTCTTCCTATGCGCTGCTAGTTCGCTGCCGCACTTCTATTTACTTTGGGTATATATGATGGAATTTAATTATACTGCCTCAAATCATTGTTTGCATATTTTTTGTATCTATATTTATATATGTTTTTGGTGTATCTTTTCAGTATGAGGCTTCTGAAAACAGAGATTACTTTTTCATCATCTCTGTACCCCAGTAATTGAATTATACCTGACACATATGTTGAATTGAACTGAAATTTTAATACATGCCCTAAAATTGTGATTAAAGATACAAAATTATTGTTGGCTGCCCTGAACAAAAGCAAAATGACAGAATATTGAATACAACAGAAAATAATTTCCAGGGCATGTTACAGCACTTTGCACACTAAATTCAATCGCTTCCATATTCTTTTTATACATCTATGTTAATTTATAATATAAGCAATGATCAAAGATTTCTGACTATGGTGCCTGAAGACTTTGAATCACCAAGATTCAATTTTTTGCAATATGTTTTATCTTCTAGCACATGCACATTGTGTGTGTACGTACACACACACACACACACACACACACACACAAACACACCCCCCACCCAGATTACATATACCAGGAAGTGAAAACTGAATCACAATTATTATTATAACTTCATTTCCTTCTTTTCTCTAACCTGGTCTGCAGAAACTCTAGACTTCTCACAAATTCCTCCCGAATTGTCTGCGAGAACTCAAGTGGGTTCCCAAGGTGCTGAATAAACTCGTACTCCTGACTACCTGTCGTACCTGTCACGCTCCTCCTCTCCGGCTCGGGCTGGCCTTGGCTGTACTTTATGTTTCTGTTTGATTCCTCCTGTGTCATAAGTGTTTTTGTGTTGGGCAAGATGGTTTCTGTGTCATGATTACTAGTGCCCAGCCCTCTCTGCTTTGAAGAGACCATTATTAAAGTCAGCCCACATAACCTAGGGCAGGGCAAGCCTATGTGTAGGACACAAACAAAATATGTGTATCAAAAAACGCTTTGGTAAATCATTTATTTGCTTTTCAAGAAAATTTATTGATTTAGGTTTTATAGCAAAATAATAACTAAAAATAATTTTTACATTTAACAATTCGGAATGATAATAATAACAATAATAGTAATATTGATTATCCACATGGGAGAATCAAAATCTTTTCAGTCGCAGGGCCTCTAGAAGTCTTTATTAACACTAATGTCCACTGATGTCCAGACAGCACCTGGAGGTGTCCAGTGTGCGGGGTTCTAATGTCTTATTTTACCAAACTCTAGTTAATAGGACTATCCCTTACCCAAGCAATCTGATTAACTGCGGTGTTACTGTATCATTTTGATCTCAGAATTATAAAATAAACACTTGAAGATTTTAAAAGTAATCAAGAAACACACACACTACTAAAAATTAAGATAACTTGGTTAAAAATAAAGAAGATAATTTAGGTGATACAAACTTGGGCACTTCATGAAGTGGGAGTCTCTGTTTCCAGGGGTCCAGAGAATTGCAATATGGGGTGAAAGGCAGGATGCTGTTATAGTAGAAAGAATAAGGAACAAGGAAGAGAAAAACAGAAATGAATAAGGAATAAGGAACTAAGTACAGAGCCCAAGAGCCACCAAGAGTTGGCTTGGTGTTTGGGGATTGGCTGCCTGGTCAAGTGGGGCATTGAAGGGGAGATGAAAGTTGTCTAAGTTTTAGTCTGCTCAGGTGACATTCTGGGCAGGAGAGACTCCATCTTGACCTAGAAATTTATTTAACACTTGCCACATACGGCTCATGTCTGAATTGTCCCTTGGTAGTCAGGGGTTGAGTAGGAGCTTCAGAAGTCAATTGATGAATACATAATCCTCACCTAATTATTCCACATGACAGTGTTCAGGTGGCCTCATCAGTTAATGTGACAAGGAGTGGGCAAGGATAAGAGGATTTCCTCTTAATCCTTATCTCAGCATCCTGGGTTTCACTGAGTCTGTAGGGAAATTTCCAAAAACTAACTATAATGATTTTTCTCATTTAAAAGCAAAAGAAGTGGCAATGACTGTAACAACGAGTGCCAAATTTTGCTTTGATTCTTTTTCCAGACCATCTGCTCTTCTCTTTGTGCTCTCTATTGCAGCGTCTGTTGAGATCATTGAACAAGGTAACAGAGAATAAGCAAAATAGACTCTACTTCACTGAATCCTAAATTGGTAAAATACATAGTCTTGTTGTTTGAGAAGTCCTCTTTACATACAAAACTGAAATAAATGTAGAAGATTCAAGTCATTTCTTGATAAATGCTGTATGAGTTTGGGTTAAAGCTAAGCTGGTGTGACAGAAACAAACAAACAAAAAATACAGTGAATTAAAAAAAAAGACAGTTCTTTTCTCTATCATGTAACAGCCAGAGGTGAGTTGTCCAGAGACAGCTGGGAGGCTCATGCCATTAACATTTTGTTTGGTTGTTGTTTGATGTCTGCCAGACCAAGAGGAGCCATAGCCAGATACCATGTTTCCCCCAAAATAAGACCTGGCTGACAATCAGCTCTAATGCGCTTTTTAGAGCAAAAATTAATATAAGACCCGGTCTTATTTTATTATAATATAAGACCGGGTCTTTAATATAATATAATAAATATAATATAATATAATATAATATAATATAATATAATATAATATAATATAATATAATACCGGGTCTTATATTAATTTTTGCTCCAAAAGACACATTAGAGCTGATTGTCTGGTGAGATCTTATATTCGGGGTAACACGGGATGATGGAGAAGACAGAATATCACCCAGAAATCCTGACTTTGGTCTGCCTGAAGAAATAGGATGAAATTTTGAGTTGTCTTTTTGGGGGGAAGAGGAAGAGTTGTATTAATAGAAAGAAAAGCGTATGTGTAGAATTTGGGGGAGGAGGGAAGTACAGAGGGGCAGACTGAGGCCCTTTGTCTCCCAATATCCCTTCTCTCCTTCTTATGTTTAGTAGCAGAATCCCCCCAGTTTCACCTGGGCACTCATATCCTCTCATATCTGTAATCTACACATTGTTCTCTCAGACTCTTCTACAGTCATGTGGGCCCGTCTAAGGTATGAAAGAGTCTGAAGTGTGCTATTTCCAGGTCATCACCTTACAGGTGCTTATTCTACTTTGTGTTGCCTAGAAAATGGTGAAAATTGGAGAAACCTTGGAAGCCATAGGTTGAAGACAGCAGAGCCATCCCCAGCCGTGGCATGCTCACCTTTGGAGTGTACATTTATTTAAACATCTTGTTACAGTTTTAAAACAAGGCACAAAGAAGTGGAGTCGATGTCCTCTCCCTTTGAAGGACTTATGACTTCTTCCACCAATGAAGCATGGCTCAAGGGACACTATGTGACTTCCAAGGTTTGGCCAGAAGAGGCCACGTGCTTCCTAGCTGGTTCTCTCAGAATGCTCAGTCTCCGGATGCCTGTGGCAACCCAGCTGCCCTGCTGTGTCAGGCGCAAGCCCCATGGAGAGGCCGTGCGTAGGCTGACAGCCCCAGCTGAGGCAGCCTTCACGCTCTCCCAGCCCAGGTGCAGAGAAGTCAGTAAAGAAGCCTCCAGATAATTCCTGCCTCTAATCGTCTGAATCACCCCCAGACCTTCACGTCTTTCCAGCTAGGGCTCCAGATATCTAAGAACAAAGCAGCCCCTCTCTGCGCTGTCCTATCTCAATTCCTGACCTATAGTAAATGTGAGCATAATAAGGTGCTCTGAGGATTCTGGGGTATCCTCATGAAAGCAACTTAGCCTGTACCCTAAGTAATGCAAATGCCAGATCAAAAATTATTTAAATAATTAATATGTCAAACCAAAACGAGACCATTTTCAGGGCCCAACACGATCCTGAATAGTAATCATCTATATCAGATAGCAACCATTTACCTGGGCTGAAGCAACCAGCAGATTTAGGCAAGTCTGTCAAAAACTGTTCAGAAAAATGAAGACTGTTGAAATTCAACCTTCTGCTATTATAACGTGGGAATTTGTCTGATTTGATGGACTGATGTCACTCATACCTGTGTCTTCTTTTCTTTCTCTTATAACGTATAACTTGCTGCTCAGAGGTCTGAGGGTGGATAAGGTTTGAGTTAAGTCTAGATTATGATGTACATCTATGCAATAAACTTGTGACTAAAAACTTTCCTGTTAACCTTTATCTCTGGGCTGATACATATTTCTACAGTCATTAAATAATTAACCGCTTGCTTCTGAGTTTGCCTTTGAGTCTGTGGGTAAAAATAGACACTGATCTTGTTGTGACAAGGTCCACAGTAACTACGCATTCCAACTCCATCACTTCAAAAGTTCCTTTTTAGAGGGAGTGACTCTAATCTCGATTGTTTTTCTATCTTTATCATCAACAGAAAGAAAAAGCACTATGAAGTGATATACAGAGACAGATCTAGACGTCAATTACAGGACATTCCTGGGCCATAGGCCACCACACTTGGGAGAAAGAAAAAGTGGTTGTGGTTAATAAAACCATCCTCTGAGAGACCATGAGAATCAAAAGGTTAGTGCAGCAACCTGGCATGTGTATCATTTATCTTCTCTGAGCCTCACTATCCTCTGACAAAAGGAGACAATTCGATCTCCTCTTCACCTTTCCTAGGATGGTTGTGAGCAAGAAATTACAAGGTGTGAATGGTACTGAGCTGCTCCAGTAAGAGACCCTACTAGTGTCATTACATTTCCAGTAGGAGACCAGTGGTAGGTAGCTAAGGAAAAACCCCAACCTGCACATAGACAAAAAGAGTTAAAAAATGTAAATGTTTCTGTAGCCCCTCTTTTGATTTTTTACATAGATGAAGTCCTCGTAAGTGATGGACTAAGGATGAAAAATTCCATAGCACCTGTACTTCTCCTATTTGGAGATACAGCAAATAATCAAAACCAGATTTAATTCTGTTCATTTCCACTCTTCTCTATTCCCTCTGCTTTGTTGACTCTTATTCTGATGCTGCAGTTTATTAGTTTATATAAACGATCTAAATAATATAAAAACCTTTTCTCAAAACAAATCTTCTTTTGTTGGCTCTCCTGAAAGTTCAGACAACCCAATGAGCATCTCTCGTGTGTGTGTGTGTGTGTGTGTGTGCGCGTGTGTGGAGAGAGCCCTCTCAGGGCAGTGAGGTTCGAGGTGTGGATGCAGAGAGAGGGGAACTGGCTCCTTCTCCTGCATCTGTCACTCTCTGGTGACTCTGACCCAATTCTGAGGCCCAGGTTCCTCACATGGAAACAATGGGTTCTACTAAATTCTTCCATGTCTAAGATTTTGCAAACATATTGATTTAAAGAATAGTAGTTAAGAGTGTGGCTTCTTCAGCCTTTAGCCTGGGCTTAAATCCCAGGTTTCCCACTTACCATCTGTGTCACCTTGGGCAAATGACTTAACTTTTATGTGTGTTAGCTATCGCATCTGAAAAATAGGCTAATGATGGTCCTTACCTCATAAGGTTATGTGAGGATTAAATGAGGCAGCATGTGCCTGGCACACGTAAAGCTCAATTAGCATTTAATCCTATTGTACATAAAACAATTACCCTTTGTTTATGTTCATTAGATGTTAGAGAGCTCAGAAACCCAAGGCCACAAGGCTGGTAAGTTGTGGAACATCTCGACCACAGGTATGGCTGACTACAAATACGATGTATTTTAAATATGCACAACCATAAAGTGTGGAAATTGAAGGCATGGCTGTATATAACATATAAATCTTTAGAATCATAGAATTATTTGAAGACAGTAAGTTTGAACTCCTGAGTTTGTTATTATTATGTTCTACTTTTTTAGTGTACCTTTTTTTGCAAGATTTATATTTCTCATTTTTCTTTGGCAGTGAGAGCCTCCTGTTGTGTCTTTAGTTCCATTTCTATGAAACAGCCTGAAGCCCATAGTTCAACACTTTCTTCCAGGATTTTCCCAGGGGCACATGCTGGAGAAGTATATGATTTGTGTCCTTATATTAGCTAAGCAGTCTGGGCATCAGCAGTTTCCAAGTTAACCTTTTACTTACTAACAGGGTGATTTTGTTACTGTTCTATTTTATTCATTTATTTTTATGGCCTGGACATGGTCGATGCCCAGAAAAAGACAAGAAGGTAATGATCCTGAGTCAGATGAAAGGGAAAGAAGAAAAAGGACAGATTAGGGCCAAACCTGGGTAGCAAAGGTTAGTAAAACCCTAAGGCTTTGAATAATTCTCATCACCTACCATTTTGGAGATCAGACTCGTGTTTGAGTGGGATCTACACTCATTATTCACAGCAGCACGTACAAAATCAACCAAACCGTGGTCGAAGTGTTCAGCCCTATTTTCCCCTCGAAGAAACAGAGAAATACTAAGAATGTCTATTGCTTTCAGATATTATTTCAAGTAATGGTGAAATGTTCTTCTGCTCTTATCATTTTCCTTTGTTTAAGGAAGACTGACTAAAAGCTACCCCTTTGCCAAGTATTGAGTCTGACACTGGTGGTAGGGGGTGGGGTGGAAGCAATTGCAGTGTGAACGGTTATGAGCTGTGACTACGCTGTCCAGGCTGTGCGTAGACACACCTTAGAGTCTGGTGAAGACGTTGGACATATAATCATAGTAATAGTCATAATGATGATGATAATAAAAGGCAGTGGAAGAAAAGGGTGGAAGAAGAGAGTTGCTTGTTGTGGAAGAGATCCTAATTGGTACGCTGCTGTGAGTGAGTGCTGGTGACAGCATCTTCTCAGTGGGACACTTCTGAATTAGTCAATGTTATAAAGACCTAACAATGCCTAGCAGCAGGGGTGATGCTTTCAGTCCGACCTCAGAAGCCTATCAGGGGCTAGGGGGCTTTTGATTAATCAACATAAAATCAAGTTAGATTTCTTGAATAAACACAGGCTGGGAGACAGGACAAGTCTGCTTAGATGAGGAATGAAAGAAGGAGGTATATTATGCAAAGCCTGAGAATCTGAATGTGGCTAATAAAAATATTGCCTAGAATCATCAAAGTCAATGAACTAGGCTAATGGAACAGTCCTCATTCATGAAACCAATAATAAGCTAGGACAGCTGGGCTGGCCCTTGGTGAAATGATGGATGCAGGCAAAAATCTGACTGAAAGCCTGAGTACACTTCCAGTTCCTTTTCTCCCTTGACTGGCAGCCAAGGTACCCTCCAGACTTCTTCTTTCTCTCCACCCTTTTGTCCTGTTGACAGCTAGCTGTCCAGAAACCCACCTCGGAAGCACAGGCTTTGTCAGCCTCACTCCTTCACATTCCCAAGAGGGCTTCTGAAGAGCGAAAGCCACTGGGGCTTTGGACATGGCTTATCTAGTAGTGGGGTGTCAGGTTGTGGTGGAGGAGTCACCTGGAGGTGCCCCAGGATTTTCTGCCTGTTAATGCCCAGCCCAGGGGAAATAACCCACTCTATCACCTCCGTCTGGTAACCCACGTGCTAACTGCCCTTGGAGACAGGGCTGACCAGTTGGAATCCCTTTCGTCTTCAATAGCAGTTTCTTCAACAAGGCCCTTTTTGATCGATTGTGGATGATGACAATCAAATTCTCTCCCTTTTTTTAGTGAAAAGACTGAGACTTAAATGTCGAGGACAAAATATCCTTACAGAGCCGTGTGGCAACAATATCAGTGTCTTTTTCAAACTGGCCAAGTCACTGAGCTGCAAACCAATTCATCATTATTACTAACCTTAGCCTTGCTCACTCTCCTTCTGAGTCCCTAACCCCTCTTCACTCAGTTGCAGCGAGAAGCAAAATAATTTTAGGATGCATTTAAAAGTGGGCCATTTAAAGATTGATCTAAATCATTGTCTCAGACCTCTCAAAAGGTTTAAATCTTTGGCCAACCACTATCCATGTTTTTTTTTTTTTTTTTTTTTTTTTTCCCCTCCCTACATCAGGATGTATATTTAAAATAACTTTTATTTACAAAACTGTATCTTAGCAACAGTGGCACAGTATAAGATTGTGTTATCTAAAGCAAACCAATTCTGGCCATAAACTATATAAGCAAAGCAGCTAAATGTGATTGGTATAGCTCTCCTGTGGTACCGTGAGCCTGAGGTGTTACAGGAGATTAAAGGCATATTTTTCAGATCTGAGATGATCCATTATTATGTTTAACTCAGGGATGGGCAACACATTTTAATCTTAATGACAGAAGCATAAAATTTTAGAGCTGATAGATAGAGTGGAGGCTGGCTGGTCCAGTCCTTTGATATTATAATGGAAGAAAAAAAAACAACTAAGGACAAGAAAGGTAACTTGCTTTCTTCAGAAAGATAACTTGCTTTCTTCAGAAAGATAACTTGCTTTCTTCAGAGCACACAGGTGGTTGCCAGCAGAGCCGGTTTGAGAAATCAGGTTTCCTGACTTTTAGTTCAATAACTCCAGGAACTTTTGTATGAGAACTGTGGTCAGGTCTTTATTCCACATGGGTCCACTTAAACTCCCACTTTTAAAATGGGTTTTTGAATGAATTGTTTCAACCTGTATGAAGATAGATTTGAAGAAGTTTTCATTTTTTGTGTGTGAAAAATAAAAAGATGATCATTTCATTTATATAATTCACAGCCCACTATTATTACCTTGGCAGAGATCACTGATATTGAGAACTTCATACTTTAGTAAAAATCTAAATGATTGCTTGTGATCAATGACAGAATCTGTGCATGTCTGAACTAAGAGAGACTCATTCAGTTTAGTGAGATGTTGTTACAAGTGCTGACTCTAGAGTCCAACTCCCTCGGGATGAATCCCAGTTCTACTTTCTAATTACTAATATTACCTTAGGAAAGTTGCCTGACACCTCCATGCATCAGTGTCCCCAACTGAAAAAGCTCAAAATGCTTATAAAGTTCCTGGCAAATAGTACGTGTGTATCTGTTAGCTATTTGAATTTGTAATGCTGAGGAAATTATTAGGCAGATACTAAGGGTAAGTTCTGACCACGTCTTTCTTCTTTTTGTCTGAGAACCTATATTCAAATTCTCAGCATCTAGCTTTATTATTAAGGATATTCTCAGTGGCTGTTCCAAAAATAATGGCAAAGTGTTTTCACTCATTTCTTTTTTTATATATAAATTCTTCTGAAAAACATTCGATGTATTTGCAAGATGGTTACCAAGGTTGCCATTTGTGCCCTTGAAACAAAAATGAATAAAAGACGAAAACACCTTTCAGATGATTTAAGAACCCATGATTTCAACCCCATTAATGTGGTGTTCAAAACACTAAATAAGCCACTTAAAAAAAAATACAGGAAGTTTATTAAACTGAAAATAAGTGAAAAAAGAAACTGCGGTCCTGAGAGGTTAAACCATTTATTCTAAATAAAACAAAACAAAACAAAACAAAAAACACAGTCATCAATTTTGCTACTTCAGGGTGTTAAAAGTGATGTTAAATGAAAAGTCTGAATTTTCAGTTTTTTATTCAGGCAAGAAAGAAGCAGTCTCTTGAGTTTTCATACGTATTCACAAAGCCTGAAATCAAAGACTGCTCTGCAGACCACTAGGAATCTATAAATGAACCAAAGGTTTAGAAAGAATAAGCAATATTGATTATGGTGAGAAGATATTCTTTATACGCAAATGAATTATTGACAAATCATTAAGTAGTTTTATTAAGTAGTTTTGCACCAAAACTACTGGAGCATTTAAAAAAAATTATTACAAATAATTAAAATGAATATCTTTTATACTTATAAATGGAACATAAATAATAAAGTAAATGAGAAAAATGCTTACATTGATTTTTAACTAGAACAAGCAATTATATACTCTTTCTTAAAGGCTACACTGATATGTAAGAATAAAAATGAATGACAACGTTTTCAAAAACATAAACTTAAGTGTTAGCTGGTATCCGTTAATACTGCATATTCTCTACTTTGGGTCATATCCTTGATTTAGCCAGTCTATAACATTTGTATAGTTTACAATCATAAACTTCCATTTGAATTGCATAAAGCAAAGATATTTTAAAGCATTTTTAGCTTTATTATTTATCTATTTATTGGGAAGGTTCATAATATTGTACTCTTTAACAAAAGATGCAAATGAGAGTCAGATAAATTAGATTACTACTCTGAAAAAACACTGCTGGTTGGTGATGGAGCCAGACTACAATTCCAGGTCTCCTTCATCCCAGACCAAAGGTTTTACAAAACATTGGGCTGTCAGATCAAATCAAGTGTGTCCCATTTCCTTCTTTTCCCCATGCCAAATTATCCTGCAGAAATGTTATGCTTCTGGTTAGAATGCCTCGGTATCCCGCAGTTACTAGAACTGTTTTCTCAAGGTATCAACAAAAACTACCTTCAAAAATGTCACTGAGGATTTTTGCTGAAATTGGTTTTCTGGAGATTACCCTAGACCTACCGAATCAGAATTTTTAGGACTGGGACATTTTACAAGCTTTCCAGGAGATCCTTATATACACTAAAGAGAAGCACTAGCCAGCAAAATAAGTCCAATTTCTTAGTTTCAAATACAACGCCCTGCATGTTTGGCCCCTGACTACTTTAAACTTCCCTTAATTGCAATTCTCTCCGTTGAACTTTGTGCTACAGCAAAATCTTTCTCCTGAAAGCTCTCTGGCCATCCCTATCCTTTCACACCTCTGGGCCTTTGTACCTGTCTGGAAAATCTCCTTCCCCACCCATCTCCATCTACCTGACACACTAATCATTCCTGAAACTAGGTCAGAGTGCTCCTACTTTTTCAAGCCTTTCCTGTATACCAAGAAGCAAAATCAATCACTTCTATTACTCCTTCTAAGAGCCTGTTTGTTTGCATCTTGTGAAACCTGGTGCCCTCAGTTCCTAAATCTAAAGGAAGCAATAAATATTTGACGAAAGAATAACAAAGCGCACAGGATATGTTAGCTGTCACCATAATGTATACTTCCGCAAATCACTTGAGTTGTACCACATATCCACGATTCAGAGTGCCATTATTTCCAGATAATACCACTGGTGTCAAAATATACAACCATTACCTATGGCATTCATGGTGATAGGTAGAATAAAAGCATATTTCAAAATTCTCTTTAGTCAATATCTATGCCAACATCAGAGGTCTTTCTTTTCTTCCCTCTACTCTCTTCTCCTCCCCTTACCTCCCCTCCCCTTTTCTTCCTTCCTTCCTTGTCTTTTTTTTGGTCAAAGCTGCCTCTCAGCTCTCTGGGTTAGAGACTCTTGCTTGTAATATGAAAAAGAGACTTCTCTGGTTTCACTATTATTACACACAGATGAGTGGATTTGGAAGTGTTGACCTCCCATAAAGCCTTCACTTTGCTCTCCTTATTTTGCTCTTACAGACCAGATAATTGTTTGCTGACCAGTATTATTTGAGTTTTCAATTCAGTTCCTCTAGAATCTGATATTGATTTTACAGTTGCTGCACTTTTAGGAGACTGCCTATGAAATTCCAGTAGACATTCAATGCTTTATTTTGTGCATTCCTCTTTTAGCCAAAGGCAATTTTATACCTCCAGACACCTAATTTTGAATTTCAAAAATGATATATATGCAT
The DNA here is from genome assembly GCF_057876585.1 of Rhinolophus sinicus. Classification (NCBI taxonomy): domain Eukaryota; kingdom Metazoa; phylum Chordata; class Mammalia; order Chiroptera; family Rhinolophidae; genus Rhinolophus; species Rhinolophus sinicus. The sequence continues at coordinate 81,408,396 of NC_142515.1, read as the reverse complement.
AGGATTACCACATAGTGGGCCCCAGCACCATTAATTACAAACACTTATTTGTTGGATTCTATAATCAGATACAGTAGATGGAGAGCATAAAAATGACAATGAAAAATATAGAGCAAAAGCGGTAAATAAGATCAAATACTGAGAAATCATCCTTGAGTTAGATGAGCATGAAGATGTCCTTGGCTATTATCATATATAAGTCATGGTTACTTTTATAAGAATAGTTTTTTTATAATATGGTAGAATTAAGACAGACTTAAATAAATAACCGTGTTTCCCCAAAAATAAGACCTAGCCGGACAATCAGCTCTAATGAGTCTTTTGGAGCAAAAATTAATATAAGACCCTGTCTTATTTTACTGTAATATAAGACTGGGTATAATGTAACGTAATGTAACGTAACGTAACGTAACATAACAATACAGGGTTTTATTTTACTATAAGACTGGGACTTATATAAGTCTTATATTAATTTTTGCTCCAAAAGACTCATTAGAGCTGATTGTCTGGCTAGGTCTTATTTTCGGGGAAACAGTATCAAAATAGAAACGTAAACTAAGTGTTGCAGGAACACTGAGGAGTAAGATATAATACTGACTTGGGAAATTAGGAAAGACTACCAGGAGGAAGAACCATTTGAGTTGAGTATTTGAATAGCTATATGCAAACATGGACAGATAGAAAAGGGGAGCCGTCAAAGTTTAGAAACTTTTATTTTGGGGGGTTATATTTTGCCAGTATTGTCCTAATTTTGTTAAATGCCAGAAATTACTTTGTAGGATAAATTGCCTTAGCATGGCCTGCAGTGTTTGCAAAGCCAATTAACTGTACTATTTATACCTTTCCACAGAGTAGCAGAGGTTATGATGAGATTAAATCCATAAATATAAAATGTGAATCTAAAAGTGCTCAGGGTAGATTGTGTTTCTATTCAGCAATCCATCTAAATTACACATTGCTCACTTCCCCACTTTCTTTAAAAACAAAGAAAAGAAAAAACAACAACAACCACCCAGCTTTGATTTTCTCAGAAAAAAAAAATTGACTAGGCAATAAATACACATGAAATGTGTATGAAATGTATCCCATTCGCTTTTTTTTTTTTAGGTTTGTTTGTTTGTTTAACGTAGAAATAACCATACTGATTGACATTGCTGCCATGTGGGAATAAGAGTCTCCTGGGTGGCCAGCAACTTTTCCTTGTCACAGCACAGACTCGGAAGCCATCTTTCCTGAGTGTCACCACTCTTTGCAGCTGTGCCCTGCTCCCTGCTTAGTGCGCCTGCTGTTTTCCGCACTATTAAATCAGCAGGTCCCAGACTATTACTGACTAGCTGTTCCAGGCCAGCCACAGGCTACTACTGCTTCAGGGTTTTGTTGTTGTTGTTGTTGTTCCACCACCAGTATAATTAAATCCATCAATCACCCAAGTATTTCCTATGTTTGTGAGTTGGCTTTATTAGTTTTAAAAATGAAAACCTAGAGGAATTCTCTGCCAGTATAAAGAAACAAAATGTTAGGAAAAAATGTAAAAGAAATTTAGGAAGCATGGATCTCAATAAAATTAAGTCATCCTATTCCTCTCCTAAGTGGCTACGTGTGCAATTTAATAGAGTAAAAAGCATGGGTCACATTTATAGGCAAAACAACTCGATTTAAAATATTAAAGTTTGTGATGATATAAATAAAACGCATTGAGGCAATGCTATTAAACTGCAAACTCCAAATAAATTTATAAATGAAGATCACAGAGCACATTCAAAAACATACTATTGTTTCTCTTGAGCGATAACAAACAAATTATTATTGGGTCTAGTCCTAACACCACTGGAGGGCACGTCATTCCTAGGAGCCAAATATTATGAGAAATGTGAATAGTAATCTGGGCACCATCTTGGCTGAGGTTTTAGTGAAACTGATTTTTCTTTTTTTTAATTAAAGTTTATTGGGGTGGCAATTGTTAGTAAAGTTACATAGGTTTCAGGCATACAGTTCTGTAATAGATCATCTATATATCACATTGTGTGTTCTAATTTTTAATAAGTAAAGTCTTTTTTTTAAAGATGATTCTCTTCATTAATCCATTCATAATTCTCCACCTGTTTTTCATGATCTGAGACTGAAATAGTCATTCACTAGAAAATATCACCATAATGGATTAACAGATACATCAGAAGCTGTGATTTTTCTTTTTGCTAATTCCCAAGGGACTTATTTTTAATGAGGCAAAACTGAGTTAACTTTGAAGCAACATAACTTCATGTTTACTTTTGTATTTAAAAAATAAAAACTTATACTAAAAAGATTTCAAAAATTGTGACTATGTGAGGTGATAAATGTATTCACTAACCTTGTTATGGTAAACATTTCATAATATATATGCACATCAAATCGTCACGCTGTACACCTTAAACTTACACAATATGTTAAATGTCAATTATATCTCCATAAATCTGGGGGACAAAAAGTAAATGGTTTCAGAAGTAAATTAAATTTCACTGGACAAAAAGTCTCAATCATTCCACAGTCATAATTTAAATTTTAAGACTGCACAACTGAAAAAATACAAAGTAAACACAACATGCTTTAAGTTGGTTTTCTTTTCTTTTCTGTAACACTCTAAGGTTTTGTTTTGTTTTGTTTTTCCCAGAAGATAGACTGTAATGTGAGTGCTGTGGAAGTATTTAAGAGAAAATACAGAAGAGGCAATGAACTACAACTTTAAAAAAAAAAATTCCTAAATGATGGAAAGTTATAGCCCCTGGAATATTTATTCAGAAAACAAAATGATGTGAGTTGGAAAGGAAGAAGAGGAGGCTTCCAAATAAAATAAGACAATCATTCTGTACAAGCTGGAATTGGAGAAGATAAACACCCCCATCCCTAGTTCTCCTTAATGTGGAAACAGAAGAATATGCAAACATTTGTTTCACAGCGTGCAACACTGCTGGTCAAGTATTAGGTATCTTAGAATAGCACTGGTGGTATCAAGGACATGGGGGTTATGGGGACTCTCAAGAAAGATGACTTAGGGGATACTATACACCCTTTCCCTCCCTCGATCCCTTCTTTCCTTCTTGCTTTCCTTCCTTCCGTTCCTCCTTCCTTTCGCCCTCTCACCCTTCCTTTCCCTCTTTCTTTTCCAATGGGTTCTACCTAGTGCTATGGGTCTTCAGAGCATAGTCGGGGCTTCAGAAGCTCAGGAATAGCCCTTGTGTCCAGGAAGGAACTCTTCCAGGAAAGAGATATGACTGTCTTTCAGTTGAAATCTGAAAATGTTTAATCACATTGCTACCTAAGAACACATTTGACAAAATAGGTCATCTTCTCTTTAAATGATCACATTTAGAAATGGATTTGGAATAATATTATGACATTTAAGTATATGTGGTTGTCAATTATTGTTTGTTAAATGCTATGTAATTATACGTGATACAGCTTGATGTGAAAGAAAATCTCTTTAAAATGTATTCTTGCCCTTACTGGAATCTAAAAACAAAATAAATGAACAAACAAAACAGAAACAAACCCATAGATACAGAGAACAAACGATGGACTCCAGATGGGACGAGGTTTGGGGGGATGAGCAACAAGGTGAAAGAGATTAAGAAGTACCAATGGTCAGTTATAAAAATAGTCACAGGGATGTCAAGTACAGCGTAGGGAAGGGATATAGGCAAACACTGTAATAACTATGTATGGTGTCAGGTAGGTAGGAGGCTTATGAGATGATCACTTCATAATGCATATAAATGTCTAAACGCTATGTAGTATACCTGAAACTAATATACTACTGCATGTCAATTATAATTGAAAACTAAATTTTTAAAAAGAGGGGGGAAAGAGGATAATAAAACCTTAAAATTATTCTTTCTGATTTTACCTATCTCAGATTAAATGCCTTTTTAGAGTCTTTGTGACATAATAAAATAAGCATTTTTAAGCTTTTAATCCCTAATAAATAATACTCTAAAGGTTTCCTTGCTATTTCACTGTTATTCTTGGGCTGGTCCACTGATTTCCAAATGTAACATTTCATTGCCATTTATTTCTCATTCCTGTCACACCATTCTAATACTGTTTGTGCCTGTTGGAAAAATGCATTAAAATGCTGTTCAGTTCTTCACCGAGGAAAACCTTTTCTATTTTAACTCATGGCTCCACAAACCTAGTTTATTTTAATGGAGTTCTGTAACATAAATTTTGATAGCTAGTACATTTTCTTTATATTTTGTCATCATATCTTGTATGGTACTTTTAGTAATGCCTGACTTTTTGCAAGGTGTCTGATTTTTCTTTTCTGCTGATGTTTAAAAAATTATTACCAAGCAAGACCTCAGTAAGAGATATGAAAAACATCATCAGGCATTCAATAACTCAGGTTACTAAAATCCATTAAAAAATATTGCCTGCCAAAATGTACATTCCATGAGGGCAAGAATCTTTGCTTTGTTCACCTATATAACCCAAATGCCTAGAATAGTGTGTGGCACAGAAGACATGCTCAATAAATATTGGTTGAATAGATCATATGTATTCTTTTTTAAAATAGTATGTTCAAAATTTGTTTTCTTAGTGCTATGGACAGAAGAATATCCCTGTAAAGTCCATATTTTGAAGCCCTAGTCCCAAATCTAATTGTATTTGGAGACAGGGCTTTTAGGATATAAATAAAATTTAAATGAGGTTCACAAGGGTGGGATCCTAACCAATAGGATCAGTCTGTGCTCCCCACCCCCACCCCTGGTCCCATGCACATACCAAGGAAAGGCTGCATAAGGACAAGAGGCTGCCATCTGCAACCCATGTAGAGAGTCCTCATTAGACAATGACTCTGCTGGACTTTCCAGTTTCCAGCATTGTCAGAAAATAAGTTTGTGTTTAAGCCACCCCGTCTCTGGCATTTGTTACAGCAGCCTGAGCTGGCTAAGACACTTATGAATTAAAAGGGAAACAACAAACTGAATGATAATCATGCATATAATGGTGAGGGAGGAACTGCAAACATTTAAACTCTGAATTATTTTATAAACCTTTTTAATTCTTCCAAAGAATGAAACAAATTGTTCAAAATTTAAATCTAAGGTCTTTGTTATCAGAAGGTGTGGTTTATCTGTTAGGGACGGTGAGTCTCCGAAGCTTGATCTGGACACCACCCCAACATTAGGAGTCTGTCGGTCTAACATGTACCAGGTGCCCCACCCAGCCATGACTAGGGGACATGCTCTAAAATGAAAGTTCTCCGATGACTAATTCTGTGACATTTATGTATGTTTATGATGCCTAGAAAAAAATAAGCTTTCAATTACAAGCCTGAAAATTAGATACGGATGTGAATGACAAAACACTCAGTTTAGTGACTGTAAACATGAAATGGAGATAACAATAGTTTCCATAGATTAAAGAGGTTCTTGGCTACTCTGCCTATAATATATAAGCCAACCCAACGCTCCTTAGCTCCATCTTTTGACTTATTGTTTTCCTTAGCTCTTATCACCATCTACCACTTTAATTTTTTGTCTTGTTTGTTTCTGCCTCTTGCCACTAGACTATAAATTCAACTAAGTTCTTTTTTTTTTTTTTTTTTCTGTTTCTTTTTCACTTATGAGTCCCTAGCACCTAAAATAGTTTGGCATGTAAAAGGTACTCAATAGCTTTTGACTCACTGGGTGATTGCTGAGTAGGATGTTAAAAGGTATATAGTCATTTATGGGGGTTGGAGGTCTGCTGAGGCCTCCATTGGAGGCCTCCACCCTCCATTTATTCATTTATTCAACGGATATTTACTCAGTTAGTCTGTCCCAGATACTGTACTCATTGAAGATGTGCAATGCTGAAGCAGATAATGGCCCCTTCCCTCAACAGAGTTTTTTAAATGAACCTGAAAATAAGCATAACTTCCGTCCTGCATAACCACTGGCTCACCACGGGGACTTTGGGCTACAAGTGACAAGCCTGTAACCTGTCCATGCCTGAGGCACAGGTGTTTCAACTCATGCAGCTAGTAAGGAAATATTTTGCTACCATGTGCTATGAACTGCTAAATGTACACATGGATTATGTAGGTACCTGTTTTTGGAAGATGTAAACAAAATCTTTGTACTTTAAAATGAAAGAATATATATATATATATATATATATATATATATATATATATATGTATATGTATATGTATATGTATATATATATATATATATATATATATATATATATATATATATTAATTAGAATGACCAGGACTTGAACTTGAGCTGGCCCTGGACCACTACATTTAGTTCTAAGATGTTTCTAAATATATAAATACGGTTGTTGGTGGTGACCTAATCAGGCCCTTGGGCTTCTCTCTGAAGGTCCCAGCTTCTTGAATCAAATGAGGAAACATACATAATGGAAGTCAAACTGGAGTGAAATAGCTCTGATCCTGGAGTCAGAAGACATGAGTTCAGGTGAGTGCTATATCTATTATTCGCATCTAATTCTTGGTTACGACACCTGTACAATACCCATAATGCCTTGCTGTGCCTGCATCACTGGGCTCTTTTGAGACCAAGAAAATATTTATAAAAACACTTGTTAGATTTCAAAATCTACACAAAATATAAGGGAATAAATGGCCAAAGATGATATACTGCATACTTAAGGGAACATAGAAAGCAATTTTCTTCCTCCCCTCGTCCTGTGCAAATTAACAAAATTCCAGAATTAGACTCCTTTTACAAGTAAACCAATTTCTATTTTCCTCTATGCAATCAACACTTCAAACTTATCACTGGGTTTTCTTTTTTTCTATTCTAGGATCACAGTACACAAAACAAGCTCCCCAAGCCTCATGTATCTTTCTTTCTAAAAAAAATATTCATACCAGTAGTCCATGCAATTAACTAAATATGCTTGTCAAAGTTGAGAAATAGAATGTGTTGCCAGAGACAATGATCCTGCAAATCTTTCCCCTTGTTTCAAAAAAAAAAAAACCACACCAAAAAAATGCTCTAAATAAACAGTTACAAAAGAACAAAGATTCTTAGCAATTCGTGCTAAGAAATTTCAGGCTGATTTATATAGCCCTTAGCATTACAATTTTGGATAATTGAACTTCAGATGTATCATTCTTTCACATTTTCACATGGATAGACAACTTTGCAAATTTAGATTTGCTTCTAAGCACCTAGGTGAAATACTATTCACTAATAATATTATTTTTTTTAAACTTACTCTGTTACCATCCTGGCCCTGCGTCATGTAAAGTGGGTACACATCTGAAGGAAAGGGAAAAATTAAAACAATTGTTGTTTAATAAGAATAAGATAAACACTGAGACTTAAAATTGTCTTCAGATTTCATGGAATTCTCAATATATGGTTGGTAGAATTTCTTTAGTTTGTTTGATAACCCAAACTGGTACCAGTGAATGTCACAAAGTGGTAATGATAATTCAATCAGTATCAGCTCACGACTTAACTCCTTCTTGGAAAGAAGAGGAATCGAGCCTAGGAAATCTTATTTGTGCAGTACAAGGTTGAGGAGGCAATATTTACTGGAAGCTCCGGGTTTATAGCAAAGGGCTCTGTTTAGCACAATACCTCATCTTTTTTTTTAAAGAATATATTCAGGATGCACTTTAAAAAACTGTCCTGTATTTCTCCTGTCATTTTACTTGTTATCCCAACAGTTTTGACCTTGTTAGCTACTCCACTTTTCCATGTTTCCATGACCCAGTGGTTTCCTGTCCATGAGCCTGGCCACCACCCCTCCAAACCCCAAGAGAAAACAAAACCAAGAGTCTCATCCGGTGCTTCAGCTCAGTGAATGGCATAATCGTCCACTGGCCACACAAATCAGAAAGGCCAGGACCCTTGGAGATATCCTGTGTCTCTGTACTTACTTGGTTTATTTATTTAAGAGGATTTATATATAACATTAACCATGCGCCCAGCACACCTAAGAACTTTACAATAATTAACTCATTTCATAATCATAACAGCAGGTCAAAAACCAAGGCATAGAGACATAAAATATGAACTGTGAAAGGCTGCAAAACTGGAATTTGAACCCAGGTCCTCTGGTTCTAGTGGCCGTGCACTTACACGTGACATCATGCTTCTCCAGTCCGTGATTAAGTTTTTTTACCTCTTCCTCATAAATATTTCTCAAAAACTTTCTCCTTCTCCCCTGACATCATGCTAATCAAGTCACCATAAATTTCACATGATCATCGGACACCCTCTGCTTCTCCTCGAGTCCCGTTTAACTGCAAGTACCATTAGCAGACAGTAATTTCTTAAAAACATACCCCCAGGTCATTTTTGTCCCTAGTGTAGAAGTTCTCAATGGCTTTCCATTAATATAAAAATCAACATCCTTTACACTGCCTACTTTGCGGCTTCCCTCCCCTCCACTCCCTGATACTGTGTTCCAGATACATTGGGTTCTAATTCCTCAAATGTTCCATGCGCCTTCCCACTTCAGTCTCTCCATACACTGTTCCCTCAGGCCAGGGTTTCTCAACCTCGGCACTATCTACGGTTTGGACTGGATAGCTCTTTGCTGTGGATAGTTATTCTGTGTGTGTAAGATGTTTAGCAGCATTCCTGGCCTCTAGTCAAACAGATGCCAGTAGCAACCCTTAGTTGTAACAACTAAAATATGTCTCCAGACACTGCCAAATGCCCTCTGTGGGTAAAGGGTTGTGTATGATAATTCCTCCTGTTGAGAACCATTGCCTCAGATTTAAATGATCTGGCCTCCTCTTTTGGCTTATTTGTATTCATTCTGCAAAACTCAGCAGCGAAGGTTACTTCCTCAGAAAGGCCTGTGATGTTGGACCAGATGATGCACTTTGGGTTCCCCAGAAGCAGCCTCTGGTACTGAAAGTAGTGTGCAATAGTTTATTATAACATGGCTGGTCTTGGGATAAACACCTGTGGAGGAAACAGGACGGGGCAGAAGATGCTGGGTGCAACGCTGGGCAGCAGAGGCCTCACTAGGTCCTACTGGCATCTCTGAAGCCGATTGGTCCCTCTGAGTTGTCCTATGTTGGAGTGAGGAAGCAGGGCCTTTTTCCCACCAAGTCATGGCTGCTAGCTGTGCTGGGAAGGGGCATGACCTTGGGCTTGGCAACTGTCTTTGGTGGAGGCAGTTTGCTGAGAAGGCGGAGAGCTGAGGACTGTGTTTCAGCAGCAATTACAGCAACCCAGGGAATGAATCCTTTAGCCCTGAAGAGGGATTTGGGCAGCTCACTGAAGCATTCACCTCAGTCTACCCCCTTGGACCACTCATATCCCCTTATTAATAGACGTTCTGTTGGGCCTTTTTCCTGAAGTAAATTCATAAGAAGATCAGTGAAGGAAGTCACAGTCTCTGCTGCTACAGCACAACTCAGCACCATCTCTGATACTCATTTTCTCCCTCCTGTACAATTTATTTGAGATTCCCTCAGCTGGAGTTCTCACCTCTGCTCATCTCAGTGGTGAGCAGTAGCCTGTTGGGATACAGATTGTGATGCCTAAAGGGCCTTTGCCCTGGCTGTGGCTGCACCATCCACCAAAACCAAACAAAGGACTAGCAAGAGGAGCTTACGTGAGTCACTTCAGTGACAACCACATTCCTCCCTACCCCCACTATGTAAGAGCAACTCAAAGAGGGTGGCATTCCCAGCACTGGAGGAATCTTTGTAGATGTGATATGAATATGTATTTTCATATTCAGTGAATACGTGAATGTCAGCGAGATTAAGATCCTTGCAGCTGCCACTAACTGAAGACTTAATTAAGAGAGGCTAAAGCAATGAATATATGCATTATCTTATTAGACAAGGAGCCTGGGGGTGAGATAACTATTGAGTTGGTTGATTTAGTGGCTCCATGATGTCATGAAGAACTGAGACTTTTTCATATTTCCCGTGGCTTTAATCCTTAGATTTGAATCTTCACACTTGTAAGATGGTAGCCAAAATGCTGGGTAGGACCTCCCACAGAATTGCAACGAAGCAGGAAGTTGGTGAGCTGTGAAAGCAGGGAAAGTGGGGGCTGGTTGTGAGTGGGAAACCAACAGATGCTGCTACAACATGCAGTGTACCTGATACAGGTATCTGATATAGTAGTAGCTTAATAAATTTTAGTTTACAAATTTCCCCTTATGTTTGTTTTTTTCTCTCAATTGCTTTTTCTATTTCTATTTTTCTAATTCTCTTTTCCTTTCTTCTTTATCTCTCTCATTCTTCTTCATTTTATTACTGTTTATTTTTCTGTGTAATACAGAAATAAAACTTACTATTACTTTTTTAACATAATCAAAGTTTTATGTTATTTATATATTAAAAAAAAACCACCCAGATAAACAATGTCATATATTTCTCCATAGGAAAAATAAATCAAAATAATTTTATCTAGTGACATTGATTTTCCCTCCCTCTTATATCTTTAATATACATAAGATTCTTGTCTCTTGGTATAAGCATAAATAAGTGAATAACAGGGGAAAATGACAGAACAGAGGCAGTGATGGGACAAGGGAATTTGGTATTTATGGGTCCCAGGGATCAGAATGAATGGGCTGCAATCCCAGCTATTTCATTCACAAACTGTGTAATTTTAGGCAAGCACCTCTAACTTCCTATCCCTCAGCTTACTCATCTATAAAATGAGAACAATAAAAGTACGTAACTCATAGAATCTTTGTAAGAATAAAATGAGAAAACACATGTAATGTTCTCAGAAAACTCCAAATAAGGAGTTGTTTGTCTCCAGGATCCCAGAGAGTAAACTACAGGAAGAATGAAGTATCTGAGTTCAAATTCAGACTGTCCAAATCTCTTTCAGGGCTTCTATATCAAAATAGTTTTCAAATGACTAAATCATGCCTTCTTACTTGCCTTACGTGGCTACCTTTCATTGAAGAATTTACCTTCCAAACTCATCCCTTATTCTTATTTATCTTCTACCCCAAAACTGAGCATTCTTTTAAATGCTACGAGAAAGAGTCCCAAATCTGTAGGTCTAACTTTCATCTCTTTTTATGATATCTATATTTATGTTTCCAGCCTCTAGAGAGAAGTCTCCACAGGAACATTCCATCAACACCTCAGAATACAACTGATTCACTGCATGGATCCGGGCATATAAATAACTAAGTTATGTGTGGAGTTCTGTTTCTGTAGTTAAAAAAGGGAAGGAAGGAAGGAAAGAAGGAATGAAGGAAGGACGGAAGGAAGGAAGGAAGGAATGAAGGAAGGAAACAGGGTGAGGGAGGTAAAGGTGTAGGTTAAGGAAGTTTCTAAGACTTTGTACAGTTTTTTCTTCTATGTCCAAAAAAAAAAAAAGAATTTCATCCCTCACACTCCTACAAAATACTTCTATTCCTGTCTTTTCTATCTCAGATTTACAACATCAATCCTTTGAAAACATTAAAAAATCAAACATAATTTTATTACTGTCATGCTCAGAGTGCTTCGGTCATTTCTTATTTCTGTTTTCTGAAGAAAACATTACCACCTTAATCTGCCTCTTCAGTCTAGTCTTATCACACTTCACATTCTGGCAGTTGGTTAACATTATTTTATTACCCCCTAAATTTACTTCTTCCAATATAGAGTTGGGAAATCCTACATATACTTCAAAATATGTCTCAATTGCCCTTTACAAAACCAATCACAGATAATTATTTCCTCTTCAGTCTCTTCTAGTTGTCTTCTTTGCTCCTCTTTAGCACATAACATCTAGTTATTGTTAGAGCCATGAATTAGTTTTATTTCTCCCATTAGTTTTAAACTCCTTAAGATGGCAGCCATATTTTGTTCACACTAAATAACCTGCAATTCACACTATTTAAAAAATATTATAGCTTATATATTAAAATGTAAATGCGATGGAATAGAATAATCTTTACAATGTTTATAGTGTTCAAATTTGTATGCAGTTTTGTTCATACATTTGATTCAATTGGGTCACTGAGATGTTTTTAAATCCTAAAAAGTTTATTTTAGGTGTGGTGTTGTTTTCTGGTGTTTTCCCTTTCAAAGATTTCATTATTATGTCTATACTTTTGTTCAGTTAAAATGTACACTTTTGAAATTTGTAACAAAGGAAAATAACATTGCCTATTTTCATTTAGCAGATAATAAATTTGTAATACATTTTGCTCTTTGAATTAAAATCTGTAGAGATGCTAAATATTGTTATCTCACATCATTAGCATTTTGGCTTGAAAGCTTTCCCGCAAGGCACATATGTGATTTTTATTTTTATACATAAATTTGCATAACTGCTTCACAATCTTTCACAGACTATAGTCTTTAGACATTAATACTTGACAAATGTAATCAAGTCATCAGTTTCAGTCTGGCTCAGTGGGTCCGAAACATCTTTATTGAGATATTTCCATATTTACTCAGCCTTCAGTAGTCTCCCTCTCCCTCTCCCTCTCCTCCCCAACCCTACTTAAAAGAAGCACTTAATCAGTAGGGCTGTAGATTGACATAAAAAACACATTTATTTTTTAAAAAATAATTTACATGGTTTTGTTTACTATTTTCAGATAATTCCATGTCAGCATAAAATATTCAGGAACAAGTTTCTTTACAGAAGAAATCTATGATAAAAAAGAAACAAATGAAGCAAAACACCACGGACATATTTCTGAAAAGAGTGACGCGTCCTTAAGAAGAGCCTCCGGCAGGTCCATCAGGAGGTATTCCAGAAGAAAGCATTGTTATTACAAGAGATAACAGCTCCATGTGCGTTCCAGTGGGAAGACCTTCCAGTGGGACAAGACGTAGAAGAGGAAGGCAGTGATATTGGTATCCTGACCCTGTGGAGGCCTAGGCTAATGAGTGTGTTTCTATCTTAGTTTTTAACCAAAAAGTTTAAAAAGTGAAAAAGAAAAGTAAAAATTAAAATAGGAAAAAGCTCATAGGAAAAGGATATAGAAAAGGAAACTATTTTTCTATAGCTGTACAACGTGTTTGTGTTTTAAGCTAAGTGTTATTATGAAAGAGTTGAAAAGTTCAAAAAGTTAAAAAGTTTATAAAGTAAAAAAAGTTACAGTAAGCTAAGGTTAATTTATTATTAAGGAAAGAAAAAACTAAATGCATTGTTGTTTAAGTGTACAGTGTTTATAACGTCTAGAGTCATGTACAGTAATGTCCTAGGCCTTCAGTCACTCGCCACTCACTCACTGACTCACCCAGAGCAACTTCCAGTCCTGCAAGCTCCTTTCATGGTAAGTGCCCTATACAGTTGTACAATTTTAAAAATCCTTTGTACCATATTATTTCCTGTACTTTTTCTATGTTTCAAAGCGTTTAGATATACAAATACTTAATCATCATGTTACAACTGCCTACAGTATTCAGTATAGTAACATGCTGTACAGGCTTATAGTGTACCATACAGTTTAGGTGTGTAGTAGGTTAGACCTCTGTGATGCTCACACAATGACAAAATCACCTAACAATGCATTTCTCAGAATGTATTGTCATCATTAAGCAACACATGACTGTGTACAGAAAATCCTAAGAAATCCATTAAAAAAAACTATCAGAACTAGTAAATGGGTTCAGCAAGGCTGTAGGATATAAGATCAGTATACCAAAATCAATTGTATGTCTATATACTGGCAATGAACAACACAAAAATGAAATTAAGAAAACAGTTCTTAAATAACAACAAAGAATAAAGTACGTTGAAATAAAATTTAAAAAAAAGAAGTGCAAAGCTTACATGGAAAACTATAAAACATTATTGAAAGACATTAAAAGAAGACCTACATAAATGGACAGACATTCTATGATCATGGAACAGAAGACCTAGTATTGTTGAGATGGCGCTGTTTCCCAAACTAGTCTACAGATTCAATGCAATACCTATCAAAATCCTTGCTATACCCTTGCAAAAAATGAAAAACTGATACTAAAATACATATGAAAATAAATGCAAAGGACTCAAAACAACCAAAAAATATTGAAAACAGTTAGAGGTCTTGCTATTCCAGATTTCAAAATTTAATACAAAGAAATAATAATCAAGACCAAGTGATACTGACATAAGTTTAGACCTATAGATCAATGGAACAGAATTGAGCATCTAGGCAAAAAACAAACAAACAAAAAAACATTAAATTTATTGTAAATTTCTTACAAAGCTGTCAAGATAATTCAACAGGTAAAGACTAATCTTTTCAATAAATAGTGCTGGGATAACTAGATATTCACATGCAAAATAAAGTTGACTCTTACCTCACACTATATATAAAAATTAACTCAAATGGATCATAGATTTAAATATAACAGCAAAAGCTATGAAATTCCTAGAAGAAAACATAGGAGTAAATTTTTGTGATCTTGAATTAGATAGGTTTTTTACACAAAAAAATAAACAAAATAAATTGTACTTCATCAAGACCAAAAACTGTTCAAAGGACACCATCAAGAAAGTGAAAAGATAAGCCATGAAATTAGAGAAAATATTTGCAAACCATGTCTTATAAGGAACTTGTATCCAGAATATATAAGGTACACTTACAGCTCAAAAAAAAGACAAATAACTGAAAACTTATGTCCTCAGAAAAACCTGTGCATAGAGGATAATAGAAGCTTTATTCATAATTGCTAAAACTTGTGAATAACCAAGATGTCCTTCAGTAGAAGAGTGGATAAACTGTGGCACATCCAGACAATGGAATATTATTTAGCACTAAAAAGAAATAAGCTATCAGTTTATCCATAAAAAAACATGGGAGAACCTTACTATCACCAAGTGATAAAAGCCAATCCAAGGCTACATACGTATGATTCTAAATATATGACACTCTGAAAAAGGCAAACGAAGGAGACAGTAAAAAGATAAGTGGTTGTCAGGGGTTCCGGAGGGAGGAAGGATGAACAAGTGGAAGACAGATGATTTTTAGGGTAGGGAAAAGACTGTATTATACCATAATGATGGATACATTTCATCACATGTTATTTTCCAAACCCATAGAATGTACACCAAGAGTGAACAGTGATGTAAACTATGGTCTTTGGGTAATTATGGTGTGGGTCTGTAGGTTCATCAATTGTAACAAATACACCACTCTGGTGGGGGGTGTTGATAACAGCGGGGGCTGTGCACTTTGTAGGGTAGGGAACACATGGGAAATCTCTCTACCTTCCCCTCAATTTTGCTGCGAACCTAAAATACCTCTAAAAATAAAGTTAATTTTAAAAAAGGACACAAAATGAAACAAATTAAAACTTGGCAAAAGACTTGAATAGGCATTTTTACAAAAAAAAACATATGTACATATATATGTATATATAATAAAGTTATAAAATTAACTTTATTATATATACATATATATGTACATATATATACATATATGTATGTATATATGTGTATGTATATGTATGTATGTATATGTATTTACATGCGTATATATAAATAGATAGATAGCTAGCTAGCTAGATAGATAGATATACCGTGGCCCACTATGTGCACAAAAAGATGTTTCACATTAATCATTAGAGAAATGCAAGTCAAACCACAATGAGCTACCACTCCACATCCCTAGGATGGTTAAAATAAGAAAAATAGACAATAACAAGTGTGGATAAGGATTATAAAAATGGAACCCTCATATATAGCTGGTGGAAATGTAAACTAATGCTGCCATTTTGAAGACTATTCTTCAGGTTTCTCAAATTTTAAACATAGAGTTACCATAAGTCCAGCAAGATGCACTCCTAGGCATATGCCAAGAGAATGAGAATATATGCCCACACAAAGACTTATACACAATATTCACAGCAGCATTATTCATAATAGCCAAATGATGGAAATCCAAATGTCTGTCAACTGATCAATGGATAAACAAAATGTGGTATATCTCTATATATTGGAATATTATTTGTCCCTAAAGGAATCATTTGGTGATACAAAGGAAGTACTGATATGACACATGCTATAATAAAGCTGTCATTAAACAAAATTGAATTGTAGAATGTAGAATAGCCCTAAAGGGGAAGGGAATACTATATGCTTTTTAACTTTTAAGCTGCCATTCATTTATCCATTGCAGATTATTCCACCACTATTTACCCTTATGATTATATCTAAGTGATTTTATAATAATTTAATTCATTCTCTTAATTCTGTTGTATAAAACCCAGTCATGCCTGTCAAATTCGTCAAAATGTGACCAAATACATGTGTAAACAGATTGAAATATATTAACTTTAGCAAAAAGCACAACAAATTCCTATTATTTACTGGAACCACGATTCTGTTAAACTTAGAAGTACTATATTAACCAAATTATATAACTTATGTAAAGGCGTATAGTCTCTCTAAATTTCAAAATAAATCATTTGCTTTGCCAATGGTAAGAGAAAATTAGCAGCAGCAGCAGCAGCAAAAACATTGTTTTTACCTCCCTTCACATTAGGTTACTTTCTTCCTTTGAAAATAATTTTACTAAAGTCTTTTTTTTTTTTAATGTCAAAGAATGACATTAGATATTTCTAAACTTGAAAACAGTCATGGACAGTTTGTTTCCAATATCCGGAAACCTGCTAGCCTATTCGGTAACGATCCATTTATTTGTTAGCCACCTGGGAAGTGTGGGTGGTGAGGGTTGTCCAACTCTCTTTTGATTATGTCCTTGGAAAGAAGTAGTAGGTGCCATGCCAATGTTCCTTTGGTATTCTCTTCATGCCAAATAGATCGTGTTTTTAATTCCTGTCAGCCTCATCCCTTCATACTGATGAATTCAGCCCACAGTCATCAACAGTGCTGACATGTAAGAGAAGAGTTACTGCAGTGCTCACAGAACTGCGGCTGGACCAATTAAAATGTGAAGCAGGTGGCAGCAAACTCAGATTTTCCTTGTTTACGCTGTACAGCATATCTCTATACTACTCAAGCTTCAGGCAGCAACATGCTTCTCCTCATCCTCTCCTAGGGTTCCATTAAGAATTCCCTGAACAAGTCGGCAGGGGCTGTTAGCTCAGTTGGTTAGAGCTTGGTGCTAATAACTCCAAGGTTGCCGGTTCAATCCCCGCATGGGCCTCTGTGAGCTGCGCCCTCCTCAGGAAAAAAAAAAATTTCCTGAATGAATCAGGTTCATGAATTATTTCAGCTATAAAACAACAATGTAGGACTCACAATAGAATCTCACTGATTTACTTTTTTAAAACTTTTCTGATTAATCACAAGACTATATATCTCACATTGATTAGCTTAATTTGGTATTTTTTAAAAAATGTCTTTGAGCCATCCAGAGGCCTTTGAATTATGAGTTTAGCCTTAAAAAGCTAAACTAAGTGGAATAATATCACTACCCCATCAGAATTTTAAAATATGTCTTTATAATCTTCTCATTTTTATTTATGTAGTCCTAGAGTAAAGTTGAGAGTAATTATATTGAAATATATACATAATTTAATTCTGAGTAAAAATAATGAATATCAGTAAGGGAAAAATGTCTTTCTTCCTAATCTAGGTATATTAAAAAAACAAATGTAAATTTATTTTCAAATTTTGTAGTAGACTAACTTCTAGAAAAAAGCTTAAAAGAGCCTAAAATTTCAAATTAAAAACCGTAGTCCAATCTCACTAATTAAATCAATCATCATTTTGCAAATGCCTGTATGTCAGATATTTCTCATGAGTAACTGAATATTAACTGTATAAATCCACTAATAATATTGATAAAAACAACATTTGAGTATTTCTATGTAGCAGCATTTCAAAATAGCACCATTGCCATTTTCAGATGAAAGTGAGAGAGGCTAAGTCACTTGCTCAAGGCCATACAGATAGAAATGCAAAACTGTGATTCTAATTCCCTCCCCCCTTCTCCCTCCCCTCCTTCCCTTCTCCTCCCTTCTAGCTCCTCCCCCTCTCCCTTTCTAGTTATAGCAATATAGTATATCACTTTGGCTTTGCAATTTCTTTTTAATTCCTTTATAGCATTAGACTTTTGCTTTCTATTTTTCCACTCAATCCCTTTTTGTTGATTGAAGCATCCCTATTTTCAGTCATGATGATAGAAGATACACCACAGGCCCCTGTGCCTTCATTATCTGATCCTGTTCCTTCATTTTTCAGGAGGCTCCTGAGGCCTGGAAATGGTAAGGCACTTATGCAACAGGCAGATGTGTCTACTGACTCATCAGTGATTTGACCAGCTGACAAACTAGTAAAAGATTCTCATCTTAGGGTTTGTTCATTCTGACAGTTTGTAGCCTTGGTGTATAGAGCAATTCATACATCAGACAGGAACAGTTTCAGTCGGTAATTTTTAGTGATGTCTCCAGAAAACCATCTAATTTCCCAGGGATTGTGATCATATTAGTCACAATTGTCAAACTAACTCATGCTTCTTTTTTAAAATAAAAAAAGCAAAAGATACTGTAATCCCCAAGGCATACATGCTTCAGTGATGTAAAAAGATTTTCAGAGATTTGGTAGAAACTAAATTGTATCAAAAAGTAGGCAACAGTTATCTGTGAGACTTGTCCATCTTTAAATCAGTGGAAGCAAATGTGCTGTTTGTTTCCATGTGAAAAAGTAACACAAGGAAGAGCTATTAAGAATAATAATTATGAAAACTGGTATTTAATACTGCCATACATTTACAAAAAGTTAAATATTTATCTGTTGTCTTTCTTGCTTTTTCTTTTTTTTATTGGAAATAGAAATGAATTTTATTTTTAATATATTATTCTTTAACGTATTCTGAGAGAATGTTAATATCATACGCTTTTATGGCAGGAAATAAAGAGCCAGCACATATGTTATCTTAACCCCACAGTAACCCAGGGGAACAGGAGGATTGGATTTCATGGACGTTCAGTGTCTCAACAAGGTCAGTCTGCAAGGGAGCAGCAGAGCCAGGTATAGGAAACACTTCTCCGGTGAGTTGGTACACTTTCTATCCACTATCTCTAAGTGCATGAGGGAAGAGGGAAGTCATAGGTAACCCCTGTAGTTTCCTTGTTTTCAGTGCAGTAGTTCTAAAACTTGGGTACATGAAATCACCAAAAATGCAGATTGCTGGATACTTTGTTTTTAAAAAGTCAGGATTGGGGCCTGGGGATCTGCATTTTGATAGTCATATCCGTTGATTTGATTGCCAATTCAAAGGCCAAAAATTGAAAAATTCTCTTGTGTCCTAATTCGACCTAAATTTTTGATTTTATGTAGGCAGATTACAGGAGTCACTATATAAGGAATAAGATGGCCAAATGTTGAAGTCTTAGGAATAAATTCAAGGGCATCTGTAGGAGAGTGAAAGGAGTAATTGAATTGCCAAGACTATATTTCGGATGCAAATACCTGTCTATAAGCTATGTTTTCTGTTTTTACTACAACTTTTTTCTTTTTCCTTTTCTTTTTAACATTCCAAAGTAAGTTGGAAATTTAAAAGAAGTTTTCTTTATAACATTTTGCCTTCCTACACAACCCCAAATTTGGAAGAAATGTCTGTTAAATGTTATTTTAGACACTTCTAATCTTTGTCCCTAAAGAAAATTGGCAATGAAAACAAAATAAAATGGGAATTTTTAAAATCCAATAATCACAATAAGTTTAACTTCTGTCCTAGAATCAGGAAAGCCATTTTTCAGAATTCTTCCCACGGCATTCATTTTCTTCATATTTGTTTCAAATTCTCCTCCATTGGAAAATTTATTTCTAGCTGTAATTAATGATTTAGATATGTTTCCCACTTCACCGCTAAAAAGTGCTCATTTTTTAAATTAAGCTGTTGAGTTTATACCCTATTATGATTACATCAGAAGCAGATTTGAAGTTTTATTAAATGTTATAATTACTATTTTTTAAAGCTGGTACTCTTTAGTTAAATTACGTAACTTGCAATTGAGAATACGATTTAAAACTGTAATTTCTGTGTAGAGATGAACATCTTTTTACTGACCTGTCAGTCACTACGTTGAAATCTGCTATAATTAAGTAACTTACTGTTACTCAGAAATGATCAGTCTGTTTTTAACACTTAACAATCAGCTCCTTAAGATGGGTCTGTGTCTGATTCATTTGTGTGCTCTTCCCAGCACGTTGCATACATACAGGGTGTGAAATATCTATGTAATTATTTTCTGTTATAGGAGTTTTGGAGATGCACAGACTAGTAGACTCTGAATCTTTCACTTACTCATTTTCTCACCGTTGGCAAATTAATTAACCTCTCATTTTCTTCATTTGTGAAGTAGGAATAAAAAAAGTACTGCCATCATGGAGTCAGCTTGAGAACTGAATGAGATAATTTATGTAAAGCACTTCAGATGGTGCCAAAATCATACTAAGTGCTCAACTGAAGTTAGGTATTAGTAAACGAAGGAAACATAATAAAGTATTTTTGATGGCCACATGCATATTATAATAGCAAGCTATTGGAAACAACCTAAATATGCATAAGATTAATTGAACAAAAAGGAATATTATATATAATGAAATATTATACCACCGTGAAAAGGGCTAAGAATCATATAAATGTCTAACTACTATGATGTACATCAACTGTAATTGAAAAAAAATTAATTAAAAAAAGAGAAGGGGTAAGAAAATGCTTTATGTACTGATATGGAATTCACTACAAAAAAATGCTGTTATCTAAAAAACAAAAACAAAACCAAAAAACATATACAGTGAAGAGTGGGTATATATGCCACCATGTGCCAAAAAGCGAAGGGGAAAATTATACATCAGCACGCTGGAGAGATCCCACTCGATGAATCAGACAGACTCTCATCTTAAGCAGCTTATTGTCTCCAGAGTAAAAAACAGCCTGCTCATTTCTGAGTAACAGGAAATATATAACTGCATCTATATCTACATCTATATAGATATATAAATATATTCCCCACATATTTTCTTGTATATGCATAAACTATTTCCACAAAGCTACACAGGAACATTATACCATACATTGCCTGGTAGAAGAAGAACTGGAGCCTTGGAGACAGAGCAGGAAGGTGATTTTTCTCTGTAGTCACTCTTGTATCTTTTGAATTTTGAATTAAAAGAATATATTATGTATTCAAAACATAAATAAATACAATTAAAATAGTTTGGAATGCCAAACTAGAGAGAGCATTTAAAAACCAAGACTGTAACAAGAAAATGATAATAATTACTAAGAAAAATTATTTGTCTTCATGCAAAAAGAAAAAAAAAAAAAGCACCCAGTAGAGTCCTTATATGTTAGGAACGAAAAGTGGTGTCACTCATCAAAAATAAATGGAAAGGGCTGGCCCAGTGGCTCAGGCGGTTGGAGCTCCGTGCTCCTAACGCCGAAGGCTGCCGGTTCGATTCCCACATGGGCCAGTGGGCTTTCAACCACAAGGTTGCTGGTTTGACTCCTAGACTCCCACAGGGGATGGTGGGCTGCACCCCCTGCAACTGACGGCGGCAGCTGGACCTGGGGCTGGGCTGCGCTCTCCACAAGTAAGACTGGGAGGACAGCTTGACTTGGAAAGAGACCTGGAGGTGCACACTGTTCCCCAGTAAAGTCCTGTTCCCCTTCCCCAATAAAATCGAAAAAAATACACAGAAAAGTCTAAGTTTAAAAAAATAAATAAATAAATGGAAAAAGTGGGTTCAATATAATTAATGAAATGTTTTTATTATGGGTGTCTATGTAGGAGAGAAAACTGCCTTTCATACACACCAAAGACTTTGTACTTATCTTAAAAAAACAGAGTATATTAAAGTAATTATCATATGTAGGAAACACTTCACTTGTTCCTAGAAGCACTGTAATCAATTCTGTATTGATTTAACTCTAAAAATACTACAGGGCCGGGATGATTCTTAAACAAGATACAAGTGTACTCCAAAGGACAAGTACTGCATTTTTACATTTGACTATATCAGATTAACAGATTTCTAAATTAAAAAGGTCACTAAAACCAAACTTAAAATATAAAAACATGTTAGTTCATATGAAGCCCTTGGAGCTTTGCAGGCTCAATATATGTTAATATTATCAGGGTTTTTTTGACAATGGAATCAGAAATATAAACTCTTAGAAAAGCAAAATCATATCTTTCTTCATTAACATTTAATTGAACTATATATTCAGAAAAATGCACAAATCCTATGTGTACAGCTTAATGAATTTCCACAAAGTGAGCACACTTGCCTGGATAAAGAGCACTATCAGATATCTGATGTCCCTACCCAATTATTATCCCCTCTTTGCTTCCCAGAGGCAGCCCCTATCTTAACATCTAATACCAGATGTGAGTGTTGCCAAGTTTTCACCTCTATATAAATGGAATCATACTGTATCTATTTACATTAGTTTTGTATTCTGTATAAAAATTTACCACAAACTCAGCGGCTTAAAACAACACATGTATTATCTCACAGTTCCCATGGGTCACTAGTCCTTCATCATGTGGCTGGATTCTCTCATCAGGGTCTCCCTCACTGGAGTGAAATCTGTCTAGATTCATAGGTTATGAAGCTGACCTACATCATGATTAAAGCAGAACTGCTCCAGGAGCCCACAGAGCTTTTCCAGGAATAACAGCATTGATTTTCGGCACGGTCTATTAAACGGCAGGGCAGTATTTTTGTAGGCCAGTATTAAAGCAGCCATTTTATAGGCCATAACATTTATAATTTTTATATACTTATAGAAAAATTCTGTAAGACTTTGAAACTGACCAAAAATGTGTTCCTCTAGCATACCCTTCCAGATTTTCTCACTCTCATTCTTTGCACTACCTTTCAACCCTACAAGTTGTGAGTAACTACCGTGTTTCCCCAAAAATAAGACCTAGCCAGACCATCAGCCCTAATGAGTCTTTTGGAGAAAAATTAAAATAAGACCAGGAATTATCTTATCTTGTCTTATGTTATGTTATGTTATGCTATGCTATGCTATGCTATGCTATGCTATGCTATGCTATGCTATGCTATGCTATGCTATCTTATCTTATCTTATCTCATCTTATGTAAGACCCGGTCTTATTTTACTATTTTTACTTTTACTACTTATTTTACTTATTTTAATATAAGACCGGGTCTTATATTAATTTTTGCTCCAAAAGATGCATTAGAACTGATGGTCCAGCTAGGTCTTATTTTCGGGGAAACACGGTAATAATGAGAAGATTCTTTCCACAGAAATGCAAATTAGTTGTGTCAGGTAGAATAGAATTGATTACTGCATGTGGATAGACCCATTGTATATCTATTTGTAAATTTATTTCAGCATTCCTCATTTGCCTATATATGTAGGGCTCTTTGAATTTTTCTTTAAAACTTTTACTATCTTATTGATTTCATCATCAGTTATGAGTTAAAAATAAAATCTTTGACATCTATTCATTTTATATTGTATGAGAGCATAATTTTACCTTTAAACAATCTATTCCTTAATATAATTTAATAATACTTTGATTATTGTATATCACATATAGGCCTATTTATAGAAGCCAGAACAAATTTACTATTTAAATGGATTCAAAGATTTACAAGTATTCTAACTTTGAGTTAAAATATATTTTTAGTCATTTTAATGATTTATTTTGAGCTTTTCAACAGCAATGAAATTGACCTTTACAATATTATTTTGATGGATGGCAGAGTCTGTTTCACAAGGCCCATACATAATACAGTAACAGTGTACATTTAATCATATCATCCCTTCTCTAAATCTTGTTTTAGTAATCTCCCATTACTCTTGTAATAAAACTCCACAATCCTTAACTGGCACACTCTTCCACTTCTGGAAGTATTCCACTCCACAGAGCTTTCCACAAAGACGCTGGTCTTTTTTCAGGCTCTCAAATACAATGTGTATATTTCTGAATTCAGAATCTTTGCACATGCTGTTGGTCTGCCTCGAAAGCCTTTCTCTACCATCTACAACTACACGGGGATAGAAGCTCCGCACGGAGGACCCTTCTGGACCTCACCCTACCCATTTCTTCATCTGGCTATTCATCTGCACCCTTTATTATATAATAAACTGGTGAATATAAATAAATGTTCCCCTGAATTCTGTGAGCCATCGTAGCAAATTATAGAACTGGAGGAAAGGGTCATGGTAACCCCCAATTATAGCCAGCAGTCAGAAGGACAGGTAACATCCTAGGACTTGCCACTGGTGTCTAGGGTAGGGGCAGTCTTGTGGTACTGAGCTCTTAACTTGTTGGATCTTATGCTATCTCCAGATAGTGTTAGAAGTGAACTGTAGGACACCCAGCTGGTATCAGAGAATTGGCGAGTGTGGAAAAACCCCCACACATTTGGTGGCCAGAGGTGAAGTGGGCTGCATAGCAGAGGGAAAATACAGCGTTTTCCTTCAGTTGGTGTAGAGAAGTTTTACCAGGCACTTTCCTTTTCAGAATGTAAGTTTTTATTGCATTTTGTTTTTTTGGTCCCTGCTCCAACACTGTGTATTGGTTGTGAGGGCATGGGATGGAGTGGACAGACAACTTTTTTTTTAGTTCATATGTTGCCAGAGTACAAGGAATCATACCCACCTCTGCTGGAGAGAATCATTCATCACCCAGAGATCCTGGACTCTTAACTGGCTGCAACAGCTGATGAAACTTTTGGCTTTATCCCTCAGAGAGCAGATACTTAGATTTTGTATAGGGGACGAAGGGTTTGAATGCTTATTGGAATGCTTAGTGGAAAGAAAGGCAGAATGTGGCTGAAATGGCTAACTGTACATCAAAGATTCATACTCCCCTTAGTATAATATAAACATTGCTGGTGAGCAGCTTTTAAGCCAGAAAAAATATTTCCTAGCTCATACTGCACCCGAGAGGGGCCATATGATTAGTTCTTACCAGTGGAACAAAGGAGAACATGTGTGTGATTCTGGCCAGTAGAGACCAAAGTATGGTGTTTTATCTACTCCTGCTTCCTCTTCACTGAAGCAGAATACCCTCAGGCCCTAGGTAAGGGTGAAAACATAAGGGAGAAGTCTGGGAACCAACTCACCATCATGAGGAAGGATGCTTTTGGAAACCATCCCCCTCCCCCCGGCCCCCAAATTGCGCTGTCTATGTGAATGAGAAATACATTTTATTATTTTAAGCCACTGAAATTTGGAAAGTTTGTTTGTTAAAGCATTTAGTGTTACCCCAACTGATACACTGCACAAATGGAGATTCCATGTAGTAGGTAGTTAGATGTGAGTCTAGAGCTCAGAAGAGAGGTGAAGACAAGAGCTATAAATGTAGAAGTGAACATGTTTTTAAAGACATGAAACTAGGTATCACTTAAGGAGAGCAGGTATTTAGAGATGAGAAGTAGGATCAAAGTTCAGCTTTGAGAACTCCAATGTTAGAGGATAGTTAGAGAAGTTGAAATCTACAGAGGATCCTGAGACTGCTTGTGAAGTAGAAAACAAATGAGAGGTGTATCTGAGAAGCAGACAATACATTATTTCAAGAAGCAGAAAGTGGTCAATCATGTCCCATACTGCTGAGAACCCAATCAAAGTAAGACTGATAATGGACAATCCATTGAATTTACTAACTAGAAAACTGTTTGTGAGCTTTAAAAAAACCATGTGAATAAATTTGCTGGACACAGAAGCTTGATTTCAGTAGGTTCAAGAATAAATGAGAAGGGGGGAAATGAAAAAGATAAAGGGAGCACACAGACATCCTGGCAGGCAGAGGAGGATGTGGAGTGCAGGGAAAACAAAGCTGAAATAGCACACATGTGCCAGCGAGAATAGGAAGGACCCAAAACGTAGGAAGAAATTGCTGCAGCACAAAGAGTGCAAGGAAAAAGAGACAGGACCCAGAGCATGATGGTAGGGGTGACCTTTTGGGGGGAAGCAGAAACACGTTCCTTTACGGCAAAGAAGAAGACACATACAACATGAACATGGATGCTTGTGGCTGTATTGATTGTGTCTGGTTTTGAGTATTTACAATAAAGTAAGAGGTGAGGGTATCACTAAAGGGAGTAAAGAAAGGGGTACAAGAAATTTGAAGAGAGAAGGTATGAAATAGTCGTCTCAGAAAAGGTAAAAGTGAGCCAAATATAATCGTATTTTCTGGGCACTTTTGAATACCAGTTTGGGGGCTTTATTTATGGTTTTTATAGCATATTCAATCACAAGTTATGTGAGTACATATATTTTCTTTTGCATTGAGCAAAAATAGCTAGCTGGATTCAATTGAAAAAAAATGGGATTTTTGCTTGTATATATAACAGAGGGACCAAAAGTTCCCTGTATTGTTCCCTGTAGGCCTTCCTCAAAGTCCAGGCTGCTTGTGGACTGCATGCTGTTCATCTCAAAAAACAGATGCTGCTATAGAAGCAGGGACAGGAAAGCAACTCTTGGAGTTTTTGTGATACAATATATTTTACAAATCTATGTGTGTAAATGATCTCAAAAGAAAAGACTTTGGTTTACAAAAACTGAGCATCTCAGAACAACAAAAAGATTTGGGAAACCATATGGTCATTGAAGAGCCCCATTTCTGCCTAAGACTCAGTCAAGATTTTCATAAAGATAGATTTTTCTTTTCTGTCATTAAAGAGTTTAAATATTCATAGAAACCTTCCAAGTACAGCACATACAAAATGCTGGATTATTTTTAAGGCACTCTTTGTGGAGCAAAAAAACCCCCATGTATACATATATACATATATATACATATGTATACATATATATATACATATATATGTATACATATGTATATATATACATATATATGTATATGTATATTAGAATAAAAACAATAACAAAGCAAAAATTCATAGAAGCACATGCGAGTTAAAGCTGGCGGTTGCCCTAAGATACTACTTCCCTCCCTCCCTTCCTCCCTCTTTTCTTTCCTCCCTTCTTTCCTTCTTTCTTCCCTTCTTTCCTTCCTTCCTTCCTTCCTTCCTTCCTTCCTTCCTTCCTTCCTTCCTTCCTTCCTTCTTTCCTTCCTTCATTTTTTCCTCCCTTTTGTCCTTCTTCTTCTGTTCCCTATACCCCTAAGTCTCCCAGTTTCTTCGTTACTTTATCATCTGTCCAGGTGGTTTACTTGTGCTCTGTCTTTGCTGCCTGTAACTTTTTAGCATCAATGATGCTTTGCCATTCTTAGCCAACCAAACCTATTAAAACTGCCACTGAGTCAATTTTGTTCTTTCCCAGTTTCTAAAAATAGTGTTGATTTCAGTATTGTCATAAATCCCTGTTTTTAGTTCTTCTTCTTTTATTTCTTTTGAAATGCCTACTAGAATTCCTTTTACCTGAAGATATTAGGTAATGATGAAACTCCCACCACCGATAATAACTGCTCCAATATTCTGCTACCTTATCCTATACTTTTTGTTTTGCTACATATATACAGTAGATTGAAAGTGTTTGTTTTATTCATGTTCTTTTGGATATGTGTCTTGCTCTTATTCATCTTTAATTTAGGTGTTTCTTGTGTGCATATTTGTGTGATTTATATTTGTCAAGCAGACAGTATGATGCATTATATTTATGTGAAAGCATTCTTCGAAGTGCCTTCACTTTATTCTCAATGTAGTATTTTCAATGCATTGGGAATTTGTTATTTTTTTCTAATATTAAAAATAAACGATTAAAGCATTATTCTTATGTCTACATTATGAGTTTCTACTATGCTAATACCTATTATCTAAATTCTAATACCTATTATCTGAATAAATTTCAAAATAGTATAATTGCAGACTATAACTGCAAGCATGCTAAAGTCCAAGAACAGAGTCCTACTTTTAATGGAACCTAACTGAAATAGCTTACAAAAATAGATGTTTATTGTATCTGAAGAGCACTACAGAAGTCCCTGTTGTAGAGGGAGGCAGGGAAGAAGTCAAATATCTCATATGATTTTTATTTCCAAGTTCCAAAGTATATGGTAGTCTACTGCAAGCTCTGATTTTATAAAGAAAGGACCCATCTGCTAGCCAGATTTCATTTAAAGATTCATAAAGACCAAAATAAGAAGGTACAAAAGCCCAAGGATGATGCATTTTTGCTGTGTGAGCAAAAAGCACAGAAAGAATTATGGGTGCTTTAAAAGCATTTTCGAGCTACCCACTGACATCAGTTAAACTACGGTTCAGCAAATACATACTCCTTAACCCCGACCTCCTGTAGGAGGAGGGTACTTCCCCGTACTTTAGATGTTGGCCTTCTCCATAAGACTTGTTTTGGTCAATGGGATGTGGGTGGAAGTGAGAATGTACAAGTTTAAGATCAGATTTTAAATGTCATTGTGTATTTAAACTTATTTGGTGGCTGACTTCAACCTCTCCCAGAGCAACCACTATTCCTACTGCACGGGCCTCAGAATGAATACCCACAGAGTGGAGACAACTCTGAAACAGTCATAGAAGCTGATCCACATGATCTCAAGGGTGAGAATAAATACTTATTATCACATGATATAGTGATGGGGAGGTGGTTTTATATGCAGACCAGATGGACAAATACAGATACCTGATGACTACAGGAATTAAGCGGAATGCTCAGTGTTCACTCACCAGACCCTTGTTCCTTGGATACTTTTCCAGTTATAACTTAGGCCCCTGCAATACTGGGATCAAATAGCTGCTAGCTTTCTCTTAGGACTTACTGTTTCTCCTTAAAAGCTGCCCACCCGTGTTTCTCCTACTCTGGTCTCCTCAGACCCCTGACTGCTCATTTTATTAGTATATCCTGCCTTATTTAAGGTATAATTTTGTATTTGTTAAAAGTTCTCTATTTCTGAGGATATTTGTATCTTAGTGAAAGGATCCTGCTGACATAACTTAAAACATATATATTTTGAGCAACTGACTGACCTAAATGAGAGAAAGGGAATATAGAGTAAATGAGATAAATACGTAACCAATAGAAAAGCGATAGATTTAAACCCAAACATATCAGTTATTAATGTAAATAAAAATAACTTCTCCAATTAAAAGATAAAGATTATCATATTTGACAATGACAACAAACCAAACTGACATGCCATTTATAAGAGATATACATAAAATATAAGGATACTGAAAAGTAAGGAAACAAGATGTATCGTGTAAACATCACCCAAAATAAACTTTTGTAGCTATAGTAAAATAAAACTAATAGACTTTCAGGCAAAAACCCCACAAAGCATTACTAAAAAAAAAAAAAAAGAAAAAAAAAAGAGGAATCTATCTATCTAGTCTTATAAAGCTAGAATAATTAACACAATGTTGTATTAGTGTAACAATATACATATAGACAAGACATATGGAACAGAATATAAATTATAAAAAAATCCATATATATATGAATACCTGATTTATATGTCAGGTGGCTCTCCTGAGAAAGAAAATATAATAGTAGACATCTTGGCCAATCATAGATAAGAAAATTACATATGTTAAAACCAAATATTAATTTTCTAATAACATGACTAAATAATATACAAAAGAAAGATAGATCATTTGAACTCTTAATGTATGGTTTTTAAACCTCATTGAAAAAATCAAAAATATTCCTCTAAACTTGAATTGATAGCATTTTTTCCCTTAAAATCCTAAACTGTTTTAGCAGGCAGGAGTCACTCAGCTGGGTTTTGGGGAGAAGGCAGGTGGCCAATCCAGTATGAGAAGTCTGGTAGCAAAATGAAGGTCACAGGCTGAGGTTCAGGGGTCAGAGGCTGATGATGCAGGACTCAGGCAGGACCACCATATACAACTGGGCAGCTTGTGAACAGCACAGGTGTCCAGCAAGGGCTATCAATCCTGCGAGTGTGAAGCTCCAGCTATTTCTTCCCTGAGAACATAGCCTTTTCATGCAGAAATGTTATATAGGCTATCATGCAGTAGTTTATATAATAGTAGTCCATATACTGGTCTCTATATCGTAGTCTAATAAGGTAGCTCTGCAATCAAGGCAATTAGTAAGCACAGAACATGAACCCAGTCCTGGTGAACAGAGGAGTAGAGCTTTGATCTTGATTTTAGAAATAAGGGAACAGCCAGATTACTCAATTTAGGGCATGCAGTCAGAATGAGAGAAGTGGCAGGGTTGACATGGTTTTAGTTCACTGGGCTCTGAGATCTCCCCTCTTTATCACCTCTGACTGCCGACAGACTTGGTCTCAAGTCCCAGGGCAAGAGTGACTGCAGGCAGGAGTCACATGGCTCTCATACAAGTATAAAGGGAACAGGGAGAGGAGGTACAGAGGGAGGTCATTATATCAGCCTTCTCGTTTGCCTCGACTCCAAAAGTCCAGATTAATCGACAACAAAACATTTTGCCACTTGTCTGTTATAGCAGCCGATGACTGATTTGCTAAATCTGGCGTGGCTTACATCAAACCCATCCTCCAAATCAGGGCCATACCACATCAGCCTAAGCACATCCCTTTCTTGCTGAAATCTCTTTTCTGTTTCCCCACTGTGCGTAGAAAAACTGGTAAGGTGGCTTATAAATGCATCCGTGATGTGCTGCATGCCTATTTCTTAAATCCTATCGCATTTAAGTCTCCACATCTCAAGTTATAGTCTGCAACCTCAAACCAATTGTTCCTGGAGTTTTATAAGTATTCCTATTTTCCTGAATGCCAACCATGCTTTCCACTTGCTCAGGTAACATCATCTCTAGCTAATCTTACTTGATGTCCCTTCCCCTTGTGTTCTCATACTGCCCATATAGGTCTTCATCATTGCTTTAACCTTCACTCATTCATTCATAAAGTACATATATGGCATCTACTCTGCCACAGTCAACCTCAGAACTGGAGATATCAAAAGAGAAAGATAAGAGACTAAGACAAAATAGGCAAAGTGCTTTACCTAGGGTCTTAGTCCAGTGGGAAAAATACACAATGTAATTACAATCATGTGCGATGACTACTACAATAGGCCAGGGTCTTATTATTTGGTTTTGCTTCTTTTTCCACTGAATGTGAGTTCTATGACTGTATTTTATTAGCGTTTATAGCTCTAATACTTAGCATACTATAAGTAAGCACACTGTAATTGATAAATGCTTGTTGAGTGATTTCCTTTTCAAACAATTCCCAAATGTAACTACTCTGCCCGTGTTTGTGTGCTTTCACTATATTCTCCCTATGAAGTCCTCTTATTTCTAGTTGGACCAGTCTTCTCACTAACTGCTCACTCACTTTCCATCAATCATATTGTCTCCTGTTCACAACCTGCCCGTGGTTTCAGTCACGTTAGAAAAAAATATAAATTTCTTAGGTTGGCTTAAAAAGCTCTGTATTTTCAGGATCACGGTGATCTCATAACCTCATTTCCTCCCACTGTCCTCCATTGTTCTAATCACACACCCTTCGTCTATTCCTCACACACACTAAGCACATTCTTACTTCAGGATCTTTGCAGTTTTACTCCTTTTGCACGGAACGCTCTTCCCCTTACATCTTCGGATCTCTGCTTCCTTTCATTCAAGCTTCTCCTCAGATATAAGAAGAGAAACATTCCCTGACTGCCCTATCTGAAGTAGCCCTCTATCCCAACCTTTCTCTATGCCCTCACTCCTTCTTATTTTCTTCTTAACAGTTATCACTACCTGATATTACTGAATACCTGTCAGCTCCAGGCATTATTCTAGGAGCTAGGGACACAAGTGGGAACAAACAAAATGCCAACCTTCTTGGAGCTTACATTTCAGAAGGAGGAAACAGACATTCAAATGTTTTAAAAAGATGAGTACCTTGTATATCAATGTTTGTTTAAGTGCTATACGGAAAAACAGAGTGGGATGGGTGGAAAGGAGTACTGAGGGTACAGGGAGAAATGAGGGAAGGTGTTCCTATTATCAGTGTGTCTTTAAGAGGGTGACAAGCAGAGCCCCTGTCTTAGTCCCTGTGCTTCCAGGCCCTGATACGTCAAATCTCCTTGGAATTTTCGAAGTCCCACGCTAGTGTTTGGGACTGTCTGGGGCCAGGTGTGCTATTAAGGGATCTGAGGCCAAGTTCCACTTTCTCCTCTTTGAGGCATTCTCTGACTTCCTACCTATGCATGAGGTCAATCAGATGCTTCAAAGAACTCTGGGACTCATGCATCTGAGGTCACCCAGGGCTTGTGCGACCAGGCCCCTGTTCCAGGAGGACGGCCTGAGAAGTGGATCACTTCTACTGGTTGATACAGTATTTCTTTCTTGGGGTCATGAGAGACTGTACCACCAGAATAGTGCTGATCTGCTGATTTGCTGTGACTCCAGGATAGGTCAGACATTGGACTAAGAATCTTCAAGTTCACTGATTGGACAATAAACACGTTCTTCACTGATAAGTCACTAGAACTCACATGGGCCCATGACTTTTACAATACCTTTCTTTTTAATCAAATAGTTTATAGAGAGGGGGGGCCCACAAGAAATATTTCCCTGGGGCTCCACATGCTCCCCTGGCAGCCCTGCCCGTTATCTCGAACTGCATAACAAATCACCCCAAAACTTAGTGGTGTACAACAACCATGTGTTGAGTCAAGAATTAGCCCACGGCATGGCAGGGACAGCACGTCGCTGTTCCACAATGTCCAAGGCCTCAGCTGGAAGACTCAAAGGCTGAGGGCTAGAATCATCCGAAGGCCTGCCTGTTCCCGCAAATATGTGGCAGATGATGCTGAAACACGTAGACATGGTAGGTAAGACCTCTCCTCATGGCTTCAGCTTCCTCACAAAACAGTAGCTGGGTTCCAAGGACTCGAGTCCCAAGGAGAGAAAGAGGTCCAAACAGAAATCCTTTGTAGCCTAGCTTCAAAGTCATGCAGTGCCAATTTGGGCTCTTTCTATTTACTGGATAGTTACAAAGCCATGCCCGCTTTTCAGGGGATGGAAAATTGATTCCACCTCTTACTGGAAGAGCATGTGGGACTGGAAATATTGCTGTGTCATATTGGAAAAAATGCAGTCAGCCACAGAAAGTTTCGCAGAAACACTACTTTTGAAGAAAAACTTGGCATGACATTTGAAGAACAAAGGGAAGCACTTTTCAGACAGACAGACAGACAGAGCAAGGGCAGAGCTCTTCACATGGGAACATGGCTGACAATTCAAGGAAGAACAAGGGCACCATGTGATAGAGGACCGTGTGGTTATTCCCTGTGAAGGCTCTGTCCCCTTCCTGTTCGAGCTCCTCACAACACATATGTACCTTTGTCTTCTTTTGAGTATTAGAAAAGCTTTTCTAGTCCCAGCAACTTCCTCCTTTTGGCCACTTTAAGCAATTTATGTCTGAGAGTGAAGGGCAGGAGGAATAACCGAGATCCGACTTCAGAGAGTTACTATTCTTCCTGCCCCACAAGTATATGCCTCCATTTAAAATTTAAGTTAGATAAGCTGAAATCAGTTTATGGCATGACTTATATGCACACAAACAATGCAATTTAATGGGAAATATAGATTTTTGTCAATTTAGCTTCTATATTGTCTTTTTAAAATGTGGACAGAAACTTTTAATCAAGCATGTCTGGTATTTTTCTTAAAGTCACATAGCAAATCAATTGCCAAACTTTAAAAATGCACCTTAAAATATTGGCAATTCGTTCTTGTTGTTGAGTAATTTGTACATGGAAATTTTTGCTATTTCTCATTTCAAGTTCCACTGGTGGGAGTGGATATTGCTCATTACAATGAAATTGGCCAGATCAAGTTAAAAATCTGTTGGTGTAATTTTGCTTAGATATAAATTAGCAAGATTTCTCAATCTTTTGTTTATATGAATCTAATATAATTAGTTTTGGGAACTATTAGCATTTTAAATGTATTCCAAGTATCATTTTCCAAGTAATATTGCTGTTGAGAGCCTAATGCAACAAACAGATTTTCTCCGGAAAAACACCTATTAATACAATGCCAGGCAATTTTATATTTTGTGCATTCAAAAAAAAATAGTCATATATTTCTGAAGGTAGAATGATCTCATAAATCAGAAAAAGCCTGTGAGATATCAAATAACATTTTAAATATCCAAAAAATGTTTAGAGGTCCTGAAAAACATAAACAAGATTCTTTAGCCTTAGAAAATTTTCCCTATCTTAAAGTTAAAGAGAGGCAAAATTCTCTGAAGTGTCCTCCTGGAAGACATTTAAAGATTTCTGTGTGTGAAGGAAAATCAGGTGAGTTATGAGACCAATCTCTAGATGAATTTTTTTCAGTCAGGTGACCTAGTGATCAAAATAGAAGCTTGGGTGACAATGAGATCAAAGTTTCTGAATGTCTGCAGATCCAAATCTTTTGCCCTACTCAAATCTGCAGGCTGATCTCAGTTCTCTGCAATCCAGTTTAAAATTGCTTCAGGCCCCTTTCCTAGTTTATTTTTCTCCCTAGAATCTAAATTTTTTCTTCCAACTTATTTTTTTAACTATGGCAAAATATACAAAACATAAAATTTACTACCTTGTACAGTGGGGTCGTCTTAAGTACATTTATATTGTTGTGTAACCATCAGCACCATTCATTTTCAGACCTCTTTTCATCTTGCAACACTGAAATTCTACACCCATTAAACAATAATTCCCCCTTTTCCCCTCCTCCCAGCCCTTGGCAACTACCATTCTACTTTCTGTCTCTGTGATTTTCATTACCCTAAGTACCTCAAATAAATGGAATCATATAGTATTTGTGTGTGTGTGTGTGTGTGTGTGTGTGTGTGTGATTGGAATTTTTTTCACTTAGCATAACGTCCTCAAGGTTTATTCATGTTGTAGCGTATGTCAGAATTCCTTCCTTTTCAAAGCTGAATAATATTCCATTGTATATATATATGCTACACTTTGCTTATCTACTCATCTGTCAAAGGACACTTGGGTTGCATCCATGTTTTAGCTATGGTGAATAATGCTATTGAGACCTTGCTTTCAATTCTTTTGAGTATATACATAGATGTGGAATTATTCATCATATGGTAATTTTATTTTCAATTTTTGGAGGAACCCTCATTTTGTTTTCACAGCAGCTGTACCATTTTACATTCCCACCAACAGTGCATAAGGGTTCAAATTTCTTCACATTCTCTCCAACACTTGTTATTTTCTGTTGTTGTTTTTTTAATGGTAGCCATCCAAATGGGTGTTGTATCACCTTTTAACATATTATAAATTATACGACAAATATACCTTGTTTATCATTTTTCTTTTCCCTTAAGAAGTTAAGCTCCATGAGTACAGGCTTGGTTTTTCTCTGCTTTGTTCATTGTGCTATAGACACTAGCTAACATTGTGCTATACACACTAACAATTAAGGAAATAACTGTTTGGATGAATGAATGAATGAGTGAATGAATGAATGAATGCATGAGTGAATTGAATTAGATTTTATTTTCTTATAGTTATGCAACAGTTAACCAGAGGAATATGATGGATTAAGCATTCAAAGATTTAGGAGAAACAGAATACGAGAATTAATATTTTTATATTTGAAAGAAAGTACAAATTAAAACCTTGTATACAGTTGACTCTTGAACATGGATCCACTTACATACATTTTTTTTCAGTAAATACATACAGTACTGTAAATGCATTTGCTCTTTCTTATGATTTTATTAATAACATTTTCTTTTCTCTAGTTTATTGTAAACATACAGTATATAATACATATAACATACAGAATGTGTTAATCGATTTTATGTTATTGCTAAGGCTTCTGGTCAACAGTAAGCTATTAGTAGTTAAGTTTTTGGGGGAGTCAAAAGTTATACATGGATTTTTGCGCAGCAGGTGAGCATCCCTAACTCCTGTATTTTTCAAGGGTCAACTGTATTAGTGATTTTAACAACAATTTGGTATGGAAATATTGGTACTTCAATTTAATATGTGAAATTGCATAATTTATTTAGAATGGTGGTTTTTAGGTTGAAGTAGTACTAAGTTTACGCATAGTGTTAGGACATCTGAGAAAACTTCAGGTTTATCATGTTTAACCATTTACTAGATTTACGAGAGTTATTTAAGTAATCAGTCAGGATCTATTTGAAAACAACTGAAATACTTAAGAAAATAAAGTACATTAAACTCACAAATGCAACTTGAAATGTTGAAGGCATTTAACATTTAAGCAGTTCCAAATATTATTCAAATATGTCTTAAAATTGTTGATTAAAATTTACCAGTCTTACAAGTGAATAAGATTATGAGGTAAATTTAAATGCTTCAGAAAGTTTTAAAATTGTAAATTTTAAACAGGGTTTTAAAATTGTAAATTTAATACACAAGGTAAATTTCTTAAGTTCCTTTTCTGCATATAAAATTATCTCTGGTGACCCCCAAAGAACTCATATTAGCAATGCCAAATACAGTACTTTCAATCATGCTTTTGAAGAAAAAACATATCTTTTTACATTAAATGCCGCATGCTCAGGGAATATCTAACTGGAGAATTTCTTTTTTGCAATAGAACCACCATCTGTTGTAATACCATGTTTCCCCAAAAATAAGACCTGGCCAGACCATCAGCTCTAATGCGTCTTTTGGAACAAAAATTAATATAAGACCCGGTCTTATTTTACTATAATATAAGACCCAGTCTTATGTAACACAATATAATATAAGACTGGGTCTTATATTAATTTTTGCTCCAAAAGATGCATTAGAGCTGATGGTCTGGGTAGGTCTTATTTTCAGGGAAACAATAAAAAAAAGGATGATTTATAATACTTTCTATTTATATGGTCTAGTTCAAACAGTTCACAGTATTTCTATTGAACACAATAAAACAAGAAAAACCTGCTTTAAAATAAACACTACTAAATATAAATAAACAGAAACCATCAGTCACTCCAAATATCATTTATCAAAGACACACATTCTTCTTTAATTGTCCATTATTATTTCCATGACTTTAAAGAAAATTTTAGAGAGTTGGTAGAATGCAATAAATAAAAAGAACACATACTGGCATAGAAATAATACCATGTCAATTAATGAAGAGGTTTACCATTTTAAGAGACATAGTTAGAAGTCATTAAATGCTTCCCAAATTTCTATTTTCCCAATTTAGTCATATTTGTGTATCTTTGTATTTTTTCAGACATAAGTTATAGGAAGATAATAACTGCGATAGCTTAACATAATTCCAGCAAAATAATAAATTATTGTTAAACTGTGATAAGCTTATTACCTCAATCCCAACAGGCCTTCTCCAAAGCACATTGTATTGAAG
Organism: Rhinolophus sinicus; assembly: GCF_057876585.1. Taxonomy (NCBI): domain Eukaryota; kingdom Metazoa; phylum Chordata; class Mammalia; order Chiroptera; family Rhinolophidae; genus Rhinolophus; species Rhinolophus sinicus. Next base: position 81,371,298 of record NC_142515.1, on the reverse strand, counting down.
CTGTCTAAAATCAATGACAAAGAAAGAATTCACAAGGCAGCCAGGGAAAAGAAGACGGTAACCTACAAAGGAAAGCCCATTAGATTATCATCAGATTTTTCAGCAGAAACTCTACAAGCCAGGAGGGAGTGGAACCAAATATTGAAATTATTGAAAGAGAGAAATCATGAGCCAAGAATAACATATCCTGAAAAGATATCCTGGAGATATGAAGGTGGAATAAAGACCTTCCCAGACATAGAGAAGCTGAGGGAATTTTCTAATATACGACTTATACTACAAGAAATACTAAAGGAAGCTATTCGACCACCATCAACAGGGACAATTTGTGGCAATCAAAACATAAAAAGGGGGAGAGTAAAGGCCTGAACCGGAATATGGGAATGGAGAAAGTAATCGTGCTGAAGAAAATGGAATACTCTAAATATCAAACTTCCTTTTACATAAACTTAAGGATAACCACTCAAAAAAAAATCCAGAACTGAAATATATACTGTAATAAAAGAAGAAACAGAGGGAAACATCATAGAATACCACCACACAGAAATAATAGACAACAACAAAAAGACAAAGAAACAATGGAGACACAGCCTTACCAGAAAACTAAAGATAGAATGACAGGAAATCCTCACATATCAATAATCACCCTAAATGTAAATAGACTGAATTCACCAATAAAAAGGCACAGAGTAGCAGATTGGATCAAAAAACTAAACCCAACCATATGCTGTCTCCAAGAGACACATCTCAGCTACAAGGACAAGCATAGACTCAAAGTGAAAGGGTGGAAATTGACACTCCAAGCAAATGGTATCCAGAGAAAATCAGGTGTAGCCATAATGATATCAGATGAAACAGACTTCAGGGTGACAAAGATAACAAGAGACAAAGATGGACATTTCATAATGGTAAAGGGGACTATACAACAAGAAGACATAACAGTCATCAATATTTATACCCCCAATCAGGGAGCACCGAAATATACCAAGCAACTACTAATAGAACTAAACGGAGAAATTGACCAAAACACAATTATACTAGGGGATTTAAATACATCATTGACAGCTATGGATAGATCATCCAAACAGAAAATAAATAACGAAATAGCAGCTCTAAATGACACATTAGATAAAATGGACATAATTGACATATATAGAGCACTTCATCCCAAAACATCAGACTATACATTTTTTTTTCTAGTATACATGGAACATTCTCAAGGATAGACCATACTTTGGGACATAAAATCAGCCTCAGCAAATTTAAGAAGATTGAAATCATACTAAGCATATTCTCTGATCACAAGGCTTTGAAATTGGATATCAACTGCAAAAAGAAAGCAGGAAAACCACCAATACATGGAGATTAAACAACATACTTTTAAAGAACGACCGGGTCAAAGAAGAAATTAGAGGAGAAATCAAAAGATACATAGAAACAAATGACAATGAAAACACATCCTACCAAAATTTTTGGGATACAGCGAAAGCAGTTTTAAGAGGGAAATTTATCTCATTACAGGCCTATCTCAAGAAACAAGAAAACTCCCAAATAAATAGCCTCATGTTACACCTTAAAGAACTAGGAAAAGAAGAACAAGTAAAACCCAAGGTCGGCAGAAGATAGGAAATAACAAAAATCAGAGCAGAACTAAATGAAATAGAGAACAAAAAGACAATAGAAAAGATTAATGAGACACAGAGCTGGTTCTTTGAAAAGATTAACAAAATTGACAAACCCTTGGCTAGACTCACTAAGATAAAAAGAGAGAAGACACTAATTAACAAAATCAGAAACGAAAAAGGGGAAGTTATCACGGACACCACAGAAATACAAAGGATCATCCAAGAATACTATGAAGGACTATATGCCACCAAATTCAACAACCTAGAAGAAATGGACAAGTTCTTAGAAACCTATAGCCTTCCAAGGCTGAACCATGAAGAACTGGAAAATCTAAACAGACTGATCACCAGTAACGAAATTGAATCAGTCATCCAAAACCTTCCCAAAAGCAAAAGTCCGGGACCAGATGGCTTCACTAGTGAATTCTACCAAACCTTCAAAGAGGATCTAACACCAATCCTGCTCAAACTCTTTCAAAAAATTGAAGAAAAGACAGTACTCCCTAATTCATTTTATGAGGCCAACATTACCCTGATACCAAAACCTGGTAAGGACAACACAAAAATATCTCTGACGAATACAGATGCAAAAATCCTAAACAAAATTCTAGCAAATTTAATACAACAATGCATTAAAAATATTATTCATCACGACCAAGTGGGATTCATCCCTGGGGCACAAATATGGTTCAACATCCACAAATCCATCAATGTGATACATCACATAAACAAAATAAAGGACAAAAATCATATGATTATATCAATTGATGCAGAAAAAGCATTTGACAAGATACAACATCCATTTATGATTAAAACACTTAATAAAATAGGTGTAGAAGGAAAATACCTTAACATAATAAAGGCCATATATGACAAACTCTCAGTTCATATCATAATTAACGGTGAAAAGCTGAAGCTCTTTGCTCTATGTTCAGGAACACGACAGGGCTGTCCCCTATCACCTCTGCTTTTCAACTTACTGTTGGAAGTCCTCGCCAGAGCAATCAGGCAAGAGAAATATAAAAGGCATCCAAATTGGGAATGAAGAAGTTAAATTGTCACTCTTTGCAGATGACATGATGTTATATATAGAAAACCCTAAAGATTCCACAAAAAAGCTATTAGAAACAATCAACTAATACAGTAAAGTTGCTGGCTACAAAATCAACGTACAAAAGTCCATTGCATTCCTATATACTTGCAATGAAATCTCAGAAAAAGAAATAGAAAAAAACAATTCCTTTTGCAATTGCAGGAAAAAGAATAAAATACCTAGGAATAAACTTAACCAAGGATGTGAAAGATCTATATGCTGAAAACTACAAGACATTTTTAAAAGAAATTGAAGAGACACAAAGAAATGGAAAGACATTCCGTGCTCATGCATTGGAAGAATCAACATAGTTAAAATGGGCATATTACCCAACGCAATATACAGATTTAATGCAATCCCCATCAAAACCCCAATGGCATTTTTTAAAGAAATAGAACAAAAAATCATCAGATTTGTTTGGAACCGCAAAAGACCCCGAATAGCCAAAGCAATCTTAAGAAAAAAGAACAATGCTGGAGGTACCACACTCCCTGACTTTAGCTTATACTACAGGGCAACAATAATCAAAACAGCATGGTATTGACAGAAAAACATACACAGACCAATGGAACAGAATTGAGAACCCAGAAATAAAACCACATAAATATGGACAGATAATTTTTGACAAAGAAGCAAAACACATACAATGGAGAAAAGACAACCTCTTCAATAAATGTTGCTGGCAGAATTGGAAAGCCACGTGCAAAAGAATGAAACTGCACGGCTATCTGTCACCAGGTACCAAAATTAATTCAAAATGGATCAAAGACTTAAGCATAAGACCTGAAACAATAAATTGCATAGAAGAAAACATAGGTACTAAACTTATGGACCTTGGGTTCAAAGAGCGTCTCATGAATTGGACTCCAAAGGCAAGGCAAGTAAAAGCTAAAATAAACGAAAGAGACTATATCAAACTTAAAAGCTTCTGCACAGCAAAGAAACCATCGACAAAATAAAGAGGCAACCAACTGAATAGGAGAAGATTTTTGCAAACAGTGCCTCCGATAACAGGCTAATATCCAAAATATACAAGGAACTCATGCAACTCAACAACAAAAAAACAAACAACCCAACTGAAAAATAGGCAGACGTCCTGAAGAGACATTTCTCCAAAGAGGACATACCAATGGCAAATAGACATATGAAAAAATGCTCAACATCACTAATCATCAGAGAAATGCAAATCAAAACCACAATGAGATATCACCTCACCCCAGTTAGAATGGCTGTTATCAACAAGACAAGTAATGACAAGTGTTGGAGAGGCTGTGGAGAAAAAGGAACCCTCATACACTGTTGGTGGGAATGCAGACTGGTGCAGCTGCTATGGAAGGCAGTGTGGAGGTTCCTCAAAAAATTACGAATAGAATTACCATATGACCCATCAATCCCTCTCCTGGGTATCTACCCCAAAAATCTGAAAACATTTATCCATAAAGACATGTGTGCTCCAATGTTCATTGCAGCTTTGTTTACAGTGGCCAAGACATGGAAACAACCAAAATGTCTGTCGATAGATTAATGGATAAAGAAGTTGTGGTATATATACACAATGGAATACTATTCGGCTGTAAGAAAAGATCCTATGGGAACATTTGTGACAACATGGATGGATCTTGCGAGTATAATGCTCAGCGAAATAAGTCAGACAGAAAAAGAAGAGAACCATATGATTTCACTGATATGTGGTATATAAACCAAAAACAACAAAAGAAGAAGACAAACAAATGAGAAACAAAAACTCATAGACACAGACAATAGCTTAGTGGTTACCAGAGGGTAAGGGGTTTGGGGGATGGGAGATGAGGGTAAGGGGTATCAAATATATGGTGATGGAAGGAGAACTGACTCCGGGTGGTGAACACACAATGGGATTTATAGATGATGTAATACAGAATTATACACCTGAAATCTATGTAATTTTACTAACAATCGTCACCCCAATAAAAAAAAATTTCAAAAGAATGTGATAAGCTTAACTGAGCACAGATTGAAGATATACAAGTCTTTGGAAACTATTATTTTAAGCCTTGAAGGCAAATAATTGCTTGAACCACAGGTAATCTAGTTATTTTTTAACCTGAGTTACTGTATTATTTGTATTCTTAATATTACTATTTTTAGTATTTTTCTTCAATTAAAAACTTCTCCAAAACTCTATCATAGAAGCGGTTGCTTTGCCCTACTTGATGTTGGTAAGAACACTGAAAGACTATTATGCTCAGTTTGAGGTTTTTATTTGCAGGAAACCTTTGAAAATCTAGAGAATGCCTCTGTTTTCATTCATTTATTTACTCAGGCATATATCAAAGACCATGTTCCAGGAGGCATAAAAGGCACTAGTTAAGGTGGAGGAATATCCTTTAGGAGGTTAGAATCTACTTAAGGCAACTTGGAAAGCTAGCTCATTTCCCCCTGGGATGACCTCAAAAATATGTAAAATCATTCAGGGTATTATCAAAGTCTGTGTAATAATGAAATGTAACAAAGTAGCTGTACAGTTTTCAAGAGAAAACTGTCATCTACAGAGCCTGCTTAACCACAGAGAGTTATATTTCCCAGAGAGCTATATTTAACTCCACAGGCTAGTTTGCAGTTTTTAAATGCCATAAAATGTTGTTGCCTTAGCCAGAACTGATGTTTGAAAGAAAAGTTATGAAAAGAAACTTTGTACATAATGTGCCAATTAGGTATATTACATATACATACATACATACACACATATATATGTATATATATACATACACATACATATATACACATAGATACATATACATATGTATATATGTATATATGTGTATATATATGTGTGTGTATATGTATACATATGTATATATATGTATATATATATATATATATATATATATATATATATATATATAAGCTGATTAGCTGATTTATATCTCTAGTATTACACATATATCATATATATATATATATATCATTTCTGGACCAGATCTTATATGATACTTTATGGGTCCAAAATTTCAGATCCCTAAGATAGAGAAAAAATAAATGTTTTTACTCTCTACGGTCCTATTTTTTTTAAGAAGTATTTTCTGTTATTCTACTTCTAACTAAGAACTAGAAGTTCTGGATAAAAATAAAACAAAATAAGATCTATTTGAAGGCACAATAAAGCTGCCAAATAGTAAAGATTTGTGACACTAATACCCTAGAGAGAATGGAAGTTCAGAGAGATGAATCCAGGATCTGTCAATTCCAAACGTAACTGCTGAAGCTGTAATGCTAAGCTTATGGCTTTGATAGACTCCTGAAGTTCCGGTGACAAAAAAGTAGGTTTCAAGGATTATGAAGAAGGAGGATGCCTAGTAAACACTGCAGGTCTTATAGAAGTCCCCACCCTAGGAATTAAGGGTGAATCAGAAATAAGGCTCAAATTAGAGTCATTTTAATTTTTGATTAGATTCAGATGACCTGGGGTTCTTATCACCTTAGTAAAAGAAGCAAAAGTGAATTCTCTCAGTGGGAAACATCATCTAGAAATTCAAGTTATCTGTAATTTTTCTATATATAATGTCCAACACAGAAAGAAAAATAACCAGACATAACAGAATGAAAAAATAATGATTAATTGGATTATAGGTCAGAAAAAAATGAAAATGTCTAGATCAAAGTATGAGAAATAGAAAATACATACAAGAGCACAAGAAACATGCGACATGGTAAAATGGTCTATTGCATGTAAATTCGGAGTCCCAGAAAGAAAGGACAGAGGCAACTGTATAGCAGCAATATTTCAAGAGATAATACCTGAGATTCTTTTCCAAAACTGGCTCTTATTATGACAAGCTAAGAAAAATCCCCTTTTGGATTTGAAAGGGAGAAGGAAAAAGTAATCATTGTGAAAAATGCCCAGAGTATTTGCCATAACAAAGACCTACATTCTCGGGGGCAAATCTTTAGCAAAGCCTTAACCTCAACTGGGAAAAGGGCATTTCACTTCAGTCTCCTATAGCCTTTCTGTCTCACATGGGGCGGAGGGGGGGTGGGGGGGGCAAGGAGGCACTTGAAAAGGTAATAGTCCAAGGACAAGGACACAAGTCCAGTAAAAGATGTAGTCAGAATATAGAATGCTTCCCTTCCCCTACACCTTACCACACACCAACAGTGCTTCAGTATAATAACAGTGCTTTACTGCTGAAAGAGCTTTGAAACACATACTCAGGGAAGACTAAAGTCAACAGGGAAGCAAAAAAGAGGATATTTGAGGGATTGGAAGCCTTTGTACTTAAAGCTACAGAGATATTAAACACAACTTAATTCCTAGCCAGATTAACATAAAATCTCACACTGAAGACTATTTGCCTGTCTTATTACCTTACATATTATATCACATCCAGCTATTAACAAAAAAAAGTACAAGGCATGCTAAAAGGCAAGAAAAAAACAGTCTGAAGAAACAAAACAAGCCCCTCAAACCAGACTTAGATATGACAAAGATGTTAAAATTATGAGATAGGGAATTTAAAATAATATGATTAATATGTTAAATACTCGAATGGAAAATAGTAGACAAGATATAAGAACAGATGGGTAATATCAACAGAGAAATTGAAACTAAGAAAGTACCAAAAGGGCATGCTAAAAATACAAAACACGTAACAGAAATGAAGAATGTCTTTCGTGGGCTCATCATCAGTAGACTGGACTTGAGAAGATCAAAAAGCTTGAAAAAGGTTGACAGAAACTTCCCCAAATGAAATGAAAGAGACGAAAGAACAAAAAGAACTGAATAAAATATCCAGAAACTGTGGGACAACTCCAAAAGCTGTACATGGATAATCGGAATACCAAATGGAAAAGAAAGAGAATGAAGCAGAAGAAATATTTAAAGTAATAATGGCTAAGAACTTTCCAAAAGTACTGAAAAGGAGCAATTAACAGACCTAGAAAGCTGAGAAAAGATTTGGTGTTCACCCAAAAGGGTAAATGTGACACTCCACTGAGTAGAAAGAAAATTTTAGAGCTTCCATTTATACTTATTTTTTTTAATTAGAAGAATTTTGGAAAAAAAATAAGCTTTACTAATATTAAATATATGGATTGACCCTGGTGCCTTCATTCTATAGTTAGATGCGCCCAGAGTTTGGTATAATAAGAGAAGTATTTGGAAGGAAGAAGGAAGAAAGGGCTTGATAGAAGAGTTCGCCCTTGTCCCTTCTGTTGAAGTATATGGTAACACATCGAATGGTTAAGTGTAACATAAGTAGATTTAGGCTTGCATATGGTTTATGATGTATAATAAATGGTTTTAACTAAAGTACCTCTCATGATACGTATGAATGGCTTTAAAAATTATTCCAAAGAAACCAGTGCTTGGTACTAGTAAACAAGAAAACAAGAAGACAACGAAGTGTACTTTCTGTTTCCTAATAAGATCTCTTTTTATAGTTAATAATACTGTATTATATACTTCAAAGTACGAAGAAATTAGATCTTAAATGTTCTCACCACAAACAAGAAATGGTAACTGTATGACATAAGGAAGATGTCAGCTAAGGCTATGGTGGTACTCATGTGGCAATACATAAATGTAGAGTATCAAATCACATTAGTGTACCTTAAACAATGTTATACATCAATTACATCTCAATTAAAAAAGAGATCTCTTCTGTCAAATGTATTACAAGATGAAAACAATGGCAGCCCAATCAGATTTTAAAAGGTTGGGCAAAAATGTTCAAAATTATCAAGGAAACTCTTTGAAAGATGTTTTCACATCCACTCTTACGCATAATTTAACAACTCTAAGTGTATAATGTACATTGCTTTATTATGCTTTTGTGATGTGTCTTTTTCAGCTATTACAGTCACTAAATCAATTATCAATATAAGCTTAATTGGCTGTAAAAAACATCATGAAAAAATGTGAACAGTGCCTGGATATTTGACTATCTTAGGGAATTTTTGTTAATTTTTTTCTGTGTTAATAAGGTTGTGGTTTATTTAAAAAATATGTATTTTAAAGAAATACATATTGAAACATTTACAGATGAATTATGTATCTGGAATCTGTTTCAAAATAATTCATGGCAATGGTCAGGGGAATGTGAGGTATGGATAAACCAAGATTGCTATGAACTGATAAAGATTGAAATGGATGAAGAATACACAGGAGTTTGTTCTAGTATTCATTCTACTTTTCTAACTATTAAAATTTTCCATATTAAAAAAGTAAAAAACTTAAATTGAGAAACTCATCTTTAATTAGCCGTATCATGTTTCTAACACAATATTTTTAAATAATAGCTCATATTCAATAGTATTACTCTCACTAAATTATTAATAAACTGATATGTATTCAATAAAAAACTTTTTGTTTAAAAGTTTGCATTGATTTTAAATTTGAGTTATTTTAATAGTATGCTTTATTTCCTCTAAAGTTTAATCTAAAATTCATCATTTTTAAAAGTTCCATTTTTGTTGTGAATTTTAATGCCTTAATATATTAATGTATATAATTTACAAGTAAATGAATATGCATATTTTGAGGGTACGTACTACCAAATCATTTTCTGATGTGGTACAGTATCGTAAATATTTTAAACTTTTTGTATATTATTATGTTTTGACATCTTAAAAAAACTTTCCTTGCTAGGGAGAGACTGTGTTTCTGGGGCTAGCCAATTCTTAGAGATAGCAGTAAGCAGAGCAGTCTTTCATATGCAAACTAACAAATCCAAAACCAAATCTCCTCTGTCTGGCTCGTAAGCCTCAGAGGCAACATTATTCTGTCTTAATCTTAGCAGAGCCACGTGCCAGGCAAAGAGGGACCACACTTATAGCCCAAATCCCACATAAATTCTTCCAATTCGGCAATCCTAAACTGTTCACTCAGCCCTGCTCTGCCTTTCCCCAAGAAACCGCAATAAAGGCAGTGGCCTAAATCTTCCCCAAGCTCTTGTCTTCTGCCTCATGACCACTCTGGTGGCTTTCCCACATGGCTCTGTGTGGCTCCTGTCTCTAGGACCTGTGAGTATAATAAATGTTGCTGCTTCCTGAGCCTCTCCTCTGTGTCTTCTTGTAGCACATCTGTTTGACCATCTCATAAAACAATACAAAACAAGGGCACATGCCAAAAAAAACAAAAACAAAAAGTTGGAGATCACTATCCTAGAAGTCATCTAGTCCATCCTCAAGCCCAGTATAAGACTTTTTTCAATACCGTCTTAGCTTGTGCTTCAAGTATTCCATTATGGTTTTAAACGCATCACCTCCTGAAGAAGCTAACTGCATTGTTAGGTTAGGATGCCTGCACCAGTCCTCAAATTGGCACTTCTCAGGTGACAGGAGAAGAATGGTGAGAGGTTGTAAGGTCACTACTTTAATCATTAGGTATGATTCAGAACTGCTGAGAAGTTAATTGCTTAAGCCCTGAATGATATCGAAATGATCTTGCCTTCTTCCTGCAGTGAACCAGGGTGTCTTTGACAAAAAGATTCCAGGGCCAATTACCGTGTTTCCCCGAACATAAGACCTGGTCTTACATTAAGTTTTGCTCCAGAAGGTGCATCAGGGCTTATGTTCAGGGGATGTCATCCTGAAAAATCATGCTGGGGCTTATTTTCCGGTTAGGTCTTATTTTCAGGGAAACATAGCACCTTTTCCTCACTCTGTCATTCAGTATCACCTTTCCCATGATACATGCAGTAAATAATCCACTGAAAGATATCATCATTTAATTCTGAAAACTGAACAAGAATGACCTTGACATATTTGAATTTGGAATCTAGAGGAAAAGGAAATATTTCCTATGAGAACTTTCCCTCGATTACTAGTAAATGTCAACAAGGCAGTGTGAAAATAATTTTCTCGGACCCAGCAAGCAAACAAACAAACCACAAAACATCTGTTTTTTACTGTTTCTTTCCCAGATTAGAAATGATGACAGCTGCTGCATTCTAATTGGCTGGTTCATGAAACCATTCAACTATTGATTGACCTCTGTTTAACTTTCATATTGCTTTATTAAAAATAAAGTATTTTTCTTGGAAGAGTAAAATCAATTTTAGTAACTTCAAGATTGAATTATAGGCAACAAATAAGAAACAGTCAAAATTGGCCTGCAAACTGAAATTTAGAAAAAGGGAATGTAAACCCTAGCTTCAGATAGAGCTGAAAATAAAAATGAAGTGTAAGAACTCCATTGAGTGTGTCATCTATACATCCACCCTGGATTACAGCAGCTGTTCCAAAAATATTCAGGTGTTGTTTTTTTTAATTTCAGCTTTATTGAGGCATAACTGACATAGAAAATTTGACTTGCCCTCTCATATGCCCTCCTTGGGCCTCCTAGTCCTGCCTGACCTGGTGCAGATGCTGCTGTTGAAGCACAAGTGAACCAAGTGGCTGATAGCACCGTGCACAGCAGTGGACCCCTGACACAGAGGTTATCTGAGGTTAAGTTGAGATTCTGAAGCAGTATTAGTGAAGGTGGTTCAGAGATGTGTTGGTGGGATGGAGAGACAGCATTTCACAGGGTCAAAAGTGGAATAGATACTAATAATGAATACGTGTGATGAGATGGGATTGGAAAAAAAGAATACATAGAGATCACTAAAAGAAAGAGTTAAAGTTAAAGATGAATGTAGAGTTGGTTTCGGTCTAGCAGTTCAATACGTCTCAGAGACCCATTTCAACCTGGAGCCCTGAGCCCTGGTCTGGAGTGTGTGTGACCAAGCGAGAGGCCCATGTGTTCCTCCCAGGGCAGTGATCTAGCCAGATGCTGAAGCTGAGTGTCAGGGCTGGTCTGGGACAGAAGCAATAAGGCAACGTCCAGTTAGGCGTGATAAAGAGTGAAGACTAATACACAAACAGAGGAATGTTAGGCAAGAAAGGGATGAGCTTGATAAATGAATCACTGATACGGAGCAACGTAGTCTTTCACTTTGTAGCAGTTTGTGTCTTTGCTTGAATTACTTTCTGCTCTCCAAGGCGTGCTTTGAGGGGTACTTGGCCTTGGCAATAAGAGTATGCTGCCGTGGGGAGCTCTGCCAGGTTTGGATGGGCAGATGGTTGGGGAGGTCTGGGGCTCGGACTGTGTACGGCAGACTCATACAGCTTCACTTCTGTATTTTTCTTTTTTCCCTGTCCCTTTAAATCTGCCCAGTAAAAAGAATCCTCCTCCTGTCTGTGTGAAAACTCAATCCCTCTGACTTTTCTGGCTCCTCTTCAATAAGAGAACATCCTATGACCTTTTAAAGTGGCAAATATAGTCACTACTCAGAAATGTCCTAGATAGTAGTCAAAACTATAAATTTGATTTCAACATAAAATCCTCTCACTTACCTCCAGATGAAGTCTTCTTTGAGCTGGTCACTGACAGTGGGAAGGGGGACTTCTATCTTTTATCTTTTATCTGGTTCTAGTGTTTCTCCTCCTTTCCTAGTTGTTGTCCTTCTAGGTGTTTCAGTCCTTCCTGTGTTGATGAGAGATGACAGGAAGAAGAGGTAAGGGGAATTGAGGGAGGCGGTGGTAATCACAACAGTCTACCAACTTTCTTTCCAAAACCTTCTTCATAAAATCCTGTGAATGTCCATCCTTCTCTTTTTTTGTTTTTCTGATGTAAGCGAGTTTAAAATTCCTATAAATGAGTTTTGGCTATTTACTTTGAAATTCTACACTCAAAGAAGTCTAACACTTCATTCAAGGATGTCTATCGCTTCCTTGGATGTGGCACCTCATGTACTCTGGTGCTTCATTCAAAAGTTCCAATTTAATGTACCGTTACGACTAGGTCATGGGGTGTTGGTGTCTTCGTCAGTTTGGGCTGCTAGTAACAAAGTAGACTGGGTAGTTTATAAACAACAGAATTTTCATCGTTTTGAAGGGTTGAAGTCTGAGATCAGGGTGCCAGTGTGGGCAGGTTCTGATGAGAGCCCCCGTCCTGTTTGCAGACTGCCCGTTGTTCCTTTTTAATCTCACTGACAACAGCGCAAGGGAGCTCTCTCAAGTCCCTTACAGAAAACTAATCCCACTTATGAGGGCCACACCCTCATTGCCTCATCACCTCCCAAAGGCCCCTCTTCCTAATACTATCACAATGGGGGGGTAGATTTCAACATATAAACGTTGCGGGGGGGGGGGGCACAAATATTCAGTCTATAGCAATTGGTATATATAAATTCTGTCTCGAGGAAAAGAGGTAACCCTGTAACCCTGCACAGAGAATTTGTTTATCGGGAGACATGTTTTAAGGACCTGATTCGTACGATCCACCTGGTAGTTCTAGTAGCAGTGAGCAAGGCGAATGTCTGCTTATCCTAAGAGAGCTTTGAAGAGTCTTTGAAAGACTGATACCAACTAACGTTCTTAGTCATATTTGATGTGGTTAGGGGGACTTTAAAATACCTACTGTGAAAACAGGGTTCTAGTGGTTGGAGCAGAGGATGATCTAACACAATAGACAGATGATAATTTTTAAGGGTCAACAAAAATGTTAAGTGGAGTCCTCAGAGAAGTCTAAGCTAAAGTTTACGCTTTCAACTGTCAAGGGCACTCAAGTTTTAGATTATATCCTGTATATTGTGACATTTCTCAGAACAGAGTGTTGAACATAGAAATCACTACATTTACAGCCGAAAGAAAGTAAACAAGCTCAATATTTCTTTGTCTCTACGCTTTGGTTAAAATTGTCTTTAACAATACCATCTTCATTCCTATCACCACTCGGGTGGCTGATGTATAATTCATGTCATGTCACATTTAGAAGTTTTATCATAAGATAATGGTGAGTTACTAGAAGGTTTTGAACCAGAAAAATTATGTGATCACATTTGCATTTCAGAAATCTTATTCTGGGAAAAGTATAAGGATGGATTAGAGAGAGGTGAAACTGATCAGTACACCAGCAGTTAAGAGAGAATGGAGGAAAAGTCAAAAATATCAACAAGACAAGTAATAACATATGTTGGACAGGTTGTAGAGAAAAAAGAACCCTCATACACTGCTGGTGGGAATGTGAATTGATACGCCACTGTGGAAAATACTGTGGGGGTTCCTCAAAAAATGAAGATTAAAATTACTATATGACCCAGCAATCTCTCTTCTTGATATCTACACCCAAAAATCTTTTCTCTGTAAAGATATATGTAATACTATGTCCATTGTAGCATTATTCATGGTGGCAAAGACATGGAAACAATTGAAATGCCCTTCAAAAGATGATTGGATAAAGCAGATGTGGTACATACGAGGTCTGCCAATTAAATTTGTGAACTTGTTGCAATGGTGTTGCCAATCTTTTTTAATATCAGCGGGATTATTCACTATGAATTTGTACCAACTGGACAGTTAACCAAGTTTACTATTTGTAAATGCTGAAAAGGCTGCATGAAAAAGTTAGATGACCTGAACTTTTTGCCAAAAATTCATGGCTCTTGCATCACGACAATGCACCAGCTCACATGGCACTGTCTGTAAGGGAGTTTTTAGCCAGTAAACAAATGACTGTATTGGAACACCCTTCCTACTCACCTGATCTGGCCCCCAATGACTTCTTTCTTTACCCAAAGACAAAGGAAATACTGAAACGAAGACATTTTGATGACATTCAGGACATCAAAGGTAATACGATGACAGATCTGATGCCATTTCAGAAGAAGCATTTCAAAATTGCTTTGAGGGGTAGACTAGGCACTGGCCTTGGTGCATAGCTTCCTAAGGGGAGTACTTCGAAGGTGACCGTAGTGATATTCTGCAATGTGGTATGTAGCACTTTTTCTAGGATGAGTTCACGAACTTAATTGTCAAAACTTGTATAGATGATGGATTATAGAATTGTACACTTGAAACCTATATAATTTTACTAATGAATTGCACCACAATAAATTTAATAAAGATAAAAAATATGCTAAAAATAAAATTAAAAAATTAAACAGAAATAAAGCAGAAAGGGGTGAAATATAAGAATGATACCTGAAATACCAAAAGTGAGGGAGCAATAAACAATATCATATTCCTAGAGGCCAGTAAAGATGAATGCTAAAGACTATTGATTGGATTTGGCAATTTAAAAGTTTTAGTGTAGTGTGTTGCTTGTAAGTGTACTGCAATGAGTTAAGGAATGAGAAGACGAGGAAGTGGAGAAAACCAAGTACAGACTACATTTTCGAGAAGTTTTCCTATGAAGGAAAAAAAAGAGATAAAGAAAGGGATTTAAAAGAAAGCATGTTTAAAGGGGAAAAAAGGAAAGAGAGAAGAGAAATGTTGATTTTTGACCGAAAACGACTGAGATAAAATTGATGAGAATGGTCCCTGAGAAGGCATGCAGAGATGAAATTCATACCACATCTGAGTTAACTCTAGATTCTGAGGGACCTCTTAGTTTTTGAGATCAAAGAGATAGTAGCAAAAGTGGGTATGGATGAAGTTTATAAATCTGGAGGCAGAAAGGTGTGGGAGTTCATCATGTAATGTATATTTGATAGCAGTGAAAGAATTACAAAAAGGAAGCTTAGAAGGATGATGAAGGTTGGAAATGGCACTGTCCAATATGGTTGCAATGGTAGCAAAAATGGACTTTTGAGTCTAGACAGACTCACCCATCCAGTCACTGTATTAGCTGAAAACTTGAGGACTCTTCTGAAGGAACATTTACATTTAAATTCATTCATATTCAAGTCCAAATTCAGGTCCTCAGTTGTCCTGGTCACATTCCAAGGGCTCAGGAGCTAAATGTGGCTAGTGGCTACTGTCTTGGACAGCACAGATATAGAACACGTCCATCACTGAAGAGCTTTCCATAGAACAGCACTGCTTTGGAATATCCGCTTCAGGGAGTGGGACATTTGGGCAGCTCATTTGTGCTGGAGAGCTTAGGTGTTGCTACTCAGCACTCAACACTCATTTTCTATATATGCTGCTCTTCCCAAACGTTGGCCTCTACAGGTTGGACTTTTGGGTGGCCAATAAATAACATTCCTTTCTTCTCCTCCGAAGTACACAGCAATTTAGAAAGAAGACCCAAAAGACAGTCAGATAGAGAAAAAAATTACGTTGATTCTTGACAATACTGATTAGTGAACATGGCCTTAGATCTTCAGCAGAATGACCTTCTTAGACTGGACAGACTTCATTCACTGTATTAGTTGGAATCCTCAGACCTCTGGAGCAGCATATAGGAACATTCACCGGCCATGTAATCTTGGAAACTCACTTACCCTCTTTGAGCCTATTTCCTTATCTATAAAATGGGAATGCTAATTAGATCTCCTTTAAAACTTTGTGGAAATAATTAGATTTATATAATGTTTAGAATAGTGGCTGGCACACAGTTCAATGCTACGTATGTGTTTGCACTTATTATTATTATTGCATAATGGAGGATAGCTTAGATGCACCCTCTCTGCCACTAGGCAGAGCTGAAGGAGGGTCCAAAAGGTATTGGCCCAAACATGCTCAGCTCCCCTTTCTCAAATTCACCTATCAGATAAGTCACTTTCTTCACCAGTGGGATGTGAGAGGAGACAGGGAAGCTAGAGTGTTACTTTCATATTCTCATTGCTGAGTAATGGAGTGGAAATCTTTCCTCTATGGAAACATAAGGAGTGGACTATAAATAGGTATTTCCCCTAACAACAGGCTCATTTTTGGTACACATTTTTTCTGTTCTTTCTGTCCACGCTCAGGAAGGTCTAGTAAAATGTTTTGGGCTGAAATAGCACTTATGCCTTTCTTTTTCTTACTTCATTAGTCTGCAATGCAAAATACAGACCCTGACCCAGTCTTAGTGCCGCTGTACATGGAAATGGTAATAACGACTTGCCTAAACAGTCACATATCCTACTTGCAGTCATTATGTGACAAATATTAGAAAATCTTCTTATTTCCATTTAACAAGGGCATTGTAAGCTTCTAACTGATCTGTACATGTGTCTACTAATGTCTTTTTAAATACTGAAATAAATTAAGCTCAATCAGTGTGCCATCTATAAAAATGCCTGACTTAAAAATTTGAAACAAAAAGCAAAATGCATAACATGACATTTCCAGAAAAAGCCTTAGCTTTCAAATTATTGGTGTATTTTTTTTGGTCACTAAAAATGAAATCTTACTTGAAACCCAACATGTGTAAGGGATCTGAAATGCCAATCTCCCCATCCTCCCTGTTTCCTAACCCTTACCTTGATTAGCTCCCGAAACATTAAAGCTTTTAGAAAAAGCTCTGAAAGGTCTATTGAGTTCTGCTGTCATGGCTATTCATTATCTAAAACTGAAATTTTATATTGTGAGTTCCAAGAGCTTAGGGCCTTTTCTATTTTGTTTACCACTTGTCATGCAGGGACTCAGCTCCCACTCCCCGCACAAGAACGCAGGATATGGCAAGGCCAAAAAGGAACACCAACGGAGCCATGGATAGAAGGTTCATACCACTATATTCTCGATGGTGGCTGGTCAAGACACAAACGCAAACATCTGCCAGTATCCTAACGAGGGGTCTTCCTGCACCCCAGTCTCGCCGGTGGCCTGGCGACACACAGGAAATAGGATCAACAGGATCCACAATGTAATCCATTTGCTAGCCGCAATCCACTGTCCACTTCTCTGCCAACCAACCAACCGCTTGCGTAGCCACGGCAGTTATACCAGTGGCTAATGGCTAACCGGTAACAGCTGATGGCCAACTAGTCACAGCTGATGGCCATCTACTACCCGAGCCAGCACCTTTCCACGTGAGGCCGAGAGCCTGGAAACTGCTCTCTGGGACTCTGTCCCCATACCACTTTATTTTCAATACCTAGCACCTGACTCAAAGTTAGTGTTTGATAAATATTTTTTGAATGAATGAGTGAATGTGACTTGGACTAAGTCAACACAGCAAATGTTGAAGCTGGTATAGAGAGGTTGGTGGCATTACCAGGATAGGAGATAAAGGTGGAGAAAGATGTGGAAAAGGATGCTGAGATCAGCTTTAGATATGAGAGTCTGAAGTACTTGCGGGGCATCCAAGTAGAGGTATCAATAGACAATGAGCTATTCAGTTTATTTAGCTTAGACTTAATAGTCCAATACTTCCACTGTTATTTTAAAAGGCTTTCATTTGCTTTACTTTCAAGCACTATGCTACTCTGGTGATGTTTCCTGTGCTTACACAATCACTAAGGCAGGTTTTTATGAGCATGCAAATCACATGGGGAATTTTGTTAAAATGCAGAGTCTGATTGAGAAGGTAGGGCCTGAGCTTCTGCATTTTTAACAAGTTTCCATGTGATATGCCACATATTTTGAGTAGCAGCACATTGCAAATCGATGAAAATGGCATTAAGAGCTGATTAGCAGTTTATTCTTTTTGAAAAATTTCACAATCTTTATAATAAATAGAGACTGGAGAACTTGCAAAATTCTGTTTGATTTTCAAGTAAATTTCTTCTCATAAACGTTGTTTTTGCCCTTTAAAGAATATGTTTAGGGTTTTTTACATGTTAGCTCTGAAATATCACATGCCTTTCAGTTCATAATTTAATTTAAGACAAACTCTTAATTTTAATAGTAATCCTATATACTGCTTATTGTTTCAAGGAAGTTTTTTTGTTTTTTCCCCCCTCTTTTTAGCTTTTAGCCTTAGGCTAAAGACTTCAGACTAAGTTTAGCAGCTGTTAGAAATACTAATGTGGTAGAGAAGCCGGCTCTGGAAGTAGGTAAATTTAAGACATTTTGAAACATTCCAGCTTTTAGAAAAACTAGCAATTGAAAAATAGTGACCTAGTTTAAAGCTAGGTAGAAGTACAGCTATTCTTATCCTGCAACACAGAGAGTGTCCCCATCCCCAAAACAAATAGACCTTTTTATTGGAAACTGTAGCCTTTCTCAGCTATCATTAGATTCATTTAAACTGAATGAATAACTTAGATATCGCCTGTACCTTTAACCTTTATCTGTAAATCATTTCTTCTTTACTGTTATTGTTTCATAAAGATTTATTGTTTGTTTTCTGTTTCATTCAAAATTTTTTTTTTTTTTTAAGGATTTTTTATGGTTCTGGACACTGAGAGACAGGTGTGAATTAGACAAAGATCTTGAGTTCATGAGACTTAATTTATGGGAAAACAGACAATAAAAAAGTAAATAAATATGATAATTTCATGTGAAGATATGTACTATTAAAAATAAAAAAAGAGCAATGAGCTGGAAAGTGACTGGTATTAGGGGGTATTCTTAGATTGTGGTCTGGAAAGCCCTATCTAGGATGTAATATCTGAGTAGAGACATGAGTAAATTGAGGAAATGAACTATATTAACATGAAGAGAAGAGAGATCATGAGAGTGAGACTGCCACATGTAAAGAATAAGCTTGGTGTGCTAAAGATCAAATCAGTGACGTAAATGGCACAAAGGAGGGGATATCAGAGAGATAAGTAACAGCCAGATCAGGAAGAGTTTTGAAGATCACAAGCAGGGAGTCTAGATTTTATTCTAAGTGTGATATCAAATATTTAGGGTTTTAAAAAGAAAATTACATGATCTAATTTATTCCCCCTTATGAAGTTCTCCTACTTTCTCAGGTTAAAAAAGTTTTGGTTCTCTTCAAAGGCCCAGCTCAAATGTCATATTCATTGGAAAGCCTTCCTTACGTTACCAGTAGTTTCTTTCTCTTTAATATTCCCATTTGTACATTCCACTGCCACAGTACATGCTTCTACTATATTTCTCTACTGAAGTATTTATCACTTGTTTCCAACTTGTCTTTCGTACTAAACTGTTAGCTCCTCAAGGACAGGGACTGTGTTTCATTCACCTTCCTGTATGCCCAGTTCACAGTGCAGGGCATAGCACACAGCATAGTGGTCAATCATCACTGAACGGACAGATGGGTATTTGAATTGTTCCCAAACCTATGCTTCTGGTCTTAACCTTTCTATCAAATTCAGTCTCATATTTTTCAAGTGTCTACTGGCATTTTCAATTGACTGTCTGTCCCCTTTTTCTTCAAACTCAATATCATAAACTCATTCCAACTTCTCCATATTTATTGGGAATACCAACTTCTTTCTAGTTTCCTTGTTTAGAAATTTTAGAATACTGCAATTATTCTGATGTTGGGGATTTATTTCCTTTACTCAATTTCACTGACTCTAGCCCTGGTTCAGATTTTCATCACTTAATTCCTGGAAAAATGCAAGGCTTTGGCTGGCTGCAGAGTCATTCTGACTTAAATTTCTTCTCTCCTCCAATTTATACTGCATATCTCTGCAAGACATTGCAACTGAAATATCATTTTATTCAGAAGTTCATGCATTGTTCTATGTAGTTATCAAGTATTTTTGCACATTTATTATGTGTATGACAGGGGTCATTCTCTTGTATAAAACCTTAATTAATGCTCACATGCCCTAAATGAGATAATATGTTTTCCATTTTACAGATAAGGAAAGTGAGATTTAGGTATGTCAGGTTACCTGCCCAAGGTCACACCAGCAAGAAAATGGTAGAGCTGAGATTTGAACACAGCTCTATTAGCTGGGAACACTGAGGTCTGCTTAATCATTGCATTAGTGAGCAGTATCTCAAGTTTAAATTCCTGCTTCTCTTTGGAGGATGTCCATGATGCAGCCCACAAGTCTTACTTAAGTTCCTACTACTGCTGAACTTGCATCTTGTGTTCCACATTTCAAGTGTCTTTCTACTTGTCTTCTGTGCGTTGGCTTTTTCACTTCAATTAGATTGCAAGCACCGCAAAACCAGAGACTATCATTCTTGTATTGAATTTCTGTAAAGATATACCCCTGTGGAAGGCACACAATAAATTCTCATTGAAAACGGCGTGCGCTCTGTATCTGTAGGTTCCACATCCATGGATTCTACCAATCTCCAATAAAAAATATTTTTTAAAATGTTACGTTGTTGCTGATGTGTACTATATAGCTAGACCTATGATGGTTGCATCTGTACTGAACACCTACAGAATTTTTTTCTTGTCCTTATTCCCTAAACAATATAGTATAACAACTGTTTACACAGCATTCACATGTATGAGGAATTATAAGTAATCTATAGATGATGTTTAGTACACTGGAGGATATGAGTAGGTTATATGCAAATATTATGCCATTTTATGTAAGAGACTCCGGCATCCTGGACTTGGTATCTGAGGGGGAGGGGTTGCAGTGGGGGTTTGAGGTGGTCTTGGAACCAATCCCTCTCCAAGACCTGATAAAATCTTTAGCATAGTCCTTGGCACAAATTCTTAATAAATGGTAACAGCGATTATTTATTATTACTGGAAGGGCTGATGCATCAAATTGAAATTCTAATCGGGAACCATAAAATTCTAATCCCTACCTCAACCCTAAGAACTTTTTGCTTGTTTGCCTTATGATCTAGAAAAATGGTTTTCCAGGTTACGTTAGTACATTTAGTCCTTTACCATCCTTTCTAAGGAGCAGCGTCAACTACAACATAGGCCATCACGAAGCAGCAACGTTGTCCATCATTATTACCGCTCTCTTTGAGAATGCTTTAGAGGGGTGGGAAATGGAATAGTTGTAGTAAATTTTATTGAGATAAATGGTTAACGTGTTCGCTACCTTTGAAGCGATTTAACTTCACTTAACTTTAATTAAGTTTACTGGACACGTTTGTCCAAGACCTCCAGGCTCAAGTATGTGATACACAGAGGCTCGCATAGTCATCTCCCCCGGTCCTACAACCCCTTTGAATATTCGTTAGTAATAGAATTGTCCCAGATCCAGCAATTGGCGATCCTACGCATCTGACTTTACAGTGTGAGCGGCACCGTCCCGACCACGCAGGGAAAAAGGCGGGTTTAGGACCGCCCGAGGTCTGCTTCTACGGCCCGCCCCGCCCCCGGTGAGCGCAGTCGCGTCACGTGACGGTTTACGCTCTCCCGGAAGTACCTCTGAGTAAGCGGTGGGGGCGTGTCTCCAGGCAACCCCGCGTGTAGTTCCAGGAGAAACGCGGGAAGTGGGACCCAGGTACAGTTCTATCCACTGCCAAGGCTGCTGTATTCCCGGAGCGAGCCGCGAGCCTGCCCGAGGCCCAGAACGTGAGACTCTGTCTCCACGCCATGGAAGTAGTGGAGGCCGCCGCTGCTCAGCTGGAGACTCTGAAATTCAATGTCAGCGGCTTTGGGGTTGGCCAAGGTCAGGCGGTGCCGTCACCGGGCTCCGTTCCTGTCCCAGAGCCACCGCCGCCACTACAGTCGGATGAGGGGTCTCCAGACACTGGGCAGGCCGCAGAGACTCAGCGAGCCGAGGAGCAGCCGCCTGAACTCGTGCTCAGCACCGCGGTCGGCGGGAGCTCTGCGCCGCAGTTGGGGCCGGAGCCGCCACCTGGAGGGAACTGCGTCACCGGCACGGGCGCTTCACAGCTGGCGCAGTCCCCAGGCTTCTTGGAGATCTCGGACTCGGATTCAGAATCGGACAGGTCGGGTGCCTCCAGGTCCCGAAGATGCGGGGAGAGGGCTTGTATAACCCGCGCGGGGAGCCGGAGCCTGGGGGCCGAGCGGGTGCTCGTGTGGGCCTGGGCGTGAGGACAGGTCCCTGGAGCTCACTGCGCACGTGTTGACTAGCAGCTCGGACCGCCCATTTCTCTCTGTTGACTGCACATCTTGCTGTGAATCTGAGCCTAGCAGTCCGGTCGCGCTTCCCTAAAATTTGGTAGTCTGAAAGATCCTATGTGTATATAGAGCGTATCATTTTCAGTTAGACTATAGAAAACCTGAGGATATTGGATTATTTCTGTAGCTACTTAGTTTGGCGTGTCCCTTGTAGTTGTAACTGAGTTTTGTGTCAGATCTGACTCCCCCCCCCCCCCATGAAGTTTAACGTGTGCTTGTGTTTTTGAAGCAGATGAATTGAGGATTAGTTAAAGGATTCTGTGCTTCCAAATTGGCTCCTGACAATTTTGTCAGTTCTTATAATCCTTGTTGGGAGCACGTGTTCGTGAAATCAGCAAAACATTATCACTTAATATTGTGTACTCTGATTAGGTTTTGTAAGACTCCCTCCCCTGACCCCCCACCACGTGCGTCTTTTAAATATGAAACTTATATGGTGGGTGAAAACTTAAGGACAAGTGTGCAGGATGTTCCTTACATTAAACGTTTACAAGTAGTATGTGAGTGTGTTGTGTGGGATACAGAACAGAGGTGAACAGCAGTAAACATGATCCTTGCCCTACATTCTAGTGGGACGGATGAAAAATATAAGTAAACGTATCAATAAATAGAGTTGGTGAAAATGACCATGAGGGAACAAGCAAGGCACTGAGAAAGTATTAGGAGAACCCCACCCTTCTAGGACTCTGTAGCCATGTTAAAGTTTTAATTCTACGTACTGAAGAAGCTGTTAAAGAATTTTAAGCAGAGAAATGGCATGTGCAGGTTAACATGCTAATAAGTTTTGCTCTGTAGAGGAAGAATTGAACTGGGTTCAAGAGTAAAAGAGAAGAGTGGAAGTAGTTGGAAAGATGTTGCATGAGTCCATGCTATGACCATGGTTGTCTGGATTGAATATTTTGAAGTCACAAATAGATGTGGAAGTGGCTAGACAAAGAGCCATCAGCTGGGTTGATTGTGGTGCTGTTTACTCAGTGTTTACTGAGATGGGGGCTAGAGACCAATAGGAATGTTTAATTTGGACAGTTAATTTGCGATTTCTCGGACAGCCAATTGGAGATGTCAGGCAAGCAGTAGTTTGATGAATTTAGGGTTTGGAGGACAGTTCTTGGCTGGAGATGTACATTTCAGCATCATCAGATTATAGTTAAAACTAACTTTTTATTATAGACATGTTCAATTTGGGAAAAAGTAGAGAATAATATCATGAATGCAATATACTGATCACCAAATTTAACAGTTTCCAATATTTGCTAATCTTGTTTTACCTAACGTTTTTTAACCTGATAGTTTTAAAGCAGATCTCAGTCATCGTGCTACTTTACCTGAAAATTCTTTACTATGCATTTCTAATTGATAAAATCCTCTTTATATAACCATCATTCATTATCAACCTTACTAAATATCAATCCTAATTCCTTAATATCACCTAATGCTTGGTCTGTATTCATATTTTTCTGGTTGTCTCAATGTTGTCTTTTAACAGTTGGTTTGTTTGAATTAGAATTCAAACAGTATTGAAACTCTGTATTTGAGTGTTAAGTCTGTTAAGTCTTTTTTTCAGTGAAGTTCATATTTAAAGCCATGATGACAAATCGGTGGAATACCACTGTAGCATAATACATGCAAAAAAATGGAAGCTTTTTGAGGAAGTGAGTGGGGAGGCATGTCAAATGTTGCTGAGAAGTTAAATAATATGACAGAAAGGTGTCCACTGGACTTTACAGCTGGAGATTTTTGGTGACCTTGTAAAGGAGTGGTGGTGATGGAAGACAATTTAGGGGTAAAGACTGAATGAGAAATAAGGGAGTAGAGACAGAATGTGTTAATAACTTTTCCAAGATACTTTAAGGGGAGAAATGAGGCATCGATGGATGGTTAAGCGTGCAGTGCAGAATGTTGGTGTGCTGATGGGAATGATCTGGGACCGAGGGAGAGATTCTTAAGCCAACAATGGTAGGAAGGAGTTCACTTGCAAATCGGATGGGTTTCTCAGCCCAAGTGGTGAAATGGCTTTTGCCCATTTCCGTCTGTAACAGGAGGAAAGATAATACCAGAGCTAATGTCATGATTTCAAGTCCTTCACAATCCAGCTAGGAAGACATGTTTTTCAAAGAATTATGGTACAGTATGGGTCAGGCTCTAATAAGCAGTTTGAAAAAAAGTGCTGTGGGAGATAGGAAAGGAATTCAATAATGCTTCTTTTGTTGGTTAGGGGGTGGTTTCAGAGGTGGCAATATTTAAGATGAACCTATAACCCCGTTTCCCCGAAAATAAGACCTAGCTGGACCATCAGCTCTAATGTGTCTTTTGGAGCAAAAATTAATATAAGACCCAGTATCATATTATATTATACCCGGTCTTATGTTAAAATAAGACCGGGTCTTATATTAATTTTTGCTCCAAAAGACGCATTAGAGCTGATGGTCCGACTAGGTCTTATTTTCGGGGAAACACAGAAAGAAACGAGATTTCTCTACGTTGAAGGACATTCTAGTCAATGGAAGTGTCATAAATAGAAAGCTCTATATGCTTCTATGCTAGATAAAAACCTGTGTGTGAGAAGTGGTAGGAGGTGGGATTGTGAAGGTTACTGGGAACTTGATTGCAAGTGGCTCTCAGATGTCATGCTAAGGAGCATGACCTTTACCTTGTACACTATGGATTTAGGGAGAAAATTTGTTAAGGTTTATATCTTGTGTTTTAATATTTTCTTAATAAAAGATGGGAAGAATAGTATAAACCCATATAGTTACCACCTTGACTTAGCAGTTAATAACATTTCAGAAGTATTAGTTTCACATGTATATGTAATTAAGCCATTTGAAATTCATTTACAGACATAATACTTCATTCCTAAATGTTTCAGCATGCATTCTCTAAGAGGGCATTCTCTTACATAATCATAATACTATTATCACATGTAACAAAATCAATAATAATTACCACATATCTAATCTTCAGTCATGAATGGTTTTTTTAAAGCTAGAGTGTGAACTGATTAGGATGGAAGGTCATGAGAGGGTGAAAGTAGCAGTACTACAGCAATAGGATAAAAGGGATGGTTGCTGTGGGGACAGAGTAGTATTGACATCAGCTATACTATTACTACAGAAAAGCAGGTGAGAAATGAGGACTCGAAATAGGAGTAGCAATGGAAATGGGATGAAAAATGGAATAGGAGTGATGTTTACTAATCTGAAGATAGAATTGTGTCATTGACTTTGAGAATGGATAGCTCAAAATGACTCCGAGGTTTCTACCTATAGTGACTGGATTAAAGACTAAGAAATAAATAAAATAGAAGCTCAAACAGAAGAGATTCAGTGAGGAGAATGCACTTTTTTTTCGTTTAACTTGTTGCTGGGTGAAGTAAATGTGGATCTAGATCATTCACACACAGGTGGCCAGTATGCAGCCAAAGGTCAGAGTGGAGCTTAGAGATGGCAACATTGAAGATGTAGAAGTGCTCTGCACGTGGATGATGATTGAAAACATTGACGTAGGCGAGGTTATCCATGGGAAGAGTACAGAGAGAGAAGGGAAAATGAGGATGGGGCTCAGCACATGAAAGGGGCTAAAGGGGGGTGACCAGCAAACAAAATTTATACTAAGAGGAGGGTTACTAGTAACAAGAATTGCTGTGGAAGTCAAGGGCGAAAGGGGTTTTCAGAGTAGACTGGTCAACAAGGTTGGTGACTGTTTCCAAGTTGTCTGAAGACTGAGAAGAAACTATGGCAATTAGTGATCTGGTCATTAATGACCAATAAGAGAAGTGCTTTGCCCAGAGCCCTCTTCTGTCAGTGATATGTCACATGCTTAATTATATTCAGACAGATGTGTGATGTGTAAAACTATTGTATTAAAAAGAGAGTATCAGTTACATCGGGATTTGAAATGTTGTCAGTGGCATAAGGACTATTTTCCAAATACCGTAATCGACTTCAAAATGCTGGCTTTTGAATTACATCAGTAACAATAAACATGTAGTAAAGTAGATATCTCCTAGTTGAATAATCTTATGTTAGTGTCATTCCATTATATTAATGATTTACTAAGTTTTCAACTTTTTCTTCCCTACAGTGAAACAGATTCAGATAGTTCAAGCTCCTCATCTTCCTCATCGTCTTCCTCATCTTCCTCTTCCTCTCCTATATCTCTTGCTCCAGTGCTGTCAGATGGAGAAGATGATTTACAAGTTGAGAAGGAAAACAAGAATTTTCCTCTTAAAACAAAAGATGAGTTACTTCTTAATGTAAGTACCTAGATTTGTCACTACACAAACCTAATTTGAATATTCTCAAATATATTGTGGAACTCATATTGATCTTATTTGGTCTGTATCGGCTCCATAAATTTGAAGACTGTTCTGAATTTCTTAATGGACGTATTTTTGCCACGCCTTGCCTTTTTTAAGTAAAAGAGAAGATTGATCTGAATACTTGCTAAGTTTCTAACTCTTAACATTTGATAATTGTTTTTCCCCCGGGGTGTCAACTTTATCTTGCTATTTTTCATTTTTTAATCTTCCCTAGAAAATGTTTATTTTTTGTTGTTGTTTTGTTTTGGTTTTTATCCATAAGCCAGAAAATTTTGCTCAATGGCAATTGAAATCATTCTTTTTAATTGATTGTATTTAGAGACATAGAAAATGAAATTAAATGGGTTGAGCTTATTAGGAATCCTAATTAGTTGACGTTCATTGTAAAATGACACTTGATAGGTTTGGTTTGTAAAGTTAGCTCTTGGTTTGTAAAGTTATTTCCTCTTAAGCTGTAAGCTGCCCGGAGGAAGATAATGGTAGTCTGGTTGAAACCTCATGAGTCAAGAGGAAAGTCTCCTCAGAGTTTCAGAATATGGGCTATATTGTCACATGTTTATTCTCCCTACCCTCACATGTACTTTAGTTATTATTAGTTTTTATAAATTTAATGATCACTAATTTCAACGACTATATAACGCTTAAATGAGTGAAAAAGTTTAATGCAAGATTTGAAAAGAATTGAGAAGCCTGGAGGTGGTAGGGTGCCTTTTCATAACTGAATTCTACCAACATTATTTCTTTTTCTTTACTCATAAGAAATTTACTGTCTTGTGTTTCATGTATTGAAAACCCTTGGAATTTTATGCAACTTCATCAGTATTTCACGTTTTCATCCTACAGACATTGATATCTCTTGTCGCGTCCAGCGCAACATGGGCAGTGAGGGTGTGAGAAGGGGCGGTTTGGGTTAAGTTTTTTAGAAAGAAACAAACAGAGACTTAATGCAGTTAAATCTCTCCGAAGGCCAGGGGTCTCTCAGTCTCAGAGGACTGGAGCCCAGAATATGGCCGACTGGGGGTTTTTATTGCATAGGTATGCAAAAACAAGAGAAAGCAACATTGTTTTATACACGGTCTCTGAAACTCACACATCATAACAGAAAAATATTTATCTCAATCACCCTTTGTCAGTCAACAGCTGAAGCACAACGTCCCACCATGTCCTAATTAAGGTATGTACCTTCTCAGGGTCAGAAGGGTCAAGTCTCTTATTTTGTAAGTTCCCTTTGAGCTAAGTGGAGAGAACTGATCTTTGTTGTTTTTGTAACTTCTCTCACAAACAGGTGCCAGGGAAAAGGCAGAGCCGGCAACAGCTTTCCCCAGGCATGGGGAAGAGGAGGCAAGGCCCCTTCCCATATTTTTCTAAGGCAGCTCATTGGGGTCCCCACTCGGTTTCGCCTGGTGTAGGTTGTATCTCCTGTGAGATATCTTACGTGTCTTTGGCTACAAATCATCTTTTGGGGACCAGACAGAGAGACATAAGGTGTAAACACAAGGATGGAACAGAGTCCCAGAAAGGCACAGTCTCACAGACTCTTCTTTCCTTAAGGAAAGACCCGGGGGGACAGTTGGCTAGGCTGTTGTGTGACTACAATCTCTCAGTAGTGTTTTTACACAAAGCCTCTCCCAACTTATGACTCTTTTTCTGAAAGTATTGGGACACTTGTTTGGTCTTTTCCCTGAATCTGGCTTTCCTTTCTTCTTAAGTTTTCTCTTAGAGTATAAAAATCAGCAAATAAAGGACTTCTGTGTGTATATCAGCTTATTTCTCTTACTAGATCTGGAATTCTTACTTTGGGACTCCCTTGAAATTGAATGTAAAATCTTAGTCTATTTGTTTAGTATGTGTCTGTATAGAGTACCCATATTTTTATCAAAGTCAAAAAGGATCGATAGCCGCAGAGAGGCCAGGAACTGTGTTCTTTGATGGACTAAGTTCATATCTGATCTTTGTAGCTCTCGTAGTGCCCAGTAGAGTGCTTTACACGTAATGGGTTCTCAGTCAATAGTAATGGAATGAATGAATGAGTGAATATTTAACTTAATTCATTCTTAAACTATTGTAGCACACCTGCCACATGCTAGGTGCTGTAAACAAAACCCATCCGGTTTCTGCTTTCATAGTGTCTAGTGGAGGGAAACAGACAATAAATAGAGCAGAGACAAATAAATTTAATTGCTGGAAGTGCTATTGAGTTCTGTGAGTGTGTATACTTGGCTCATATCAGATAATTACGTTTTCACTGGGAAAGTGTGTTCGCTTTTAAAACTTGGAAAAATGGGCTGGTCCTTTCCTTTTTGTGCCAGTTCCAAGGGCTCTCTGAGAAGGATAGAAGAGGTCTTTATTTTTCAGTTTTAGATTCTTGACGAGCTGTTCACTTTTTATTTACACAAGTAGGAAATAAACCTATTAGAAGCTTTTAGTCCTTTAGACAACTCTGCTGCTAGAGATAGGTAGAGTTCCCTAGTCTGCACTAAATCTTTGACTTAGGGCTCTGAAAGAGTATATTAGGACTCCATCAGGCCCTCAACTCTGAAGTTCAAGGGAAGAGAATTACTTGGCCCTTAATACCAAGGATGGTATGGCTACAAGTACTCAGTGTCTTTAGGACTCTGCTTCTTTCTCAGTTGATCAATAGGTGTTTCTCCGTGGGGCTGGCAGTTGGCCACTGATACTCTTGTATGAAAGTCATAGAAGGACTTTTACTGGTTTACCTGCGTCTTGGTACACAGCCCTGAACAAATTACTGAGTCTAGTGGAACGGGTATGCAGATTGCTCCGGCGTGAGTCATGTAGTCACTCCTGTTTATGTGGGAGAATATGCAGGAAAGTGTGTGCTTGAGAGAAAGCACATGAGTGAGTGTGAGGGCTGGAACGTATGAGAGCGGTTGGCAGAAGTGGAGTGTGAATGTGTGTATATTTTAAGAAGGGTTGGGGTTGGGTGGGTGGTATCAACCCATGCAAACCAGGAGGAATGGATTGTCTGTCACAGGAAAGGGAGGTTTATATCCATTTCAGAACAGGTGCCATTCGGTCATTAATCGTAGTTATCCTCCATAGAGGTAAAAAGGGAAACACTTGGAAGGCGTTACCACATATGTTGGACCCTTGTGGTTGTGAGCAGTAGACACTTGCGAAAGTACTTCAGGAGAAGGGGTTTTGCTTTAAACTTATTTGGATGGGAGAGTCATTGGGAATTAAGGCAGCTCTGTAGGATGGCCATGCTGTTTATTTTATGTGCTTCTTGGATATTCTCATAGTTCTCTGCATGTCACTTTGTTTTCCCCAGCAGGTGGAACAATTTTATTTCACAGTTGTCTTTAAAACCACAAAGACACTATATTCTTTACATAAAAACACTAGTACAGATAACTATACTGTTTAGAAAATGATTATGTAGACCCTCTCAAAGAAAAATGCGTCACAATATATGATTTATAGTGAAGGAGCTTGGAAAAAATTCACACCTGTACTGATATATTTTTTTTTTTAATTAAAGTTTGTTGGGGTGACAATTGTTAGTAAAGTTACATAGATTTCAGGTGTACAATTCTGTAATACATCATCTGTAAATCCCATTGTGTGTTCACCCCTCAGAGTCAGTTCTCCTTCCACCACCATGTATTTGATCTCCTTTATCCTCATCTCCCACCCCCTTTACCCCTTGGTAACCACTAAACTATTGTCTGTGTCCATGAGTTTTTGTTTCTCATTTGTTTGTCTTGTTCTTTTGTTGTTTTCGGTTTATATACCACATATCAGTGAAATCTATGGTTCTCTGCTTTTTCTGTCTGACTTATTTAGCTTAGCATTATAATCTCAAGATCCAGCCACGTTGTCACAAATGGTCCTATTTCATCTTACCGCCGAATAGTATTCCATTGTGTATATATACCACAACTTCTTTATCCATTTATCCATCAAAGGACATTTTGGTTGTTTCCATGTCTTGGCCACCGTAAACAAAGCTGCAATGAACATTGGAGCACATGTGTCTTTATGGATAAATGTTTTCAGATTTTTGGGGTAGATATCAGGAGAGGGATTGCTGGGTCATATGGTAATTCTATTCGTAATTTTTTGAGGAACCTCCACACTGCCTTCCATAAGGGCTGCACTAATCTGCATTCCCACCAACAGTGTATGAGGGTTTCTTTTTCTCCACAGCCTCTCCAACACTTGTTACTATTTGTCTTGTTGATGGTAGCCATTCTGACTGGGGTGAGGTGATATCTCATTGTGGTTTTGATTTGCATTTCTCTGATGATTAGTGATGTTGAGCATTTTTTCATATGTCTATTTGCCATTGGTATGTCCTCTTTGGAGAAATGTCTCTTCAGGTCGTCTGCCCATTTTTCAGTTGGGTTGTTTGGTTTTTTGTTGTTGAGTTGCAAGAGTTCCTTGTATATTTTGGATATTAGCCTGTTATCGGAGGCACTGTTTGCAAAAATCTTCTCCCATTCAGTTGGTTGCCTCCTTATTTTGTCGATGGTTTCTTTTGCTGTGCAGAAGCTTTTAAGTTTGATAAAGTCCCATTCATTTATTTTAGCTTTTACTTGCCTTGGCTTTGGAGTCAAATTCATAAAACGCTCTTTAAACCCAAGGTCCATAAGTTTAGTTCCTATGTTTTCTTCTATGCAATTTATTGTTTCAGGTCTTATGCTTAAGTCTTTGATCCATTTTGAATTAATTTTGGTACCTGGTGACAGATAGCAGTCCAGTTTCATTCTTTTGCACGTGGCTTTCCAATTCTGCCAGCAACATTTATTGAAGAGGTTGTCTTTTCTCCATTGTATGTGTTTTGCTTCTTTGTCAAAAACTGTCTGTCTGTATTTATGTGGTTTTATTTCTGGGTTCTCAATTCTATTCCATTGATCTGTGTATCTGTTTTTCTGTCAATACCATGCTGTTTTGATTATTGTTGCCCTGTAGTACAAGCTAAAGTCAGGGAGTGTGATACCTCCAGCATTGTTCTTTTTTCTTAAGATTGCTTTGGCTATTCAGGGTCTTTTGTGGTTCCAAACAAATCTGATGATTTTTTGTTCTATTTCTTTAAAATATGTCATTGGGATTTTGATGGGGATTGCATTGAATCTGTATATTGCTTTGGGTAATATGGCCATTTTAACTATGTTGATTCTTCCAATCCATGAGCACGGAATGTCTTTCCATTTCTTTGTG
Source organism: Rhinolophus sinicus (assembly GCF_057876585.1). Taxonomy (NCBI): domain Eukaryota; kingdom Metazoa; phylum Chordata; class Mammalia; order Chiroptera; family Rhinolophidae; genus Rhinolophus; species Rhinolophus sinicus. The sequence continues at coordinate 81,339,472 of NC_142515.1, read as the reverse complement.
TCTTCTTCAATTTCTTTTAAAAATGTCTTGTAGTTTTCAGCATATAGATCTTTCACATCCTTGGTTAAGTTTATTCCTAGGTATTTTATTCTTTTTGCTGCAATTGCAAAAGGAATTGTTTTTTTTGTATTTTTCTGAGATTTCATTGTTAGTATATAGGAATACAATGGACTTCTGTACATTGATTTTGTAGCCAACAACTTTACTGTATTCATTGATTGTTTCTAATAGCTTTTTGGTGGTCTTTAGGTTTTCTATATATAGCATCATGTCATCTGCAAAGAGTGACAATTTAACTTCTTCATTCCCAATTTGGATGCCTTTTATTTCTTTCTCTTGCCTGATTGCTCTGGCAAGGACTTCCAACACTATGTTGAAAAGCAGAGGTAATAGGGGACAGCCCTGTCGTGTTCCTGAACGTAGAGCAAAGGGCGTCAGTTTTTCACCATTAATTATAAGATTAGCTGAGGGTTTGTCATGTATGGCCTTTATTATGTTAAGGTATTTTCCTTCTATACCTATTTTATTAAGTGTTTTAATCATAAATGGATGTTGTATCTTGTCAAATGCTTTTTCTGCATCAATTGATATAATCATATGATTTTTGTCCTTTATTTTGTTTATGTGATGTATCACATTGATGGATTTGCAGATGTTGAACCATCCTTGTGCCCCGGGGATGAACCCCACTTGTTCGTGGTGAATAATCTTTTTAATGCATTGTTGTATTCGATTTGCTAGAATTTTGTTTAGGATTTTTGCATCTGTATTCATCAGAGATATTTTTGTGTTGTCCTTACCAGGTTTTTGTATCAGGGTAATGTTGGCCTCATAAAATCAATTAGGGAGTACTGTCTCTTCTTCAATTTTTTGAAAGAGTTTGAGCAGGATTGGTATTAGATCTTCTTTGAAGGTTTGGTAGGATTCACTAGTGAAGCCATCTGGTCCAGGACTTTTGCTTTTGGGAAGGTTTTGGATGACTGATTCAAGTTCTCTACTGGTAATCGGTCTGTTTAGATTTTCTAGTTCTTCATGGTTCAGCCTAGGAAGGCTATATGTTTCTAAGAACTTTTCCATTTCTCCTAGGTTATTGAATTTGTTGGCATATAGTCCTTCATAGTATTCTTGGATGATCCTTTGTATTTCTGTGGCATCCGTGATAACTTCCCCTTTTTCATTTTGAATTTTGTTTACTAGTGTCTTCTCTTTTTTTATCTTAGTGAGCCTCGCCAAGGGTTTGTCAATTTTGTTAATCTTTTCAAAGAACCAGCTCTTTATCACATTAATGTTTTCTATTGTCTTTGTTCTCTATTTCATTTAGTTCTGCTCTGATTTTTATTATTTTCTTTCCTCTGCTGACCTTGGGTTTCACTTGTTCTTCTTTTTCTAGTTCTTTATGGTGTAACGTGAGATTATTTGTTTGGGATTTTTCTAGTTTCTTGAGCTAGGCCTGTAATGATACAAATTTCCCTCTTCAAACTGCTTTCACTGCATCCCAAAAATTTTGGTAGGATGTATTTTTAATCTCATTTTTTTCTCTGTATCTTTTGATCACTCCTCTAATCTCTCACCTGGTCGTTCTTTAAAAGTATGTTGTTTAATCTCCATGTATTTGTGCTTTTTCCTGCTTTCTTTTTGCATTTCATACCCAATTTCAAAGCCTAGTGATCAGAGAATATGCTTGGTATGATTTCAATCTTCCTAAATTTGCTGAGGTTAGTTTTGTGTCCAAATATATGGTCTATCCTTGAGAATGTTCCATGTACACTAGAAAAGAATGTATAGTCTGATGTTTTAGGATGAAGTCCTCTATAAATGTCAATTATGTCCATTTCATCTAATGTGTCATTTAGGGCTGCTGTTTCGTTATTTATTTTCTGTTTGGATGATCTATCCATAGCTGTCAATGATATATTTAGGTCCCCTAGTGTAATTGTGTTTTGGTCAACTTCTCCCTTTAGTTCTGTTAGTAGTTGCTTGGCATATTTCAGTGCTCCCTGATTGGGTGCATAAATATTGAGACTGTTACGTCTTCTTGTTGTATAGTCCCCTTTACCATTATGAAATGTCCATGTTTGTCTCTTGTAACCTTTTTCACTCTGAAGTCTGTTTCATCTGATAGCATTATGGCTACACCTGATTTTCTCTGGGCACCATTTGCTTGGAATGTCAGTTTCTACCCTTTCACTTTGAGTCTATGCTTGTCCTTTTAGCTGAGATGTGTCTCTTGGAGACAACATATGGTTGGGTTTAGTTTTTTTGATCCAATCTGCTACTCTGTGCCTTTTTATTGGTGAGGTCAATCCATTTACGTTTAGGGTGATTATTGATATGTGAGGATTTACTATCATCCTGCCTTTAGTTTTCTGGTAAGGCTGTGTGTCCATTGTTTCTTTGCTTTTTCGTTGTTGTCTATTATTTCTGTGTGGTGGTATTCTATGATGTTTCCCTTTGTTTCTTTTCTTACAGTATATATTTCAGTTCTGGATTTTTTTTGAGTGGTTATCCTCAAGTTTATGTAAAAGAAAGTTTGGTATTTAGAGTATTCCATTTTTTTCAGCATGCCTTCTTTCTCCATTCCCATATTCCGTTTCAGGCCTTTATCCTCCCCATTTTTATGTTTTGGTTGTCACACATTGTCCCTGTAGATGGTGGTCAAATAGCCTCCTTTAGTATTTCTTGTAGTGCAGGTCGTGTATTAGAAAATTCCCTCAGCTTCTGTATGTCTGGAAAGGTCTTTATTCCTCCTTCATATCTAAAGGATGTCTTTGCAGGGTATATTATTCTTGGCTCATAATTTCTCTCTTTCAATAGTTTGAATATTTGGTTCCGCTACCTCTGGTTTGTAGAGTTTCTGTTGAGAAATCTGGTGGTAATCTAATGGGTTTTCCTTTGTTGGTTACCTTTTTTTTTTCCCTGGCTGCCTTGAGGATTCTTTCTTTGTGGTTGATTTTTGACAGCTTCAATACAGTGTGCCTTGGAGAAGGTCTGTTGGGGTTGAGATAATTAGGTGTTCTATTTGCTTCTTGGATTTGAGGATCCAGTTCTTCCAACAAATTTGGGAAGTTCTCGTAGACTGTTTGAATATGCTCTCTGTTTCTTTCTCTCTTTCCTCTCCTTCTGGTATGCCCATTATTCTTATATTACTCTTTCTGATAGAGTCAGAAAGTTCTTGTAGAGTTCTTTCTTTTAAGTTTCAAGTCTCTTTCTTCTTCCATCCGTGTCATTTCCATGTTTCTATCTTCGATGTCACTGATTCTTTCCTCCATCTGGTCAACTGTACTACTTAAGCTGGCTATTTCTTTCTTAATTTCTTCTATTGAGTTCTTAATCTCCAGAAATTCCATTTGGTTCTTTTTTAAAATTCCAATCTTTTTGATAAAATGTTCATGTTGTTCTTTGATTGTGTTTCTGAATTCATTAAAACTGCCTTTCGGTGTTTTCTTGCATCTCGTTGAGTTTTTTCAGAACTGCAATCTTGAATTCTCTGTCATTTAAGTCACATATTTCCATATCTTTAAGTTCCTTTTCTGGAGACTTTTCACTTTCTTTCTGAGCTGTCTTGTTGCCTTGGTTATTCATGGCAATTAATGATTTATTATTTCTCTTCCTAGACATCTACAGGAGTGGCTTCTGCAATTGATTGATAGGAGGAGGTCTGTCTTTTGTTTTCCAGTAGGTGTTTGTAGAATGTTTTATTTTCTCTCTGACTGCAGCCTTTTTTTCTCTCTTACACTGTAGTGCTATGTTTTCTCTGCACTATTCCAGCTTCTCACACAATGGGGGATTCCATGGAAGGCGGGCTTCTCCTCTGTTAACAGTTCACCTGGGTCATAGGGCACCACGTCCCTTTGGGGATACGGAGAGCTTTTGAAGTTCCAAAGCTCTTCCTGCACCAGATTCGGAGCCCATGTGTTTCAGCAGTTCTGTTTACTCCTGCAGGGATCCACCCAGATAGGTGGGGACAGGGGCGGGGTAAGGTGTGAGAGCTGGCCCAGAGCAATGGTGGCGACCACCACCACCACCACCACCACCGCTGCCGGTCCTGCTTCCACAGCTCCCTCCCTTTGCTGGAACAAGTAGGGCTGCAAATCTGTGTCTGCGGTCCACAGTTCTCAGACTTGGAAATATTCTGAGCTTTTGATCTGACACTGCTACTGTTCTGCTTCTAAGGGGCGAGCTCTGGGAAGGTAGGGAGGGGGCGGCTAGTCTCAGTGCCTAAGGCTTCTGTTCTCAGCTCGGCAGTGAGGGATTAAAACACTGTTTTCAGCCTTCTTGCCTCAGTCTTTGCTCTGAGGTCTCTGCTGTGAGCGTTGGGTTCAGCCATGTTATATGCTGCCCCCTCAGCCCTGTGGGTCATAAATGGAGCCCTAGCAGTCCGAGTTCTTCCCTCTCCCGCAGCTGCGGTAGTTCCAGGATGCAGCGAGCTCGGAGCACTGAGCTAGGTCTGCAGTCCTGTACCCGCATGGGTTCGTTTCCGCACTTTCGCTCCCCTCCTCCCCCACTCATGCGAGTTGCCCAACTTTAGGTGAATTCAGTAGTGAGCCTCTTTGTCTTGCCTGTCTGCTGTGCAGGGAGTCCTTTGTGGAGTTATTGTTGTTCGATTAGTTGTAAATTCCAGGGGAGATTTCCAGAGGCCCACCTCACGCTGCCATTTTGATGACCAGTCTGGTCTGATTCTTAAAGCATACTGTGTCACCACTACAGGTCTTTCGGTTCAAAGTATAGATTATTGTCATCAGTACATGTTCTTGCGTTCTTACATGTTTGATAATGCACATACAGACTGGTTTATCACTTCATGCTCCATTGGTTCATCAGCCTTTTCTGCAGGTTCATCAGCAGGTTGAGCAGGCCGTGCTTTTCTCTATGGCCTTTCTTTAAGACCTTCCAGGAATGGAGACACATCATCATCATCATCATCATCATCATCATATATTGTAAACTCCAAGTCTTTACCAACGATTCCAGTGGAAACATTCTTTGTAGTTACGTCCTGTTAGCAGGAAGTCTCTCGTAAGGCACACAGACCATGCTTAACCAGTTCATTCAAGTCACGCTCCATAAACTCAGATTATGTCTCTCCAAGTAAGTGCGAGCTGATTGAGAATGGGCTCCAATGGACATAGCACTGTAGTCAAAATAGTTAGCAGATGGTCAGGTTTGGAAAATATGAGAGCCCATATCATCATAAGCAGCAACAAGCAGCCCAACACCATATGGTTTCTGGCCATATCTTTGTGTTGGTATCTGGGTCTTGCTTCCAATTAGAGCTGCAAGACGAGACACAGGAAGACGTCTGTCAAATACAAATGCGGAATCCAAACACTCCTGGCTCATAAAATCACATAACAGTCTAGCATCAGCAGTAAATCCTGCAATTGAAATACCAATATGGTTGTCAAGGTGGAGAATATTTTTCTGATGAGCTGCAAGTTCTGACTGTGCTCTCTTCAATGCAACCGACCCTGCATGGGTTATGGTTTCAGACCAACTGTGGCTGAAAGTTATTTGGCTGCAGCTTCCATTGCATATTCAATTTGATGAATCCTGCCCTGAGGGCTCCAAACAGTGACATCATTGTTATACTGAGTGCCAAACATGGTTCCTTCATGGGCCTGGCCACAGCCTCCAGCAAAGCTATGGATCAAGTCTGCATGTCCTTTTATTCTTTCTTTACTGACTGACTTCATCAGTTTACCTGTAGATTGATCTTTTTCATTTTAGCACGTACATGGATATCTGTGTCCTTGGGTGTAAATATTGTTGTCTTCTACTTTCAGCTTCCCAGGGAACTGGCTAATTAGATTTATATGTATTTGCTCACTTTTGAGATAATCCTATTACTCAGCTTAGAGTTGGTGTTTTTTTTAAGAAAATGACAGTCCACTCTTCCTAGAAAGTGTTTCCTCTTTTGTTATAACTCTAGCTGGGATGTATGTGCTGTTTTGTTCAAGTCTCGTGGTATAGGCGGCACCAACCAGCTAGTTAGTTATAATAAAACACATTTTCTAAAGAAAATTTATGAAATGTTTTATCCATGTTGTCTTTGCTTAAAGGTGTACATAAATTGAAATGGGCCAAAGAGTTAAACCGATTTTAGAGTTTGTGCTGGAGTCTTAGAGAGCTCTAAAACAGACATGCCCAGTTTAACCCAGTTTTATGTCCCACCTTTTTATAAAATGTCTCAGTTTAGGCAGTTGTCTGGTGTCCTTTAGGCATGTGGAGCTTAATTTTTACCTCCATTTAGTCTGTTGTTAAGCAGGAATGTCGCCTCCTCGCGTCTAGCTTTTTAAATGTTTTCTAATTGCTGGGAAGTTAGATCCTGGTGTTCTAACAACTAACTCCTGCACATCTTTCATCGTCAGTATATAGGAGTATATGGTGAAGTAACCTTGAGATTGTTCTTTTAGAATTAAATCTTAGAGAGTTGCCACAATCCCTTGACAAGATTTGGTTACAACTTAATTGAGGAAGGAAAAAAAAGAGGGATTAGTCAGCTATAGAGACATTGAAAAGGAGTCTTAATAGGCTCTTTTCATAATGTCATAATTATGTAACATATGATGTCAAACAAAACCAAGTGGAATTATTCTTGCAAACAAACCCTTCTTTAATACTGAGAAGGTTTATATGTAACCTGCACAGTAAACATAAAACAGCGTGCATATTACAGCCTTGGAACTACTTTAAACCACACAGGGTTTATTTGGTGTGTCATTGAATTGGAAAATTAGATTCTTTTTGAAAAATGTTTTCAGGAATTTATGCTCTGAACTTTTCATTCAGATAAATCAGATGTAATTAAAATTTTTAGAATCATAAAAACATTTGTGGGATTGTGACATTTCAAAGTCTTAAGCAGAAATGAATGTTATCAGTTAATGCCTATTGTTTACTCTTTTGAAAATGTGAAAAGTTTTATATAATGTTTGGAAATTATGATTACATTGCTTTTGGGGATTTTTTAAAAAAAGGATAATGCTACAATAAGGATAAAGTGTGTATTTATACATACAATATAGATGACCAAGAAACAAATTTAATGCTTGTAGGCGATTCTTGGTAAATCTACCTTCATGATTTGGAGACTGCCTATATTACGTTTTAAAACAAATATACTTTGTAGTTAGTTATATTCTCCTTTTGATTCTGGCAATGCAGACACGCATCCTAAAATATCCTGACATGAGGATATGGATATATCTGGGCCACTTCAAGTGGCCAGAAGTTACAGCGGATTATTTCATACCTTTTGATCTCCCACTATCTGTAAAATTATACGTTGGCCTACACTTAAGAATTGACTGAATATGTGTATGTTGTTTTCAAGGCCTAACTTAGTTGATAAGTTTTGTCCTAAAATACTGGCCTCTTTCAACTTTAGGTTTTTATGACTCTTGATATCTTTGGAATTACTACTAATACTATTGTATCTTAGAATACTGATGGCACTTAAGAACAGTCGTCTCAAAATTTCTGATTTTTAAGAAATGGCTTATATACTTAAAAGAAAATTGTTTTTCATTAATGTTTGGTATTCTCTAAAAATATTTTTTAAGAAATTAATATTTTGTGCTTCATTGTATAAACTATTTTCAGAAAAGCTTATATCAAGCGCGAATGATCCGTTATCTTCAAATAAATACTGTTTTATTGAGTAGCATATCCATATATGTCCTATGTATATGCATATATATGTGATCATTACCCAGAAACATTCTATTTATTAGATTCCCCCATTCCCCAGTAGATTTTAATAAGTGAATTCTGATTGCTTTAGAGAATAAAGACAAATGTCTGTTAAAGAGGAATTTAACTAGAGAGTGAGTATGCACACTTAGGCTGAAAGCAAAGTAACACCAGAGAGAAAATGTTTGAGTGTCAGATGAATGCTACCAGACAAAAGAAGCCGTAGGATTGAGTGGAAAGGAGATAACTTGCACTGCAGTGGTCAAGGAAGGCATTATGGCTTGAACTTAGATTGAAAAGGTGAATAGGATATACGTGCAAAGTTACAGGTAAAGAGAATATGAACTTTCCCAATGAAGAGACCAACTCTGTTGCATGACAATTATTTCCAGTGTTGGTTACATAGTAGGGGCTCAGGGACTGTTTATTTGTTCTTTCATTTATCGTGCATACAGCTAATGTCAATGCTAAAGTGGACACTTTTTTCACCTTTTAACATTTCTGAAAAGTTGGGACCAATAATTGATGGCATTTTACAGTTATTTAGAAGTGCTTTTATCATCGTGATATATAAAATCTGTCTTAGATTTCATGAAATGTGGTCTCAGTTAACATAAAAGAATATGGTAGGGTTCATCATTGAAGGTTTTTCATACTGAGATGGGTTATAATTTTATTTTACTTTTATATTTATGTAGTCAATTTTTGAAGGTGTTCTTATGAACTTTGTTTATCTGACAGTAATTTTAGAGAAAAACAGCATGGGAACATTGCTTTTATTAAAAAAGATAAAGGTACTTCATTTTTTAGGTGAAAATATTTAATCAGCTAATCTGAATCTAACTTTGGTGTCATATACAATGAGGTAATTAATGAGGGCAAATGATATTTATTGGTGATAGCTAAAGAAATAGCTGAGTTCCATGAACGTTGTAACAGTCCTTTTTCCTGGAGAAATTGATGAATTAGAGTAAATGTTATGTGTGATTATAGTTGACACACAGTGTAGGGTCCTAATCCATTCTTTTTTCCAGTATGTTTTATCAGCTATAGGGAAAAAAAAAGGTTTCCAGTTATGGCTCTCAGTACTACAGGGATTGGACCTTACTTGTCAACCGTATCTGAAAAATGAACCTCACAGATAATTGGCTGCCACGTGTATGTCCTCTTAGGTAATATGAGATAAGTGGTCAGATGATACTTGCATTCCACTTTCCTTACTTTTAAAAATTCTCCCCAAACTAGCACCATAAAGGATTAGTTGCCATTCGGAATGTTTGATTTCTTCCCCACCAACCTTTGCTGCTCTTTTTCTATATTTGTGAATGAAAACCCAAATCAAGGTTCTTTAGATAATTTTGCCTCAGAAGATCACCAGGTTGCTGATTTTTTCCCCTTGCCCTATAATAAGCCTTTAAGAGTGAGGGAGGTCAAGGCCATCGTAAAATATGAATGTCATCTTCTGAGAACGCCATTTTTGACCCATTAGCTCCTTTAATTTTTGTGCTGGAATTCTTAGACACCCAGTTTTTGATGGGTGTGTCTACAGTTTGATTTTTAATAGGGTGGATTTTTGTTACGTGCTGCTGCTCGTTTGAATATTTTGCTTAGCTGAGCAACATTGTAGGCTATACAGATGTTTGAGAATGAGAAAATAATAATATTATTATAACACAGACAATATTGCTCTTTCATGGATATTTCAGAAGTATCCTTAGCATCTTGCATTTCTTTAATACAATAGTTATGAGTATCTATTATCACAGTATCATTGTAGTTTTGTTAGAGTCTGGTATATAATTTATTTTTGCACTGTCTTTTTGATTACATAGTTAATTTTTTAATTGCATTGTTAACCATTTATATGAACTATTCAGCATTTTTGCTTGGTTTCCTCACTATTTATAGATAAGAAAACTTATACCCAGGAAAAAAAAAAGATACCTACCTGGTGGTGTACGTGGGGAGGAGAAGATTCAGAACTAGTAGCAGGTAGATTCCAGTCCTCCTATATTTTTAGTACTTGCGGGTGTGTGCATAGTAAGATTAGAATTTGATCATTTGAACTTCCTGATAATTTGGTTTCTGAATAATCATTTATTTTGTATATTGTCACGTGAAGCATGACTGTATAATGTAAAGTAAGCTTTCTTAAATTGTATTTGCTTGGACCATATTACCTCTTAATAAAGCACCTTTGACTTGGAACTGTAACGCTCCAGGGAAACAATGATTCAATTGCTTTAGTGTGTGAATTCCAGTAGTTCATTTGCCAAATGCTGTGATGTGTCTGAGGATTTTTATTTCTGTGTGGCCTTTTCTGCTGATGATGTGGATGCAATATTTCTCTTCCTTTACTTGCCACTCTGTTATTACATATACAAGTATTGAATAAATATGTCCAGAAAAATTATTTTTATTCTTGATATTTGAGTCTGTGAACGTAATATTAATTTTATTTAAATGCTAGCATAGATATTTATCTCTAATTGCAGATATTGTACATCTAAAACAGATATTTGGTTTCATTTTAATTTGGGGAAATAACAATTATGAAAATGAAGATTTATTACAAATCTTTGTTTCCCAAGTGGAATGTCCGTGTTAACATTAAGAATTCGTAGTCATATGGTGCCTGCTGTTATAATGTCATCTTAAAATTTTACCTGTATTAATGGCCAAAAATAGATGAGTGCTAGTAATACTTGGTGTATGTTTTGTAATGGAGGGCTCTTCGGGTGTATGAGAATGTAATGCTGTGTAGTCCAAGAGGTCTTCTTGCAATGATGGAAATCTTTTTATAGCCATGTTGTCTTAATATTTTCTTAAGTTTTGGAGTTTAAACTGTTGTCTTAAACCACTGCCCACTTGTAATGTGGCTAGTGTCACTGAAAACTGCATTTTAAATTCTGTTTAATTTTAATTAATTACATTTAAATGAGCACATATAGTTAGTGTCTAGTATTGCATAAGCAGAACTCACCCATCTTTCCATGAGGGTTATACGGTAATCCAGGCTCACGCTTGAATCTTCCTAACCTGCAATTAAGTAAGTAGCCTTCTTCTGTTATTTTCAGTGCGCTTGGTTTTTGCTTATTACCGTGATTCCCCAAAAATAAGACCTAGCCAGACAAGCAGCTCTAATGTGTCTTTTGGAGCAAAAATTAATATAAGACCTGGTATTATGTCATATTATATATTATATTAATTATATTATATCTGGTCTTATATTACATAAGACCTGGTCTTATATTACAGTAAAGTAAGACCAGGTCTTATATTAATTTTTGCTCCAAAAGGATGCATTAGAGCTGATGGTCAGGCTAAGTCTTATTTTCGGGGAAACACGGTATATGATAAAGAAGGTCTTTCTATCCCAGGTTTCCCATCATCACCTCTCCCTTTAATTTTTTTGGTTCATCACTGTGCATTTTATTTCTGATTCTTTATATTCTTTGTGCACTGCCGAAGTGGTCATTTCCTTCAAGTGTGTGTTTTGGCCATAGTTTTCCTAATATTGGACTGTGTCTGTGTGTTTCTTCTCTTTTCTGCCACACATACACATCCTTTCCCCACTTGTAGAAAAATCAAAGAGATTGCTTTTTATATCCTTAAAGGAGATATGGGAGACCTATGAGACCGAGGAGATATATCCATTGTCTTACCTGGGGCAGCTGCTGTGTTATCAGGGAGCCAGGTGTTAATCTAATAATTGTAATGATGTTTGCTGCTGCAAACCTGAGGTCTCTATGCATCAATCCTGGGCAGTGAAACTTCCTTGGAAATCTGCCTTTTTTTACTTTATTTCTGAGAAGGTTAAGCTGAGAGGTCCTTTTCATTCCGTGAGGATTCTCTTTGAATTCTAGGACTTGTATTTTCAATTCTGATTTTTTCATTGAGACAGAAAAAAGACTGATCTGTTCTGAGATTTTTGTGTAGCTCGGACTGATGAAAAAGTCAATTCATTTAGTAAGTATGTACTGAGTACCTCTTATATGCTAGTCATTGTCCTGGGTGAGCAAAACTGACCAGGTTCTAGTTTTTGTTGGATTTATTATCTAGTTAGAGAAATAGACGCTAAGCAGTGAAACGAATAAGATGTTAGACAGTAATGTGTTTACAAGAAAGAAAAGCAGCAGGATAATTTGATAGTGACTAGGCTTGTTGGTGATGTAGTCCTTTAGATTTAGTAGGTAGGGAAGAGAAGGTGACATTTCATATTCAAACATCAAGACAAGACCTTTTGTTGTCCAGTCTGACATGGCAATCCAAGGGACTTTCCCTTTGAACCTTCTAAAGTTCTACCTTTTCAAACCTGCCAAAAATTTTTATGGAAAGCACAGCATGTATGTGAATTCTTGTTGATGGAGTTTGGGTTATTTCCCCCCTTTTGTCCTTCCTTTCTAGTGTGCTTGTTTAAAAGGAACAAATATATCTTTTCTCCCCTGGTTCAGTTCCCAAAATGTTTGCCATTTTCAAAACAAATATATTGCTTGACTTAACTGGACTTTCAAAGGCAAATTCCCTAACAGGCTCTCAACCTGGAATTGTACAAGGCTTGGTTTCACTTAGTGATCTCATTTATCTCTTACATGTTTTTTGTACAATATTCAGTTCTCTATATACCTTTTGTGTTCTGCAGAATGTTGGGATTGAGATTTCATGCACATCACTCACTTTTGGCCTTTTTGAAGAATGCTCAGGAAACTGTATATACGTTACTGTGTGAACAAGGTACTGGGATCACTGAACAGGAATTAGACTGTACCAGTGACCACAGGTAGCGTGGTCTGTGTCTGTTTTTTCCCTAAGTTTGGTTCTACGTAAGTAAGATCGGAGATCTTCCACATTTGTAGGCAAAACTTTTAGCGCTGTATGTACATAGGTTGAAAATAAGGTAGCAACAGGAAATAAGGGGGCGTTCCAGATTGTTTTGGACCACAAGTGTGAGTTCCTGCTCATGACAAATATTCCAGCTTTGTGTATTTTCCCTTGTCTTCCTCACGCTGGATGTCTCAGAGGCGTCCTTAGAACAGAAGGTCAGGTTTTCATCAGACCCTATAGATTGACCTGCTCCACTTAGAGTAAATGATGATGATCTCAAAAGATGACAAAGAGGCATTTGATAAAGATCAACAGCCTTTCCTGATTAAACAACAACAACAAAAACTTGGTGAGCTAGGAATAGATGGATGCGTTCTTAATCTTATGAAAAAGAAATTCCAATAAAAATGCATCATTAGGCTTAACATTTGAAACATACCTAAGAGTCAGGTATCACAATTGCTCGATAACTGACATTCTGGAAATACCAACTAATGTTGAAAAGTGAAAAGTATGATGTAGTAATATTAAAAAGGAGAAGGAGGACTTATATTTTTAAAACATGGGAATATAGTGAATACACAAGAAAATCAATAGACACACATTTCGGCATGTTTTCTTGTGTCAGTACCCTATAATAATACCGTATAATAGCTGTAAAAAATATTAAATAACTAGTAATTTATAAAAGCAAATAAGGTATAAAATGGCTTTGAATAAGCCTAGGACTATGTCGGACCTATAAATAGACAACTGTAATTAAATGTGATTTTAATCAGTACTAACAACATTAATATAACAAGTCGGTTTTAAAGTTTATCTGGTGAAATAAGTATAAGAATAGCTAGAAAAATTCCAATGGGAAAAATATTGATGAATTGGATAGGGAAACTAGCCCTTATTAGCAAGTATTAACACATGTTAAGAAAGGCTTAGATGTTAAAATATTTTAGTACTGACAGTGAACTAGATTAGTAGAACCAAATGGAGATTTCAGTAAAAAGTTCAAATATATAAGTACATTTAGTATATATTAAAATGTGTTTTTCTAATCAGTAGGGGGAAAGATGGATTATTCAATGTGTAGGGATAACTGGCTAGTAATTTGGATAAACATAAATCCAATCTCTGCCTTGATTTTATATAAGAATAAAATAGCAAATAGAACAAATATACAAATATTGAAAATGAAACTAGATGTGTTGAAAACGGTGAATTTTAAAAATTAATTTGATCAAGGGAAGGTCTTTCTAAATGTGACTGACACTAGTCTCAAAAGCTAAAAAAAAGATTGATATATTTGACTATATAAGAATTAAAATACCAAAGTTCATTAAAGAGTTTAAATGCTAAAACACATGCTAAGAGGTAAGGGAGTGGATATGTGCTACATATTTGTTAATGGGCAAATGTTCTTAAGAACCCAAAGTTCTCTTATAAATTTTTAAAAAGATAAAGCCTCCAGAAAAAATGTATGATATACACAAACAATTCATAAATACAAAATAGCCAGGAAACATGTAAGGATGATCAGTCTTCCTGATTAATGAAGAAATTCACATGAAAGCAAGATACTATTTTGGACCTATCAGACTGGCAAAGATTTGCTTCTCGATGGTGAGGCTGTAGGAAAATTTCTTACACATTGTTTGTGGACGTGTGAATTGATACAACATTTTCGGAAGGAAATTTCGCAGTATAGTCAAAATTAAAAATGCTCATATCTTTGGATCTAGCAGTTACACTCAGAAGAATTTTTCACGAGAGTTACTCAAAGATATACGTGAAAGAATGTTTGTTGTATCATTGTGTGTAATGGTAAAAATTTTAAAAGGGGCAGGTAATGTTAATATTTTTTTAAGTAAAATGTTTTAAAGTTAGGAAGGTTTATGTTTACGTAGCAAATGTTTTTGGATGACTTTGACAGCAGCTGTCTATGAAGAGGAATTGGGTTGAAAGGAATAGGGTAGGGGAATTTTATTTTCCTGGCATCTTTCTGTACTACTTAAATATTTCCTGTTATTAAAAACAAGAACATGCATTACTTTTATACTTCAAAATAAAAAAATAAAAACAGTCTCAGAGTTTAGATTTGTACCAAAACATAATTATATTGCACGGGATTTTATTCCTACTAATAGAAAATACAAAACGAGGACCCTTTCATTTTGTGGTCAAATAGCATTTATTTAGTATTTGAGAATAAGATTGATTCTGTGTCTTAAGTGTTAATGGCATGTGGTCTGCCCTCCTATCCAGTTGAGAGGTTTTCATAAAAGATCTAGCAACACTTTCTCTTTTGGAAACTTCCCTACCCTTTCTTCTACTGCCACACTCCTGACTGTTTAACCACTAGTTTTAGTCCAAAACTAATGAAAGTATTTGCTCTAGATCTTACCGTAATTTGGTTAGACAGTGGGGCAAAGTGCCACTTCCAGACCAGAACCAGTTTGAGACCCATGACACAATTGCCCTCTAAAATGTCATTAAAGCCCTCCTGTCTGCAGCCTCCCAGCATTGTAGTTCTTCAGTCTTATATTTGACAGAGTGTGGGGTTTTTTTAGGTAAGAACTTCTTAAACAAGGCTATTCCATATTGCATCTTCTTTACCAGTTTGTTCTAACAACTGAACTCCTTTCTCTATTTTGGTATACACATGGACCACTTTCAAATCATGGTCTTGCCAAGAAAAGACTTTCCACACTTAATATGATAAAGTGACAAGTGGTTGTCCTCTCCCTACAAGTACAGAAAAACTCTAATGTATAAAACACAATCATTTCTTCCAAACCCACCCAGACCAACCATATAGATGTAAGTCTTCTACATTGAGTTGGTTGAGACCCTTGGAGTGGCTCTTCATAAGTAATCCTTGATCAGAATATAGCATCTCCCAGAAGAAGCAAGTTATACTTTAACTCTAGTTAAGTGATTTTTTTAAAAAAAAAACGTTTTTGAGTCCCTGTAGTGGAAAATCACTACCCATGATACATGTATCTGCAATACACTGTCTTATTTAGGTTTTCCCATCTTTTCCAACATTTCTTCAGAAGTTATCTTTGTCCTCCCAAACTAACTCCTAACATGCCATTAATAGATCTTTGTACTTTAAGCCTTCTTACGGAAACACTTTCTTCTAAGAGTTAACTGTGACCATTTGGTAAAGGTCAAGAATAGAAAGCTTTGCTTGTTTAATTTCCTAAGGTCAGTTTTATTTTAAGATTTCTCTTCAACTTCATCTTTACTTCAATGTCTGGTTTCTATAGCAACTGAGAGTTAGGTGCTGGGTCAGAAAAGACAAATCTTTAGATGTTAAAAAATTTAGTTTTTAACCTAGAGAGGGAAGATGCCAGGCAACATCTTCACAGCTTTTCTGGGCTGACGGCTACATTCTGTTTCCAGGAATTCTGTATTTTTTCCTGAAGAAGCCAGGCATTTATCTCTTTTTCACACAGCCCCAGAAGAGATTGCTACATCCCTGTTCAATAACTTAATCACAGTCAAATTGATTAACTAAATCAAGGCAGCCAAGAGAGAGAGAACTCTCCTTCTGTGGAGAAATTGTAGTGTTCAGTAGAATTATTTTTCTTAAAATGTAATATCTTTGGGAATTATGTACATTGTCTCTTTTCTTTACCTTGGATTCCTTAACAATGTTTTTTTTTTTTTCCCCTCTTCAAGTGCAATTGGAAAAATCTTGAGTGGTACTTTTCTCTGTGTTCTCAGTCTATCTGGGTTAGGGTGCAGACTGTTGCATCACTTAAGTGGGCAGATGTTGGAGGTGGGAGAAATGTCAGACACTAAAAAGGCTAACATCAAAGAAATGGCATAGGGGCCGGCCCTGTGGCTCAGGCGGTTAGAGCTCCATGCTCCTAACTCCGAAAGCTGCCAGTTCGATTCCCACATGGGCCAGTGGGCTCTCAACCACAAGGTTGCCGGTTCAACTCCTTGAGTCCCACAAGGGATGGTGGGCTCCGCCTCCTGCAACTAAGATTGAACAGGGCACCTTGAGCTCAGCTGCCTCCCGGATGGCTCAGTTGGTTGGAGCACAGGCTCTCAACTACAAGGTTGCCAGTTCTATTCCTCAACTCCTGCAAGGGATGGTGGGCAGCGCCCCCTGCAACTAAGATTGAACATGGCACCTTGAGCTGAGCTGCCACTGAGCTCCCAGATGGCTCAGTTGGTTGGAGCGCGTCCGCTCAACCACAAGGTTGCCGGTTCGACTCTCACAAGGGATGGTGGGCTGTGCCCCCTGCAATTAGCAACGGCAACTGGACCTGGATCTGAGCTGCGCCCTCCACAACTAAGACTGAAAGGACAACAACTTGAAGCTAACCGGCACCATCCACAACTAAGATTGAAAGGACAACAACTTGGAAAAAAAAAAAAAAGGCCTGGAAGTACACACTGTTCCCCAATAAACTCCTGTTTCCCTTCTCCAATAAAATCTTAAAAAAAAAAAAAAAAAAAAAAAGAGATGGCATATGTTCTTAAGATTACATCTTCAGAAATATATGTAGTACTTTAAATGGAAACTGTCTCCTTTCAGAGTTGTCGACGCTGGAGGAAGATTAATGCTATTTTTTTGTGTTATAGGAACTACCTTCAGTTGAAGAACTCACTATTATTCTTCCTGAAGATACTGAATTAAAGCCTTTTGGGATGGTTTCAAGTATTATTGAACAATTAGGTATGTAAATTTTATTAATAGAAATTATTCATATCTAAGCATGCATTAAAGGTTTTTACTTATGTAAGTAATCCATAAGTACATTGTATTTATAAAAAATTAAAATCTGCTTTTATCAACATAGTTCTCCAGAATTTTTCTTTGTGTGGTATTTGTTTTCTATTGCTGTTAAATTTCTGCAAATTTAGTGGCTTAAAACAACAGAAATTTATTATTTTACAGTACTTTGGGACAGAAGTCTGATATGTGTCTTACTAGGCTAAAATCGGGGTCCACAGGGCTGAGTTTTTTTATGGAGACTCTAGGGGAGAATCCATCTGCGGGCCCCTTTCAGCTCTAGAGGCCGCCTGCATTACTTGGTCCATGGACCCCTCCTTGAACCGCAAAGCCTATAGTGTGGCTTCTCCCTGAAGGCAGCCTGGAAAGGTTCTGTGCTTCTAAGAACTCCTTAGATTGGGCCTAAACGCATAATCCAGGATAATCTCTCCATCTCAGGGTCCTTAATCTTAATCCTATCTGCAAAAAAAAAAAAAACATTGATGTTAAGTAACATTCACAGATTCAGGGATTAGGGTGTAGATACCTTTTTCTTTTTTTGGGGGGGGATTATTCTGTCTACTGCCTTTGATTTTTATCTCATAAACATGTAAATTAGAAAGGTCTGTGATGTTAATACTGATATTAATGGCATGAAATGTGAAGCTGCTGGATTTTAAGAGAACTAGAGATTATAGGCTTTTAGCACCAAGATGTGAGGTAGTTACATGAAAGAGCTTGAAGTTAACTAGCTGCCAGTAGGTCTCAGAGTAACATACACCTGAGAATAAGTCTGAGTTGACCAAGTCATAGGATTTTGGAACTGGGAAGAAGACCTAGATTGTCCACCAGCTCCCTTAGTTTATAGGCCTTAAAGGACACAGCAAAGATAGAAGAGAAAATGTACACATCGTGAATTTGTTGACTTTTTAATGGGTAATTCAAATTTTCAAAGAGACTTTACACTTTATTTTTTTCTTAGAATTGTAGCTTTTTGTATTAAATAAAAATATGTACAATCTATTTCCCTGTGCTGCTTGGTAATAAATAGACTGTTTATCAAGGGGAATAGAGGTATGTTATCTTACTTTAAATTTCTTTTTAAATTATGTTGGAATTAAAGCCTAAATTCCCCCTTTAATTCTATATTATCTTCTGATAAAATCTTGAAATAATCTGTTTTGTTTCATTTTTCAGTAATAATTGAATCTATGACTAACCTACCTCCAGTTAATGAGGAGACTGTCATTTTTAAAAGTGATCGACATGCTGCAGGAAAGGTTTGTAAAAAATTCAAATCTTACAAATTATTGTGTTTCTTTGTTGATTGGTTTTTCTGACTTTCCCTATCTATCCTAAAAAGAGTTTAGCAATTTTAGTAGATTAGCAATCTAAAGCTCCTGCATTGAACATTCTCCTTAGTGCATTCTCGATTTTGTTAAATGCTAAGTGTCTGTCTGTGTGTTGGTTTAATACTGATTACTCTGCTGCTTGAGTTGTTTTGCCACTTTGAGTCATGCATAGAATTTTTCCCTTATGTTTGTCAGGGACTTTGCTAGGCAGTAGCTCTACGTATTGAGTAAGACACAGTTCCCTACCCCCAGGCTCTCAGAATGAAGTGCAGAAGACTCTCCACAGTGCAATCGTTCCTATTCTTTTCTGGTTTGTAAGTCCCTCTGAGTAGTGGCTCTTAGAACTTTTTACTTGGGTTTCCTCAGGTGGAAGCTGAGAGAGCAGTCTTTTCCAAGTGGAAAACAATTTCAGTGATGGCCGTAAAGTGTCACTGTAAGCAGCACATTCTGGGGAATTAGGAATATATGCACTTGAGTATGCATCATAAGATTGGGTCCCTTTTAGCCTCTTAACTAACTGCACAACCCTGCACATCCGTCCTTAATAAGGAAGACCACACCCATTTTACCCATTAAATACACAATCCTGAGCCATCAGCAGAGGGTATAAAACCTTCTAAGCTCAAGAAGATAAACACTAACCAAGTGTTTCTTTACTGGCAGTAGGGACCGAGTTTTATCTACCTCAGTATTCCCCACTGTATGAAATACAGTTCTTTGTAAATTCTGTGTGCTAAGTAAATGTATATTGAGTTGAAAACAAATAACAAATAACAGCTGTTATGCTTTGGAGAAGCAACTTTCTGTGGTTTAGTTTTTCCCAGATAAGTGACAGTTGGCTTCTTTTTTTGTTTTAGGAGATATGACTAATTTCTATTTAATCAGGAAGGAAGCATATATTTTGAACTATATTATTGGGTCCTCACATAACCTTCCCTTTTCTCTGCCTTTTCCTCCTGTTCTAGTCTAACAAAAATTAGAAAGGGATCAGATTTTTATCAGGGTCCTTCCACCTTGCATGACACCTACATATGTTTTCTTAGGTTGACAGGCATTAATTTACCAAAGAAAAATGAGTCACTTAGGATTGCAAAGCAATCAGTGGCAGAATTAATTGGAGTCTAGAACTAATATTTTTTGGCGATTTTTGAGAAAGTTTGTGAGGGGAAGAAAGACTTTTTAATGCCTGAAGGATGGTGCTCTACTTTTTTCCCTTTTAAATACCTAGGCTTAGTACTTTTGTTGCAAATATGCACACTGCGGGTGCCTTCTAGAAGTTAGAGATAAACTAGGGGACTTACCCTCAGAGAAGGTGGAGAGAAAAGGACTGCTGTCAGTACTTCCCCATGCTAATTGCATAGGACTTCTTTAGAACACACCCACATTCTGCCCTGGTGCAAAAAAACAAAACAAAACACATTTCTTGCTGTCCTGAAGAAAAGTAGTAGAATAGGGGAGGAAGAAGAGGTAAGGGAAACATATTTCTTGATTTTTTCTGACTAAGAATTGAAACTGATTATTTCCATGATTCTTTTACTTATTATGATTTGCATGACAGTTGCCTTTTTCTTTAAGAAGCTTAGACAATTTTAATTTAAATATACCTAATACTTCTCTAATTAAAAACCTCTAAATTCACCTTTCTTATATCCTCTAACACATTTGAATTCTCAGTCCTATAATTGTGACTAAAAATGTTAATATTCAGCTTTTCAGGTCGTTTGACTTTGAAAGGAGTCAGATAAATGTAATATTTACACCTCTAACTTTAGCTATGTAATGTAAGTCTAGAGGGAAATGTTTATTAAATCTATTTCTAAATTTTACATAGAATGCTTTTATAAATTCAAGAAGTAACAAGTCTTTCAAAAATATTTGATTATAAATCTAAGCACCTTGAAATAATTCCCCCAAATAATGGCAGAGTCGGGTTGGGGGTTGAAAGTATTAATTAAACAAACTAGTGACCAGAAAATGAAATTGAATGTCATTTTAGATGTTTAGCATATCTTACATAGACACTAAATTAGTTTATCTTCAGTGTTAAACTTTTGCATATCCTTTCTTTTTTCTCTGCTCTTAAATAATAACAGTAATAATGAGCCACTGTGATAAATATTTTGTGTATTTTTAAAAAATTCACTTTAAGTTCTGTATGGAGGTGGAATTATCTTCATTTACTCAAAAATCACAAAGTTAAAAAGGAACAAAATTGAGTTTTCAATCCAGTTGGTCTGATTTATTTTCCTCCCACCTCCTTTCCCCTTCCCACAGTTTAAAGAGGGCAACCTCAGATTTGTATTTCTGCCTTTTTCCGTTTAATAATATTTTAATAGTAATGATGATGTAATAATGATTTGTTTATCTTGATAAATGATGAATGAAATTCCACTTTTAATGTTTATTTTTTTAATATCAGGGATTAAAAAAAATTGACCAACCCATGCCACCTGCTATCCCTATATAACATGAATTTGTTGGTTATTTGTTCTGCATTTAGTTTTGAGTATTCGTCAGAGCAGGTTTTGTTTTTTGTTGTTGTTGTTGGTTTTACTTTTTAATAAACCAAAACAGTAAAATATTTCCCTGTCAAATATTGGATAGAAATTTTTATGGATTTTTTTTTTTTTAAAGAATGCTTTATATTACAGTCTTGGCTGGTAGTATGTGATGATTCTCTGAAAGTCTCCATAGTATATTGATACAGTGTTTTGTTTTTTTTCATCAGTAACTTGAGTAATTGCTTGTATAATACAGTGATTGAAGTAACTGATTTAATGAGTTAGAATAATCTTTCTTCATTTTTATTAATGGGAAGTCAAATAGTATAAAGTGATTGATAGGAGACAATTCTGGATAGCTGTGGAGGTTTATTTCCCCTCTTGGTACTTTTGTGAAAAGCCGGCTCGGTGGGTGGACATTAAGGCCTTTGGTTAATGGCTTCTTCGAAGGCTGTTCTCAGAGCGGCAGCATGCATATCTCCATCCTCTAAATACACAGCCCTCCAGCCTCGTTCCTGGGCTTGGACATTCCTTAATATGTTTCTTGTTACCTAGAGAAACTGGGAGTTACTTAGTCCCTCTTAGGCTAACCCATAAGTGTGTAACGTGTATGTGGAGAGGGGAGGAGACGGCAGCTTGTTCTCTCTGGGGGCGCGCTCTGTGCATGTTCAGCTAGCTGACACAGGCAGGCCCCAGCTGCTGCAACTTTTGTCATGTCACATACAGAGCATCAGCCCAGCCTGTGCTGCGCAGTGAGAATTTGGGGGACTAGCATACTCTTACTTCCCTGCTTGTCAGTTTTTTCCCTGCCCACCCCATGCTATATCTGTACTGTGTGGTGGTGGCCGTGGTGTGTGTTTGTCACCCCTTTATGTGACCGGAATCCTTTGAGAGATTTTAGCAGAAAGATACTACTTTTGAATAAGAGATTATAAGCTAGAGCCAAGTAGAAGGGCATTTAGAAAATCACTTCTCAGATGATAGGCAAGTATAAAATATTAGTTGTATTAAATTTTTATATGAGTAGTTCTACAGAATATATACTAATAATTAAGGTATAAAGAAGGTCACTTGCCTAACATAAGGTAAACATCTCAGACATTACTGTCTTAAGTTCTGTTTTTCACACCATCCTTGCAGCCTATTCCTTCCTTTCCTTTTATCTTTTAGGCTGGTAGTGTGGAAGTGCAAAATCCCCAGAGTTAGGTGGAAAGACTGAGTGGGAAGTGGAGGTTTAATGCAGATGTGAGATGAAGTGAGCTGGCCTGTGCCCTGCTTTGTCTAAAGTTGCTCTGCACAGTTTAGCTCTCAGGTATTAGCCAGTTGAAAATCTATACTTTGAAGCTGATAGTTGTATAAAATATTGTTGAATCCTTCTTTTGTATAACTCTAGCTAAATTGCTTAAGTGAACTCAGTCAAGTTTTCCTGTGACTATTTTGGTAGGATCATAAATATCCCTAGCAGGACATTTGTTTGGTCTGTGCTAAAAGGTCCCTGATAGTTATTCCTGTCCAAAATGCTCACACTTAGAAAATGTCCCTAGGTTCAAAGAGCCCATTACATTTATTTCTACTTTGGGTTTGCAGGATTAACACATAAAGAATACATCTAGTATTATTGGTCCAATAATTGTGTTATGGCTGTATTGTCAATAATAACTCTTGGTAACCTGGCTGGTAATGGTAGATGGGGTTAGGTAGGTGGGTCAGGGTTGGAATCTTGCAAAAGGGTGGGATTTATATTAACAATGGACCAAATGTCTCCATGGACATGTTGGACAGGACCAAGTGTCTGCTAATCTAAATACCTCAGTATTGGTGTGTGCCATACACTGATTCCATAATGTAGCTTCCTGTTGCCTGCCGTATGTGGCATTGATGTACTTAAAACTTCATAATGATTTTATTGTAGCTGTGGCTCGTAAACAGTTCAGATCTTAAGAATAGGCAACTAAGAGCTCCCTTGTAAGTAACTAGCTGTCTTTATCTTGCTGCTTTTAGGATTATCTCTTTATCTTTAATCTTTGCCATTTTAACTATGATGTGTCTTGGTTTGGCCTGTTTGAGGTCACCTTGTTTGGGACACTCTGCCCTTCCTGGACTTGTGTATCATTTGCCTTCACCAGGTTAGGGACGTTTGGGTCATTATTTCTTCAAATATGTTTTTGATCCCTTGCTCCTTCTCTTCTCCTTCTGGTATTCCTGTGATGTGAATGTTGTTTCGCTTGACGTTGTCCCACAGAGCTCTTAAACTAGTTTCATTGTTTTTATTCTTTTGTTGTTGTTCCGGTTGGATGAATTCTGCTCCCTTGTCTTCTAAATCTCTTATTTGATCCTCTACTTCACCTCATCTGCTGATGATTCCCTCGAGTGTATTCTTCATTTCAGTTATTGTATTCTTTATTCTGACTGGTTGTTTTTCGAGGTTCTGTGTCCTTCTTTATGCTTGCTATCCTTCTGTTGAAATTCTCACTGAGTTCCTTAAACATTCATATAATCAATATTTTAAGCTCTGCCTCTGGTAGGCTGGCTGCTTCCGTTTCATTTAGTTCCATTTCTGGAGGTTTCTTCTGTTCTTTTATTTGGGACACATTTTTTTGTTTCCTCATTCTGGCTGCCACCTGGTGTTTGCTTCTATGTATTAGCTAGATCACCTATGCCTCTCAGTCTTTGCTGGGTGGTATATGTAGTAGGTGTCCTTTGTAGCAGTCTCCCTAATCTCCCGTGCGTGCTTTCCAGAGGTGTCCCGTATATTGTGTGTGTTCTCCTGTTGTAGTTGAGCTTTGATTGCTTTTGGCTTAGTGGGTGGGATTGGCTCCTAGGCTGAGTAGCTATGAGGATCGGCATTGCCCACAGTGTATGAACTGCTGTGTTAAGGACTGGTTCCTCTAAGGAGGCTTCACCCCTGTGGGCTTGTGCCTGTGGAGAATCCCATTTGGGTGTGCCACTTGTGGGTCTAACCAGGTAGTGCTCTGTGTGGTCTGAAGCTGGCCTCTGAGTGAGTTGTTTCTGGAATCTCTTGGGCAATTTCAGCCCTGCCTTTTACCGGCCCATGGCTACCTGGTAGGTGCCTCAAAGCTGTATGCAGTTGACTGCTGTCCGTGCTGGACCTGGAGGCGTGTGGGGGTGGCTTTGCTGTGAACTGAGGTTGGCTACCACCAGTATTAGGCCTGAGGTAGCTTAGCCTTTTGCCACCTGCCAGCTGCCCGTAAGGCCCACCTGTTGAAAGAGGCTCCTTAGGAGCGTGTGTCTGGCTGGTTGACCTGGTGTTGAGAGTGCCCTCGGGGATGCAGCACTAGCTGGGCGGGGTGGAGTTCAAGTGAGTCAAGAGATGTGACCAGTGGTTTAAAAAGAAAAAGAATGGGCAACTAAGTCTACTTTGGTTTTATCTAAGAATGTTGAATGTCACTTATATTTTAGTTCAAACTGGTCTCTGCATAAGCCTGACAGTATTAAGATATTTCTGTAGTGAAATCATTTCTCACAGTTAGGAAATGCAGTCATGCCACCCAGGAAATACATCCTTGGGAAACAGCTTTATGTGCCAGGTCACAATGATTATTGTACTTTGCCCTAGTGGAGTCATAGGAAATTTTTTAAAGATATTTTTTTATCCCTGTCCGAACTTAAAGAATCAGATTTTTCTATCTTCATCAAGGGAGTTAAAAAAAAAAAAAGGAAATTGTTTTTAAGATTCTTTAAGAAAGTGACAAGTAAGGTGACATATTACTTTAATCTGTATAATGTAGGTCAGTAAAAGATGTGCTCCAATATAGTCTTCGTATCCTTTGCAATCCTGGTTGGAAGAATATTTTTCTAAATGTTTTCAAAG
This sequence comes from Rhinolophus sinicus, assembly GCF_057876585.1. Lineage (NCBI taxonomy): Eukaryota > Metazoa > Chordata > Mammalia > Chiroptera > Rhinolophidae > Rhinolophus > Rhinolophus sinicus. The sequence goes on along the minus strand of NC_142515.1, from coordinate 81,314,545 downwards.
CAAATTTCTGTTTCTTTCCAATTATTTGTTAGCTTTAAAAAAAAAAAGCTTAAATTTTTGATGCTATTAGTATTATTTCATTGGCATTTTAATTGTTTTCAATATTGCTAGTTGTTTTTAGAGTAATTGCATCTTCATAGTGTTGGTATCCTGATGGATGAGCTGTTTTATGCCATATTGAAAATTAATAAAATCTTGAGTGGTAGACTAAAAAGCATAAAATGAGAGCATTTACTATAAAAATCTCAAGAACTGAGGATGTAATATAAATCAGGCACTTTCAATGTAGTTCGTTTAAAATGGTCCAAATTATTTGGAAAGTTAATTAGTAATTTACATCAAGAGTTTTAATACTCATCGTACTCTTGGCTCCAGTAATGGAATTCCCTGACAAATCAGTTTTCAGGACTTGAAGTACAGAAATTTACGTAGATATAAAGGTGCTCGTCATGGCATCATTAATTATATTGAACAAATTGGAAGCTCCCTAAATGTTCTATAATATAAGACAAGTGAACAAATTGTGCCAAATCTATAAAGGAATGTTATATAGCCACTGAAATTATAGTTACAAAGAATATTCATAACATTGAAAAACTTAATGCAACTTTAGGTTTTAAAAGGGAGCAGTATGCAAAACTACAGTATAATCTTGAACAATTTATTAATAGAAAAAAGACTGGAACAATCTACAGTGACATTAGTCATGGCCTAGTGCCTATAATATAAATACATTCATTATTAGAAACATTATTTTTAAAAACTCAGGTATTTATTTTGAGAGGAGTTTGAAAATGAGTCTTTCGTGGTTCATAAAACATTTTCAGAAATAATTTGTGAGCTAAAAGTATTTTTTTTACATAAAAGTTAAAGGTTGTATTATAGCATCTTTGGTTTTTGAGAAATAAGCAACTTCAAGTTCAAAGCTATTTTGTGACTTTTTGAATTAGAAAAGTTTGTGATTTAATTTTTTAAAAATGTTAATCTCTGTATGGAAACAGCAGAAATGATGGAATACCCATTAAAGCAGAAGTTTGCTTTTAAGTTTTGTATTATAAGATTCCAAATGCCAGACAGAATTTTATTTCTCAGAAGTTTTCAATTGTAATTCTTTTCTTATACCATACAACTTAAATGAGCAATAAGAAAAATAAAAATTCATAATTTTCATCTAGTTGGTACCACCAAAATGATTTGAATTTAGCAAGGGGTAAGCTTTCTACACTGGTTTTAAATTCATAAAAAGAAATCTGGAAAAAGCTAATGCATTTATAATCAAAATATGAAAACTTTATGAGTCTACAAAGATGGCTTAAATATGAATGCAGTTTTTATTTCTCTGACACTGACACAAATTACCAATTATCATTGTTTTCTATTTTAAATATTACTAACTTTTTGAGTGATTATTTACATGTTAAAGGAGGCTTTTATGTTTCTTCTATTTTATAGATATTTGAGATATTTGGACCTGTTGCACATCCATTTTATGTGTTACGGTTTAATTCTTCAGAACACATTGAGAGTAAAGGTATTAAAATAAAGGACACTATGTATTTTGCTCCATCTATGAAAGACTTCACCCAATATATATTCACAGAAAAACTTAAACAGTAAGTACTTGATTATATGTCATTTGCTTATCTAATGTTTGTTTTTTAGTAATAATTCTCAGTGATAGTAGTTTCTTACAGTTAAATGGTATCTACCATCTTCCAAAGAGTTCATTTATTTTCCCAATAACACCTCTGAAAGCTAAAATTTGTTACCAGATTTTACAGGTAGAGATCATTTATATCTTTTGCCCAAAATGACTTCATCAACTAGTAGGAATACATTTGAGCCATATAAACTTTATGAATTCTAACTCATTGTTTGTGATTATATGCATTCTTTAATATACATGCTACTTCAGTATTCGTGTTACCATTTAAAATAATTCTTTTCCATTTTAAATATTTTCTTTGGATTATATTCACTGGCCTAACTATTAATAAAACTTTGTAATTCTCAAGAAAAAAAATGAGTAGATTTCAGGTTCCTTATAAATGATAAACTTAGAGAAGAGACAACTAAAATGTGTCCCTGAAAGTTGTGTATCAAGTGGTAGTAAACAGGGTTGACGTTAATAAACCAGCGCTCTCAGTTTTGCCTGTAACTACGCTAAATGATGCCTGTGTCATGTGGGTAGTAATATTGCTGCATACTTATGCTCCCACTGGTTAACTTTGCATTTCCGTGTTTTAATTGTGCTGCCAAGTGTTTAGCTGTAGAGCTGTTTATATCAAACATATTATAATTATACAATTTAATTTTATATAAACCAGTGGCATATAGTTCATGTGGAATTGCTTTTTCTATAAAACTTGGTTGAATGCTTTAGAAAGATGTAATGAATATGAGCCACTAAAAATATCGTCAAATTAGGAGTGGAAGAAAAGTCCACAAGAGATGGGGAGGGAAGGGAGATGTTAAATCCAAGAAGACTTTGCACTCAGTTTGACTTGCATGTCTCTCTTAGGCCTAGTTCTCCTTTAATTGGAAACTTGAAGTATCGTAAAGCATTAGGGATGTGGTCTTTGTAGGAAATACAAAGAGAACTTCAGTCAGTGAGCGCTATGTCAAAACTTGAAGTTGCTTGTTTCTCAAAAACCAGTGTTGGTGCTATGTCAAAAGTGCTAGTCCCAACTGCACGGCAGAAGGTCTCCGTTTCACTTACATATTAAATCAAGTCTCTGAATTTTACTTATTTTTCAGATATGAAATTTTTGTTCCCGATAATTGATTAAATTCATGTTTAAGAATCCACGTAATTACCTGAAGGAACGCTATGCCTAAGTTATTCTTCAGGCTGTATAAGGTTAATTTTTCTAAATGACCCCTGACAAGAAAAGTGAATTAAATAGACAGTAAAGTCATAAAGATTTTAGTACGTTTTAAAATCATGCCTTAATTAGCATTTCATTCTGCTTTGAATATTAGGATGTTGCTATATGTTTTGCTTTTGACAAATAAAATATATTAACTTAAAACAGATAAACTGAAAAAGGTTTTTTGAAGATGTTTATTAAATAGATTTTAAATGATACGGGCAGGCTTTGTTCTTGGTTTGCAAGAACAAGACTTTTGTCCTGGAAAGAAGTAACAAAAAACTAAAGAATTGGGAAATTACTCCTATCCTGCAGAGGCCCCGCCCGACAAAGCCAGTTCTAGTGTAGACTGCATTTTGTTGTCTGTCTTGGGAACTCACTGCAGTACTTGGCCTTTGAGGCAGAGAAGTTCAGCTCCTCTCCAGCTTTCCCACCTCTAGTAAGGCTATTTTACACTTAGCTTCCCATGAACTTAGTCTCTATGTTAAAAGTGCTCTTTGAAATGTTGCTTGATCTTTTCTTCAGTAGATTTTGATTTTTTCAGTGGTAAGTTCACTGGTTGGGGCACTTTTCCCATTTATGTCTTTAAACTGCAGGTTAAGGACACCACACATGGCATATATGCACAAAAGGAGAACTGGAGCTATGTTAAATGCATAAGTGTAAGATGATAATTAGCAAGTAAAACTTTAAGTGGTGGAAAAGTCGTCGCCAATGTCTCATCTGTCAAAGTCCTGAATCAGAATTTCAGAGCAAACTTAATGACTTTCACATTGTGCCAGCCCTCTGACATCTGTAAATTGATTTTTATAGATTGTAGATTAATGGATTAATGATTTTAATGAATTCCTGAGAATCTCATTTATTTTTGAGATCTAGTTTAAAGCAGTGAAGACATCTACTGCTAATACTTTGTAATATTTTAATGTAATTGAATGACAATATATTGCCAAACTATGGAATCAAAACGATTAAAAAATAAGATTAAACTGAGTTTACAGAAATTATAATCATACTAGTGATTGATATATATGTTATATATATGTATATATATAATATATATATATACTTTGGTTGGTCATAGAGTATAAAACTTTCTACTAAAAGTAATTAATGCTTATGATTATACTGTCCTTCGGAATCTTAAACACTCCTCCCACTTGCGAAACTGGATAACCTTTATTTTACCCTCTCTGCTTTGAGAGTCACTAGTTATTGATGGCGTCTCATTGATATTCCTCAGGTAAATTGAGGAAAAGCATTCCGTGTTGTTATCTCTACAGTTAAGCCTGTAAAATCTTAGACAAGGGACTGTCTCATACTTGTTTTTGTGTCCTCAGCACTGTCCTGGAACAGTGTCTGACCTATAGTGGGTGTAGAATAAGCACTTAGTGAAGTGAGTTTTCTGAACTGAGCTCAGGTGTCATGAAAGTGTCCAAGTCGTAGCATCTGGAGATGCTTATGGTCTGGCAGAACCACCTCCCTCTGCACACCACAGCCTGGCCTTCTCATTCTGATACCCCAGTCCTAATATCTGTGTGTGTCCAACTGGTAGGTTTTTCTTAGAGCTTCCCACATCTTCTGAAACAAGGTAAAGGACATATAAATGCTCCTCTTTTTGCTCTTATTTTCATATATATTGCAAAATTGAGAGCTGAGCTCATGTCTTTGATTTTATGATTTTCCATGCTATTAAGTTATAAGTGCTTACCAGGATCTTAACAAGTACTTTGACTTTTTGTTTTCTCTTCCTAGGGATAGGGGATCGGATGCATCATGGAAGAATGATCAGGAACCGCCAATGGATGTAAATATAAGTCTTTTCATGCAATATTTTAGAAAGTAAGGCAGGACTTAGTCTTACAAATTCATCATTCTTGACGGTGAGGAGGTCTCTCATGCTGCTTACACTGCCTGCTGTGAGCGCATGGCTCCTCCTCTCCTAGATGACTCTTCTGTACCTACTTTCAGTAAGAATTTTTGATTGATTATTTAAATATTTTCAGCCACATTTTAATAATTATCAACTTATCATTTTACTTATAATTTCCTATTTTTTAATCAATTTTTGACACCTGGTAAAGGCAGAATTGTCATTATTTTTTTAAATGTTACTCAATTTAGTAATTTCACCATGTGATACATGAAGACATTTATTAATGGTGCTTTTAATGAGCGGCCTTACTTTTGGAGGTACAAAATCATTAGAATCTACCTACCTGTCCATCTTTTACAATATAATCATTGTCTTCAAAGAAGAGTTCTTGATTTTCTGTTTTGAATCCATGTCAGCAGGACTAGTTTTACATCTCAGACTCTTTCTAGAGAGGTGGAATAGAGTCAGGAATAGTCTGTAGGATCATTTGATTTAATTTTCCATAGAGATGTTTGAGCACATTTTCTTTCTTTTAAGTTATTAAAATGTAAACATTACAGCAATGAGTGTATACATTTCTTGAAAATAGTATGAATTTATACAATATGAAAGAAAACATGTAAATCTTATGAGAGTTTTTATATGTGTTCAGTGGTTCTTATGAAGTTTCCCAATACTATAATATAAATTCTTGGTATTTGTAGATGTAACTTTGTTCATTTTAGATGTTCTCAAGCAATGTTGAAGATTCATAGTCTCTGTTAATTTCTAATTTTGCTGAGGTAAGAATTAGGTAACTCATGCTCACTTAGAGGGTCACTTAATCAGTGAGTGGTCTTGGGTTAGTATCCAGATTGCCATCAGAGTGTATTTTCTAGTTTATGTCATGTAGACATGTGATTTCCATTAAAGCAGTGGTGTCCAAGCTTTTTTCGATGGTTTTCACCAAGGGCCATAGGCAGTAAAATACACAAACAGCCGGGCACTCAATTGAGGTGAAGTACGTATTGCCTCATCTGGTTTATTTAAGTAAACTAAATATATTTTTGGAATTTGCTGCGGGCCAATTAACAATGGATCGCGGGCCGCAGTTGACCCGCGGGCCACAGTTTGGACACCCCTGCATTAAAGCCTTGAAGCTTCACTTTATGTTCTTAGTTATGTATAGGATATTGCATTACTGAAATTACATGCTTTTAAAGTATTCGAGACTGCACAAAGGTTTTGAAAGATATTTCTTGTGAAAGGCAAATATTCTGTTGTTTCAGACCTAAGCATTGGAGTTGCTAATTATGGTAATGCTAATTGTTTATAAAATTGGTTTGATTAGGCTAATTATAAAATTAAATCTGAGCATACTTCATGTAGTTTGTTTTTTTCTAAGTAGTTATCTGTCCTTTATTTCTACAGTATGGAAAACTCTGAAAGTCTAAAGTTCATTTGATTTTGATGACATTTTGTAGTTTAGAATTATTGCCTAGTGTTAATCATAGATTAGAATTGGGAATTTGTGGGGCTTAAACTTTTTTGAAAAACCATGCTGTGAAAGTGGGAAATGTTGGACTTGCATAAAAGAACTGAAAATTACGTATAGGGAATGTGTCATAGTCGTAATCATTTCTAATATATGAGTACTTAATTTGTAGTTGACTAAGTGTGTTTTATGAATGCCAGTTTAAATTAATTTCCATATAAGGAAAATGTGGTTGTTTTTTTTTTTTCTATTTTAACAGGTGATAGCAAAATATTGCTATGACATTCTCTCTAAAATAAACTATTGCCAATTAAAATCCTTTAACCTCCCTGCTCTTTAGATGATGCCCAATTATTTAAAATGGCACAGTAAGGTTCTTTATTCTCTCATTTCATTGTCTCTGATTTTCCTCTATAAGAAGCTTTCACTTTGCCTTGCAGAACCATTTTCATTTCTTGAATATACTGTACCTCTGCACATGTTCCCAATCCTTGGAAATTTCTTTTCCCTTCTTTTCACTGCTGACTCATCATTAGAGATTTACCTTGGGTCACCTGTACCAAGAAGTCTTCCGTGCCCCTTTTTTTTCCTCTTCAGCCCCATACTCCCATAACACTAAATCACAGCACTTGTTATTGGTCTATTTACCTATTTTTCTCATTTGAATGAACAGTTTCAGGGACAGGAATGTTTTCCATCTGACCTCAATACTTTCTACTGTCTGCTGGACACCAGATTCAACAAGATTTAAAAAATCTTAGCACATTAAGATCAGTAATTAAAAAATCATGTATTTTGAAGGTACTAAAATTAGTTGATGTTTTTGAATTTGGTTATAGATCCTGAGGTGAATGGCTCATTTTTCATGGACCATTTGATCTAGAATGTATCCAAGCAACACCATATTGAAAATCCCACACAGAGACTTTCATACACATTTTGTTTCTTCCTTTAAAATGTGCATACATGCATACACAGTGAGCCTGCTTTCATATTTTTTTATGAAACATATCTATTTTCTGATAATAAAATAATAATATGCCTGTATTCTAAGGAATCATAGAAGTCATTATATAGCTTATAAGTCTTGTTTTTTTGGTGGGCTGTAACAGTGAATCACAAGTTTAGTTATCTCTGACTTTCCCTCTTGCAATTTAAAATGATTTCCTCTTGTAAGTTGGGTCATGCATGTATTTGCTTGTCAAAACCTTTCCTACAGTGCTATCTAGATAGCATCGCCAGTGATTTTTCTCTACCCTAATTTTGCCTTATTATTCAGCCCTTACTATATGTGACATTATATTAATAAATAATTAATACCTGTAAAGTGTTTAGAACAGTGCCTGCATATAATGAGTACGTGCAATTTTTGAATGAGTGAAAGATGAAACATTCTCTTCTGTTTTTATATTAGATCTGATACTTTGTTACTTGCATATTCCTCACTGATCCTTCCTTTAGCATTTTTGGCAGGGGTACTATGATGAATCTTGACTCTCAGCAGGAAGTCAGACTTCTAGCTAGGGAATAGCCATGTCTGACGGTTGTTAAAGATTGTCATTTTAAAGTTATCTATCTGTAACTTTCTAGGAATTAAAAGTAAGTAAGTAAGTAAATAAATAAATGTAAAGCCTTGAGTGCTCTTCTGATTACTGGTCTTTGTCAATTAATAGTCTTTAGGCATTTATCAAAAAATACTTTATTTTTCTGCCATATGTAATTAATTCAAATATTACTGGAAAATATTAAGTGTAAAACTATCTTTCAGGGTCAGTGTTAAGTAATAGGCATGTTCTTCTCGTGTCCAAGTATGCACCGTTGAATTGGTAAATTCACATGACATAAATCTATGTATTTTTCTCTGTCAGGCCTTAGATTTCAGTGATGATGAAAAGGAAAAAGAAGCCAAACAGAAAAAGAAGTCTCAGATTCCAGGCCGGAAAAAATTCAAATCTGAATTTAATGAATCAGGTGAGTGAATGTAATATATAATAATTTTTCATCTTCACTTACATTTACTTAAGTTCATCAGTAATAAAACTGAAGGAAACTTCTGGGAATTCTTTTTGCCTCCTGTCATCTACCTAGCTTCTCCCACAGCATGAGATGTGGTGGGAGAGAGTAACAAGGATAATCCACTGGTAGTTTTTCAAGCTTAAGGATGTAAAAACAGCTTCTAGGGGTAAAAGGCAAACTAAGCCTTGGTATAGTCATTTGTGCTCGTGAGCACTTTTTCTTAAGAAATGTACTTACTTCCCTGTTTAGAATTAAATTTTATGGTACTTAATAGCTAAATCAGGGTATTTTATTTTTAACATGCATTCCCTTTTATTATACCTTTCATGTTTTATTTGTACTTTATAAAAACTAAGCTTTTATATATTCACATGCAATTGTAAGGAATAATATCTCTTGTATGCCCATTACGCTGTTTCCTACGATAGTAATATCTTGCAGAACTATGCAGTAAAATACCATAACCAGTGTATTGACATTGATGGCAATGAAGGTATAAGAACAGTTCCATCATAGAAAAAGATCCCTGATGTTGCCTTTTTATAGTCACTCACACTTTCCTCCCGACCTCCTCCTCCTTAACTCCTAGCAACCAGTAATCTATTCTGCATTTCCGTGGTATTTTTTGTCATGTCAAGATTGCGAATACTCCTATAAATGGAATCATGCAGTATGTTACCATTAGGGATTGATTGGCACTTGTCACTGAGCATGGAGATTTATCCTCATTGTTGTATGTGTCTTGTTTCTTTTCCTTCCAGAGTGGTATTCTATTACATGAATATACCACAGATTGTTTAGCCATTCATGCACTGAGGGTCATCTGGGTTGTTAACAGTTTTTGGTTATGGGCATAAAGTTGTTTTACGCATTTGTGTACAGGTTTTTGTGAGAACACAAATTTTCATTTATTTCTCTGGGATAAGTGTCCAAGAGTGCAGCCGTTGGACTATGTGATAGTTGTATGTTTGGTTTGTCAAGACACTGCCGTACTGTTTTTCAGTGTGGCTGTACCACTTTACACTCCCATCACCGATGTATGACTGACTCAGTTTCTCTGCATTCTCACCAGCATCTAGTGCTGTCACTTTTTTGTTTTAGCCATTCTCATAGTGTGTAGTGATATCTAATTGCGGTTTTAACTTGCATTTTCCTAATGGCTAATGATATTGAACATCTTTCCATGTGTTCATTTGCAATTTGTGTATCCTCTTCACTGATATATTTGTTCGTGTATTTTGCCCAATGTTAGCTAATTGTACTTCTGTTTTTTTAACTTGAATTATGAGAGTTATTGTACATGATTTCTTCCAGTCTTAAGCCTGTGTTTTCATCCTCTTAAAATGGTCATTTGCAGAACAAAATTCTTAATTTTGATAAAGCCCACTTTATTAGTTTTCCTTGTATGGAGTCTGTGAATTTCTTACCTATACATTACATCTCAAAGATTTTCTCTTACATTTTTTTTCTGAAAGTTTGCAAAATTATTTTAGCTATTCTAGTCCTTTGCCTTTCGATATGAATTTTGGAATACTCTTCTCTATATTGACAAAACGTCTTGCTGGGATTTTTATAGGAATTGCATTAAACCTGTATATTGGCTTGGAGAGAATTGACATCTTTACTATATTATTGAATTTCCAGTTAAAATTTTCTTTTTGTTTCTTCTTTGTATTTTTTTTTGCCTTAGGGTTTCTGTTTTTATTTGTTCTAGTGTGTTCATAATTGAAGCAGTTTTATGATGACTTTTAAAATATTTCTCAGGTAGTTCTGAGGTCTTTGACATCTTGCTATTGACCTCAATTCATTTTGAGATTTCACTAAGTTTGAAATCTTCTTGGTATGACGAGTGATTTTCATTTGAAACCTAGAAATAATAGGTATGTGATGAGACCCAAAATCTTATTTAAATCTTATGTTTTAGCAGTTTTGTTTTTAAAACTTCTCTGGCAGGGAAAAGAAGGAGGGTGTCCCCTTATTACTGTTACTACCAGGTAAAGATAGAAGTCCAGGTTTTCTTCTCAGCCTCTGTTACACTTGAGGCCAGGGGTGCCCTCTTATTGCTGGGCAAGCCTAGGCCTCCTCTTGTGCCTGGGAGGGTCAGATGCCTCCTTACTGCTCCCCTGACTCCAGTAGGGGGTGGCCTTGTACCACTGGGCACCAATGATCATCCTGCCTCTGCTAGGTCTTCTTTGACTCCACCCAGTACAGGAGGCAGGTCAGTGGGGGTGGAAGGCCAGCTTCCCCACGGGATCTCCAGTCACTGTGGGGAGGCCTGGTGACTAGCCCCCTGTTCAACCTGCTCTGACACCACCCTGGTCTGAGGGTGGAGACATCGCATCACCACCTGTCAGGGGTGGAAGTCTAGACCCTCATTCAGCCTTTGCGAATGTGGGTGGGGGTGGTGTCCAGGTTTCTCTGTGGTGTTCCCCTGGCGTCGAGTGGTTATTGTGTAAAAGGTTTCTGTCGTGCTGGGCTTTCCTTTCCTGATACTCTGGCCTTTTGGATTCTTTAAAATTGATCATTTTAAGCCTTATGCTTTTTAACTACCATACGATATACTGGAAGTAAAAAAAAGGCATTATTGAAATTTTAAACAGTATTTTTTGATGTATTATGATTAATTTTTAATTTTGTTTTTATTGTTTTTTTCCCCCATTCAAAGGTGAAGATTTTGCAGAAGTACATCAAAATTGGAATGCTCATAGCTGTGCTTCAGAGCATTCAAAAGGGTATCGCAACAGAGAATCTACACGAGGATTTTCCCGGGGTAGACATCCCCGACCTGCCCGTGGCAGGCCCCCGCCTCCACAGTTTTATAACCCGGAGCACACGGCATCTCTGGAGACTCCAGGATTTCTACCTCAGAGACAAGAGAGTCTCATGATGCCACGGTATCCCTTTCCTCCTCCAGTATTTGACATGCATCATTTTTCACTCCCTCCTCCACTCCCACCTCCACCACCACCACCACCTCCACCACCTGCCTCTGTAAACATGGGTTGGGCTGTGCCTAACATGGCACCTCCCCCGTTCCTTCCCATTCCATACCCCATACCCCCACCTCCGCCCCCACCTCCCTTGCCTCCGCCCCCCTCTTCTGGAGATAGTAATTCTTCTCAGTTTGGATCGTACTATTAGGTGAATGTATACGTTTCCAGAGAAATGTGGACTTTTTATGTTATATGGGAAAATTTATTTTTTGTTTTCTTTTTTCAATATGGGAAGGTTTTTTGTTTGTTTTTTTAAAGAAAATGATTATGGAGCTAGATTTTTAAAACATTGTAAAATACTAAGTTCTTCCTTTTGTTGTAAGTTGATATATATTAGTAACCTTTATGAAATTGTATCCATGTGAAATTGTATCAGTTTAAATTTACAGAGGGAAAATCTAATTATGCAATATTTAGTTAAAACTTTAAATCCACTTTTTCCTGTCCCTGTCCAATTAAACTATATTTAGATTTATTAATAGATCTGGAACAACTTTCATCCTGGATCAAAATGTACTGAATGTACTAATTATCTTCTTAGTATATCTGAAAATAAGATGTTGGAGTTCTATGGAGAATCTTTAAAATAAACTATTTTTATAAACATACTTTGGAAGTTGATTTTGATTGTAAATGCAACTTACCTGTAAATTTAAATGGTGTGATTTTTTTTTTTTTTTTTTTTTTAGAACAAGTAAAGGATACAGAGAAGGAATGGAAAGCTTTACATATTGGTAGAAACTATGACTATAATTAAAGTTAATATTTATTCATTATGCATAGACAAGCTTTTCAGTATATATGTAGATTGCCATTATTTGGTCACTATTCAGTATTTAACCACTTAAAGGGACACACGATTATTCACCATAAAATGTTATTTATTCACAATAAAATGTATTTGACCCCACACTAGGAGACTATGTGTCTCTCAGATTCTCACATGCCTGACATAGATTAGGTGCTGATAAATATTTAATGAGTGACCGACTGAATTCGGAGTTGTTAACTAAATGACCAGTATTATTTTACATCATGATACAAATATAAGGGAAATTATGAAATTTTAGAAATAGGGAAGGCCTTAAAAGTAGTCTCAACTAGTCCTCATTTAATAAATAAGGAAGAGCTTAACTAAGGGTTCCAAAGAGTTAAGTGACTTAACTAAGGTCACTCAGTCAGATGGCAAGGAGTTAAGCCTGTTTTTCTCTTTAGTCTCTGAGCAGCACTTTCTGCTAAATTGGTGCTTCCCAATCTTTTGTTGCTTGACACTCTTAGAAAATAATGCTTGTATGCATACCAGGGTATTCTGGGGGCCACTCACCACGAGCCCCTGGGCTCTGCTTGCACCCAGGCCCCTCGTCACCTCCCCACGGACTGAGGAATCTGCAGGGTTCCTGGGCACATGTTGAGAAGCTCTTGTTTTGGTATACGCTGACTTTAGCATGTCTTGTACTTTTATTATTTTTTCTTGAAATCTTTTTGCACCTTCTCTTTAGGAGTTACCTTCATATATGGCACAGTCTTTTTCTGGTTGATAGAATATCATCAGAGTTAAATGAGATTATATCTAGAAGGACTAAAAAAAGTTTTCTACAAGAATGGAAAGTAAGGTGTTATCATTTATTAATAGTATTATAAATCAACAAGTTATAATCACCATGGCATTTAAAAAATCTTTGAATCTCTGTAACTTGTCAAGCATTAGTACCTGGTAGTACATAATATCTGAAGAAACAGAGCTGAGTGATACCATTTGATATCTGCTCTCAGTTAAGTAGCTACCTAAACACTTTAATTCAATTTGCCTTGCTCCTCATACTTACTTCAGGGTTTTTGAAACTTCAGGGTTCCTGGAAATCACCTATAATTATCACCTAAGTTTTGGATAGCTTATTAAAAATGCACATTCTTGGACTTTATTCCAGATTCAAATCCGGTAGATCTGAGCTGAGACCTACGAAACTATTATTAACAGGTAACCCCGACCCTGGGTGATTTATTCTTTGTATAGATAGATTGCAGGGTAGATATATGACTACCTTCTTGGCTATTCATCCTGGAACTGCAGGGAGTACTGTTTGGAGTAGTGGTGACGAGGTGGGTTTGATAGGGAAGACGAGAAAGAAAACCATGGCTACTTCAACTGTATCTGTAGCATCTCGCTGGGTCCTCAGAGCTGTATTTCATCAACTCCATCTGTCTTTGGAGTTTAAAAGGAGGACCTGTTGTCTCTTTTGTTAGGAAGAGAAATACAATTTTCACCATCCCTACCTTAATCTCAGTGCTTTTAAAATTCTGTAGCCCTAGATCTTTAAACTGCTAGCTGGTATAAAGATAAATAGTGTTTTACGCGACAAGTTTCTCACCTCAGATAGAGACTTCTTTATTTTAGCCTTTTCCTATGATAAAGTAGATTGACACATGATTGAATGTGGAGAATGCCTTCACAGTTGTAAATGCGTAAAATTAAAATTATCACCTAAGCTAATACGAAGTCAGACAATTAAGTTTGTGAACTCATCCTAGAAAAAGTGCTACATACCTCATTGCCAAATATCGTTATGGTTACCTGCGAAGTGCTCCCTTTGGGAAGGTATGCACCGACCCCCGTGCCTGCTCCATCCTTCAAAGCAATTTTTGAACTCTTTTTCTGGAATGGCCTCAGAGCTGTCATCGTATTACCCTTGATGTCCTGAATGTCATCAAAATGTCTTCCTTTCAGTATTTCCTTTATCTTTGGGTAAAGAAAGAAGTCATTGGGGGCCAGGTCAGGTGAGTAGGGAGGGTGTTTCAATACAGTTATTTGTTTACTGGCTAAGAACTCCCCCACAGACAGTGCCGTGTGAGCTGGTGCATTGTCGTGATGCAAGAGCCATGAATTGGTGAAAAGTTCACCACTATTTCACTCAGTCTTTTCAGCACTTGCAAATAGTTAGCTTGGTTAACTGTCCAGTTAGTATAATTTTTTTTTCCCCCACACATTTTCTATTGGGGAACAGTGTGTTTTTCCAGGACCCATCAGCTTCAAATCAAGTGGTTGTTTTCAATCTAGTTGTGGGGGTGGGGGTGTGGGGGCACAGCTCACTGGCCCATGTGGGTATCGAACTGGTGTCCTGGGTGTTATGAGCACTGTGCTCTAACAGTTGGTATAATTTCATAATGAATAATCCCTCTGATACCAAAAAAGGTTGGCAACATTGTTGAAAACAAGTTCACGAACTTAATTGTCAGACCTTGTATATGCGTTTTATTGAGATGAATAACACTGTCTCCTCTTCCTTTCTTTTACAGAAAAGATAGTGAGGTCCATGATATCTGGATGACTTGTCCACTTGTTAGAAATAGATATTGAAAGAACTGGATTAAGACTGTCTAGTGGAAACCTGGAATAGAACGTGCAATTTCAAAATTGACCAAAGAACTGTGCTTAAAAGGCATGTAGTTAAACCACAAAGGTAGACACCAAAATGTATCCAGCCCCTGAGTAACTTCATTATTAATTATCAAGACTAACTGGACACACGGGAGAGGGCAGGGGTCCTGTATGTAGAGGGCTGCCTTATTTGGGGGCAAAGAGGAGTATAGAATGCTTTCTCTTCCCACACACATTCTGATTTGTTACTCCCCACCTTTACCGAACTACTTTTACTTTTATGGCCCTTTTTTTGTTGCTTGCGTAGAGTTGGTGAACACTAAGGACATTTAAAAAGTTCATGATGTTTGATGGCTAAGAAATGAGTAGACTCTGAGTTCTGGTCTAGCATAATTTTAAACTAATGAGAGTATTTTAAATCTTCAGGTGCTAAAAACTTGAGTGCATTTTAAATTTATTTTTTATTTTTTATTGGGGAATATTGGGGAACAGTGTGTTCCTTCAGGGCCCATCAGCTCCAAGTTAAGTCACTGTCCTTAAATCTAGTTGTGGAGGGCGAAGCCCAGCTCTAAGTCCAGTTGCTGTTTTCAATCTTAGTTGCAGGGGGCACAGCCCACCATCCTATGTGCGAATCGAACCGGCAACCTTGTTGTCAAGAGCTCACGTTCCAACCAACTGAGCTATCTGGCCGCCCCTTTGGGGGAGCTCAGTGGCATCTTGTTGTCTTCAATCTAGTTGTGGAGGTCACCGCCCACCGGCCCACGTTGGAATCGAACCAGCAATCCTGTTGCCAACAGCCCGCAAGCTCCATCCAAATGACCCAACTGGCTGCCCCCTTTAAGTGTATTTTTTAAGGACAAGGTTTCTTAAGATAACAATCATAATGATTTGGGGGGAGATAGAATCTCAGACATAATGTGTCATTTATGTATATTTCAACAATAATGTTGCTGTTTGCCTTCAGTTTTATAAACTTACATCAACATTTTTAAGACAATATGATTAACTGGTTTCAATGCTTTCTACTAGTTCTTTTACATGGCATTCCATTATTGAGTTCTTTTCTGTTTCAGAAAAAGGCAATCTCTCATCGTCTTTGGAAGACACAAGTCAGGGAATTTAAGCAGAGGAAGAGAAATCCTCACGTGTCTACTTGTCGCCCTTTCCCAGTCGGTTTGGGTAAGTTACCTGAGGTAGGCTTGAGAAAATATTTTACTTAGGACAGTGTCTTCACATGCTCAGGATATGTGGAAGTTTTTGAAAGGGTGGTGTACTCCTATAGTTAAGTGCTAGAGAAAATAAATTAGTATGTTGTTAAATACTAGATTCTTTTTAAAAAAGAAAACTAAATTAACATTATATAGAGTAAATTTATGTGTTCACAAAATATGCATTCCATGAAATCTTTGTTCTAACATTGCATATTTGATACCAACGGTAATATGAGTACACTCTGAGGTATAACTTAAACATAGATACTTTTAGTAGAATACAAGCTAGAAAATTTTAAAAAATATTTATGAGAATTCATTGTCAACTAATGTTGCAGCTACACTATGATTTAATGCATTCTACATTAATTATGATATAATGCATTTAGGGTGAAAATACAAATTCCACACATTTGTTTCCTTTTCTGCAGATAAATTGCCAATAATTCTAACAGCCTTTCTTTACTTGTTCTGTGACCTGGTCTCATTCTAGCTTTATGTAGTGATTATGTTCCAGAAACCAAGGAAACAATTATTATAGTGTACTTGAAATTAAAGTTGAGAAATATCTTCTTAATACCCTCTATCAGACCAAAGTACTTGTTTTGACCTGCTAGCAGCAATGAAATTACATCTCATTTTTGACTCTGTGTACTCTGTATCTAAATTGTTATCATTGATGGATTAGACATGTGCAATTACTTAGTGTCTTGGAAACGAGGTACAAATTTGTGTATCAAATGGTAAAATAATGAAAACAGCTAGTGAAAAAAATATGAAAATTTTCTGCACATTCAATAAGAAAGTATATGTACATTTTATATGTTATATATATACACACACATACACACACATGCACTTATAATGTGTACATATACATGTAGCTATTTGAAGACTAGTGCAAAAAGCCTGATTGTTTTGCACATTTTAGTTGGTTAGTGCCTTTCATTTCTACTTATAAGGTTCATGAAATAGGCATAAATATTACATTGGCTTATTTTGAAGTTGGTTGCATTACACCAAACTCCAAACAGAACAAACTGACCTGATGTGGTAAGAGCTTTTTATTCATATTGAGGTTAGATGGGCTGAACGTTGTTTCTAACGAGATGTGACCCAAATAATAACATACAACAAATACAAAGGAGGAAAATCTGTTAGCCTGGCATTCCTATTAAAATGTGATACATAGACAATGGTGGTCTATATTGGATGGTAGAGACGAACTAATAAAAGGTTCTCAGTATCAGTACTCCTGCCGTGTGCAAAACCTGTTCTTGCAGCTCTTTAAGCCTTTCATTGTGTGCGTCCATAACTTACTAGTGCTGGGAAAACTTACTCTCTCTTCTATCTCACCACTCTTGCAAGTGTCTGTTGGACTACATATCACGCAGCTGTCATCTTAGATACGATTTAAGATTGCCAGACTTAGTGACACAAGCTATCTTAGCAGCTGGCTGAATGATTCAAAGCAAATGATTAATTTTCTTTAACATTAGTTAGGTTTTTGACGACGTATAATTACTAGTATATTTATTGGTAACAGTGTGAGTTCAAATGAATTCTGTTTAGCAAGATTATAGGCAGAGAAATGATTAAGGGCAGAAGAAAATAACTGTAGGCATTAACTTTATTGATACATTCAAATATTGTTAGTTTGAACCGTATGAAATTTCCTACCAAACGGCAATTTCATATGGTTCAATCTACTATCAAGGACTATAGACTATATTCCCATGTTTATTTTTTTTCCTAGAACATCTCACTATACCAGTACTCTCAAGAACAAATTTTGGGAACTACTGTCATAGATGATAGCTGGCAGAAATTCATGGTAGTGTACGACTCTGAGAGATAGCTCTAGTCTTGCTAAGAAGACAATCTGTTAGAAGACCCCGGGGAACTGGAAGCATTATTCAAATATGTTGTATTAGGTTAGGAAACCGCTGTTCCGTAGTGTAGATTCTGTGGTTCTAAACGTAGGTTTTTGTTCCCTGCTGTTGTAGAACCCATTAAAAACCTGTGATGTGTACATTTTTTTAGAAGATGGGATCCATGGCTTTCCTCTTTTTTAAAAAGTAATATTTGAAGAGAGGGAAAGAGATGGGTTGGATAGAGTCTCTCAAGGTTTTCTTCTTTGGGAGCAGGTATAACAGTAAATGTTTCTCAAATTTGGTAATACACTAATCCTTTAAAATTTTTTTTGTTATGGACACCCTGGAACTTATCCTCAGACAACAGTTTGGGAAACATTGAGTTAAGAAACTAAATTTAATTCTATGAGAATTCTTTTCCACGTCTTACACCGTTTTTATACCTGTAAGAATATATCTGTGGACTTCAATTTAGAGAAACATTATCCTAAAGAATGTTGGGTTTCAAATGGCTACACAGGAAAAAAACTTCCAAATGATTTTAGCCAGGAATAGAGAAATATTTCATGGTCTTACACATCTAGAAAAATGTCTAATGTGTATATTTCTGCCCAATGGGGAATTTCTGTATAATTTAGACTATAAACAGGAATTCATTCTTAAACTAGAAGAACGGGGCACTGTTGTCAGCTTAACAACTGTAGGTGTTTGTCTCTGCCTTACAGAGCTCATTCCAGGCATATTGTGGTGAAGGGTCAAATTTGAGTAAGTTCACGAAGTCTAAGGACATTTTCTAAATACTAAAAATGCCCACATACAAGAACATCAGAAAAAGGAAGGACTCAAATGGAACACGAAATGATCCAGGGAAGTTTCTGGGAGGAGAAATAGAGACGAGGCCAGAATGAGACCCTTTTTTAGGCATAATCAGCTTAAACATCTCTGCATTTCCTTAGGGTGGAAGATGTGGAAAATGGTATATAACTGTCTCTTACAGTTGCGTGGTTTATTTTTGTTACAGAAAGGCAAAGTAGATTGCTCTTATAAAATGGATTAAATCATGCTAGTTTATACTTTTTCAGTTTTCATAAATTTTTAGTCGAAGACTACGTCTAGATACTTTTACATATAGCCATCTGAACTGGATGGGCACTTACAGACTCTTTCAGGATGGGGAAGCAGTGTTTCCCCTTACAAAATACTCATTTAAAAAGTTTTATTTCTATGAATGCAACATGAAATATAAGAATAGATTTTAGTTCTCACAGAGTGCTCTGCTTACATTGTCATAATACTCATGATGTTTTACTGTAACTGATTGTATGGATTTTCCCTGTTAGACTGTAATCTTCTTGAGGACCAGCACTGTTGGATCACATCTGTTCTTACTGCTAGCACACAAAAGATATTTAAGAGACAGTAATTGAAAACTTGTTTCGAGATGCTTCATAGCGATTCATAACCTATGGGATTCATTGTATGTCTAGAATATAGTGGTCTTTATGTGCTGATTTCAGTTGAATTGAATGCCACAAACATTGGTGATAATTCTTTTTACTTAATAACTTGACAGTATTTCTCAGGGTATCAACTTCACCATTCCTACTCTAAGAAATTAGTCCTTAATTGCTATAAGGTTTCAATCAATTTTGGCACACGTTTCCAGGTCAGTTGTGCCCCAGAAATAGGTCAGAGAGATGAACAGAAAATGGATTCACTTTTTTTTGGAACTGGTTTTCAGAGTACCCCATCAATGCTAATGTGGAAATTAGAAGATTTCGGAACATCAAAATTAGTAATCCTTTTTCTTAAGATAATAAAATTTGCTTAAAAATTTAGACTTTAGATATCAAAATATGGCTGTTATTCTTTATTAAGAATGATAACGCCTACTACAGGGTTTTTTGGGTTGTTCTTTGTATTGGTCATTAAAAAAGCTGGTATCCATTCTACTGTGTCCATAAAGGTACCTTTCAGAGAGCTTACCTTATCAATAGCAAAGAATAATGTAGAAAAAGAGAACACTTAGTTTTCTAGGAGATATTTACTTTCCCCTCTAGGTTTTCTCTGTTTTGTAAATTAGCTTTGGGGTGAGGAAGCCACTTGAGGTCATGCACAAGTTTTATTTGTAAATATGAAAAAATAATAAAAGCACAACTCTGTAAATCTTCTGTAGCAACTGACAGGGAAGTACATATCATTTGCTGTTAATGTTTTTTTTAATTAACCTCCCTAGTGAAATTGATGTTAGAGAGCCGTTGAACTTTCATCTACTCATTTATTCAATAAAAACATATTTTATGCTTTTTATTGATCATGCATTTGATGCTGAAGATACAACCCTTAAAGTGCAATAGCAGAAAATACGCACACAAGGGCCCCAAGTGCTAGCATACAAGTACATGTCTGCACAGAATGTAGTGGAAATGTGCAGGTGAGGGAGGTCAGTTCTACTGTAGGTAGACATGGAAGGAGGAAGAAGATAGGGAAGCATTCATAGAGGACATGATCCTGGTCCTGGTTCTTCGAAAATAAGGGGTAAGACTGAGAAAAGCTGTGGAACTGTAAAACAGCTCGGCATGTGGAGGACCCAGTGGGCAGGTCGGTGTGACTGCAGAGGGTGTGCGTAGAATGGAGGAAACTGATCCCAGCAGCTAGAAAGGAACTGAAGGCCAAATGACAGGTAGCATCGGGGGCCTACATGGGAAATCTCACCCCATGCCTTCACACTGGGTTAGTGATACCGTTAGTTTCATATTCTGGAAACATCACTATCTGGGAGAATGAGTTGGAGGGAGAAAATGGAAGGAGGCAGATTAGGAAATTATTGATGAAAACAGCACAGGAGAGTAATAATGAAGATTTACTAGTGGTTGAGATGGTTTTGGATTGCAGAAATTTCAGGAACGTGAATTGACAGGACTTGCAATGTTATTGAGTAGGGTAGAGAAGGGAAGGCATCTGGAATGACTCAGGTTTAGTGTCTGAGTAACCAGGTAAGGTGTCAGCCCCTGAAAAAGGATATATTTTGTGTGGCTTATATCTTTTAATCTTTATAACAGTTTTGTGAAGTAGGAAATACTATTGTTGTAATTTTATAAAGGAGGATAATGAAGCCTTGTAGCAATTAAGGACTAATTTCTAAGAGCTAGGAATGATGAAGTCATGTTGAATATAGTCATCTGATTCTAGGATGTGAGCTTGGAACCACCATTCCAGGCTGCCTCACTGAGGTCAACGGTAAACTGCAAGATTTTCAAAAATTGGAATTAGAGGACTAGAAAAACTAATAATATTAGAACAAAAACTAAGAAAATAAAACTATTTCATTTACATTTAAGGAGACATTAGTGATAAGAAATTTTGCTAGAAATTTACCAGCACTTGATGTAACAACACACATAACACACTCACACACACACACACACACACACACACACACACACGAACATAATTCAGGTTAATTCAATGATATTTATTCACTTAGAATTTTTTACTTCCATAATAAGAATACTCGATATAGCAGTTACATAATTAAGCTACAATATATCCAAGAGTTTCATTTTACTCCATGGGTTAATACTTTACAGCATTCCTGTACCTATTTAAAGAATTCCATGAAAAATGTGGATTGCTTTTTAAATTAGTCGTAAATCAGTTGTTTTAAAAATCAGTGTCGAGTAATTAGTAAGAAATTATAGATTGTTTTTAAAATTAACATACACTTTTTGGGTTATAAACATTCACTTTTAATATCAATCAAAAACTGATGGTCTACCTGTTGCTGTATTTTGTCAGTTTTAGGAATTTATTTTGAATATATTTAGCAAAAACTTAGATCTAAGATCTGTGTAATGCACCTGTTGCATCTTTATTAGTTTGTTTATTATAGAAGAAGCAATTTTGTTTCAAGGGGCAATTTGGTATCATAATGATGATATTAATTTACATGATAATCTGGCAAACATTTACATGTAGGCTTTTGTTTTACTTTGAAAATTATGCATAAAAATAGATCTCCACAAATAAAGTAGACAGAATAATTATGTAAAATAGCTAGCTGCAAAATTTTGTTGCGCACATACATATAAACAATGTACAAATTGTACTATTTTAAATAAACAGTATCATCCTGTTAGTAACACTATTTCATCACTAGTCATATTGAAGGCGTTTGACTTTTTTTTCCTTTTTGTAGAGTTTGCCTGTTTAGTCTTTTAAATCAAAATGCAACTCGTAGGGTATGGTCTGTCAATTCACAAAGAAATATATGTGACCAATAAAAATTTGGAAAAAGAATGCTCAGCTTTTAAATAAATTTAAAGAAATGCAAATAAAATTAAGTAGAAGAATACTATTTTTAGTTTATCAAATTGGCAAAAAATGGATTAAAAGGAATGTGATTATTAAGCACGGCCAAGGCTACAAAAAACATCCCTTTTTTTTATACCATCGATAATATCAAACATTATAGAAGGTTATTTAGTAAAATGTTAAGTCTTTTACTAGCCTTTGATCCTAGTGATTCTACTTTTCTAATTTGATGATATTGTAAGGAAATCTGCTTGAACATTATATGTATGTAGGTAAAATAAATGTAATGCAAATATTAGGGAAACAAAAGGATATAATGAACAATTTTATGCCAATAAATTTTTTAAAAGTAGGTGAAATAGACACATTTCTAGAAAAATAAATATAGAAATGGACACAGAAAAAATAAAATATCAGAGTTTTTTAGCTACTTAAGTAGAATCCATACTTTTGAAAAAAAGAATCTATGGAGAATACTTAAGGCCCAGATCGCTTTACTAGGGAATTCTAAATGCTTTGGAAAAAAATGTAAAATTACATAAATTTTACCAGGAAATAGAAAAATAAGAAGCAGTGCGACCTAATTTTATGAGGCCACCATAAATTTGATGCCAAAATCTGACAGGGACATGACACAAAAGGAATATTACAGTCAGATCTCATATGTATCTTCTATATAAGATGCAAAAACACTATGTACAAAGTGAATTAGCAACATGAATTCAGCAAATATTTGAAAAATGAAAAAAAGGAAATGGATATTATAACACTGCCAAGTAGGGTTTATTCCAGAATAGCAAGGTGGTTTATTTAATACGTGAAAATCAGTATCGTTCCTCACATGAACAGAAGATGCTGAATGTGTCAGCTTGCACTACCGTTCCTATCTAAGCCTGGGAATGTATTTTGCAGAATCACTTGTTCTGTATGGTTCTGGATTAGAATTGATCAAGGGGGACACCCATGATCATAAGATTGTATAAGTGGAAGTGAGAGAGAAGTCAGTACTGCTGGACGCGCTGGTCTCAGACAGTGAGAGCCACAGAGGGAGGCTCCAGCTTCCAGCTCTGTCCAGCTCCTGGTCCTGCCCAACACCAAGTGTCTTATTGCAGTTTCCTCAGAGGTAGAGATTTCACAGGCCTCTCCACAAATCCTCTGTCTGTGCTTCCACTTTTGTGGCCAGGCATGCACGACTTGGATTTTCCTGCGTGCTCCTACCTACCCACCCACTGTCATGTTAGTGACTTGCTGTGATTTCTCACCTCTCCTCTTCCTGTCTTCCCTTGTCCAACTCCTCCCCCATTTGTCTATGTCCTAATTCCTATAGTAAACTTCTTATTCACATAATAATTTTAATGGTTCTGTTTTCCTGACTGAACATGGACTGGTCGAGTTTTTGATAAATGGGAGTACATTCGAATAAAAGCAATAGAATTTTACAGGTAGGAATCTGAAGTTGTTTTTCTATTTGAATAGATTTAAAATTATTGATTCCATTGTCCTAGTAAATTAAACACAAGTAGTTCATGGCACGCAGTAACTAAACAGCTAGCTCTACCGAAGACAAAATTGTAAGTGATCACATAGTTGCTGCCATGAAACGTTATCGTGGGAATAAACAATAAGGACTTCACATTGGGTCAATAATGACTTTTAAATGTACTAGAGAGTTTGGAGAAAGATGAGTTCAGGGCTTTAAATTCCAATCTCCCAACCTGGGTAAGGACTCAGATAACTTCTGTATTATCCAGAAATAAACACACACACAAACAACTCTTCACAAAATTATCTCCTGTCGTTGCAGGGTTAAAAATTCTGAAAACCAAACCCAAGTTTGATCTTGTGGTTGGCTGAACTTATAAATGCAACATGAATGAATCTCAAAAACAGAATGTAGAACAAAAGTGCCAGACACAATATATATATTCCATTTATGAAAAGATAAAGACAAGTGAAAACTAACCTAATCTTTAATTTTTAGGGATACAAGCTTTGATGGCAAAACTAAAACGCAAGCAAGAAAGGAATGATCATAAATGTCAGCAAAGACCATTAACAGTGAGAAGGTCATATCAATTGGCAGAGGGCAAGGAGGCGAGCTTTCCATGCTGTTTCTTAAGCTGGATTGATTTATATGAGTGATCCGTTTGTGATAATTTATTTAGCTGTGCATTCATGTTCTATGCAATTTCTTATATGTGCATTATTTTTCAAAATCAAAAGGACTAAAACAAACAATCCTGAAATGGTTTCCCGTCTCATTCAGAGCAAAAAGGTTCTTAAATGACCTGCAAGTTCCTCGATCTGGCCCCCTATTAACTGTTTGATTTCTCAGTTCATTTTCCCCTCTCTCACTCCGTCCCTGCAATCAACACATGTGGAGTTGAATGTGAATGGAGAAAACCAAACCACCGGCGCTAATATCACTTGAAATTCATAACTACTAAACCTAAAATGGACCCTTTAAAACTGCCGGGAAGTGTGGTGTATTTCCCTAGTCCATTCACTGGTCACTCACCTCCGTGACAATTTCACACCTCTCCTCTATCTTCCAGGCCTCCGCTTCCCCACCCCCCAATTTCACTATCCTTCCTCACTCCCAAGTATCAGTTTTGCTCGCCTCTTTGTACAGAGAAAATGGAAACGATTCTATTTGGAGAACAGAGATGAATCACCCACATCCCCATTTAAGGAAAGAGCCATCACCCCAGCTGCTGGGCGAGCTGTCAGCAGATACCCTCCTGCAGTCAGCTCCTCCCAAGTCCACCTTACCTAGCAAGAGCCCAAGAGTACACACCCTTCCAGAGGACGCCCAAATCCAGTGTCTGTTTATGAGGGATGTGGGTGGTGGTGGCAGAAAGGCACTGAGGGAGAAATCCAGAGCTCTCTTTGGGGTTGGTTAAGGCTTCGTCCTGCATTCACTGTAGTTTGAATTTTTCTTCTGTGGAATCCTGTTTCCTCCCTCTCTTCCATAGGTGTTGATCCCTCATAAATATTCAACATTCCAAAGTCCATCTCAGTTTTGCTGCCAGAGAACCCAATCTGTGACACCTCAGAAAGCATTCAGAATCCCAGCTCCATGTCTGGCTACCAATATCCTATGCTTTTGTCCTAATATCCTATGACTGTCTTCTTTAGCTAACGCTTTGATTTAAGGCCTATCACTTTATTTGTGTACCGTATTTGCTTACTCAAAGATATCACTCTAGCACTTTCCTCCTTTTCCCTCTTGCATCACCAGTCTTTCCTTACTGGAAAAATTGCTATTACCTCCCCCAGCCTATATATATATATATATATATATAAATTAATAATAATAATTCTTTTGGACCTCTTTACCCACTACTGCCATATTTCTCTCCTCTCTTTCAAACAACAATAACAAATGACTTTAAAATGATCTGTAGTCTCCAATTTTTCTTCTCCCATTTCTCTTTTATTCGAATCAGGCTTTTGTCCCCACTGATCAGTGAACACTGCTCTTGTCAAAGTTATCAAGGACCTCTACAGTGCACACGACGATTGTCTGATCTCAGCCTTCATCACACTTAGCTTCTTTTCATGGTTGGTAATTTTCTACTTTCTCATACTTTATCCCACTTGCTTCTAGGATGTCAAGCTCTCTTGTTTATTCTATCTCACTGATCACACTTTCTCAGATGGGCTACTGATTGCACAATTCTAAGACATGCCATTTACCCAGACCCAAATGCACATGGTGTCTCCTGGAGTTGTGCAGGCAGCTGGCTCTGCTTCTCAGTCTCCTTTTCTGGTTGATTCTCTTTCATTGACTCTTAATGGAGGAGACCCACCAGGCTGTGTGCTCGGTGCGTTTCTGTTTTCTAAGTTTACTCATTTCTTCCAGACTTGGTTCAGACTCAGAAATCCACAGACTACCTTTACTTATATGACTAATAAATATCCTCACATGTCCCAAACTTTCACTTCAAGCTTACGCCACTGTAAGTTTCTGTTCTTTCGGTTGATGCCAACTCCATCCTTCCAGTTGCTCAAGCCGCAGAAGCTAAGTTTGATTTCAAAACTAAAACTAACTAACTAACAAGAATTGTGTATTTTACTTTATGCTCAGAGAGTAGGAGGGAATAGTGGTGGTTAAAGGAGAGAACTAAACTACTTCTCATTTTTCTAGGGATAGCTCTCAGAATTTGAATATTTTAAATGGGTTGACAATTGCCAAAGAAATTTACCATTTTGCTTTCCCCTCTCAGCTGATAGTTATTCTTTCCTCCCTTGACTCTGATATTCATCAATTTATTTAACATGAAATCAGTTTTTGAGCTTTATAGCTAGAAGAATATATTCAGTATTTGTCACTTTGAATAAGAAACAATAAAGCGTAGGTAGGCAATAGCCAGTCACATCTAGAAATGTATAAAAAAAATTTTTTATAGGATACATTTAGATAAGGAGTTTCCCCAAGATCCTTTGAAAAGTAATTTCCGGGTTTTAACTTATGTGAAAAGAAACAATTCCTAGTTATTGTAGAAGGAAAAAAACAAACTTAGATAGCTCTATCAGTTGTAAGCCTTTAATGTATTTTCTAAATAAAAATAAATCCCTAGAGACTGTGGTTCCTGCTTCCTGGGACCACCACAAATTATAAAGTGGCTGGAGCTCATCAATTGTGGGGGTTCACAAAAAATCCATACTAGAGTTTAACTTGATGAAAACCAAAATGAAAACTAAAAGTCATTTTAAAATCTGGAAATGCACTGAAACGCATATGCATCACTTTTGTTTGACCTAAGATTTCCAAGGCAGTGAGAAGATAGACACAATCCATTTACCATGAAAATTACTTTTAAAGTTAAGATGGTGGGATTTGCAAACATTACCTTGGCTGGTGATGGTAACAGCAAATCTGCCAGCCTAGTCAGGCATTCTTTGGTATAGAATCGTTTCCATGGAAACCCTGTCTGCAACGCACAGATTTCATGGACTATATGTTCTGACTAAATAATGAAAAGCTGTCTTCTTTCTTATTTAATGATCTCTAGATCTGCATACTCAATAGGCAGGATCCCACCTCACATATCATTTGCAGTGAAGAAAGACAAAATGAGAAACAAAAAGATTCCGTCTCTGGATTTTAGAAGCACAGTCCGTGGTAAATTATATTTTAATTTCAGATCAGATCAGAAGATCAGATATCCATCACTGGCCGTTCATACCTGGCCACTCTGTTGTCACACAACAGCCTAGCCAACTGTCCCCCGTGTCTTTCCTTAAGGAAAGAAGAGTCTGTGAGACTGTGCCTTTCTGGGACTCTGTTCCATCCTTGTGTTTACACCTTATGTCTCTGTGTCTGGTCCCCAAAAGATGGTTTGCAGCCAAAGACGGGTAAGATATCTCACGGGAGATACAACCCAAGCCAGGCGGAACCGAGTGGGGACCCCCAATGAGCTGCCTTAGAAAAATACGGGAAGGGGCCTTGCCTCCCCTTCCCCCTGCCTGGGAAAAGCTATTGCTGGCTCTTGCTTTTCCCTGGCACCTGTTTGTGAGAGAAATCGTGAGGACACTAAAGATTAGTTCTCTCCACTTGTCTCAACAAAGCTGTTACAATATGAGAGACTTGACCCTGAGAAGAAGGTACATACCTTATGTAAGACATCATGGGACCTTGTGCTTCGGCTGTTTACAGACAAAGGGTGATTGGAATAAACATTTTTCTGCTATGATGTATGAGTCTCACAGACCGTGTAAGAAACAATGTTACTTTCTTGTATTTGTATACCTATCAATAAAAACCTCCAGTCTACCTTATTCTGGGCTCCAGTCCTCTGAGACTGAGAGACCCCTGGCCTTCGGAGAGATTTAACTGCATTAAATCTCTGTTTGGTTCTTTCTTAAAAACTTAACCCGAGCCGCCCCTTCTTGCACCCTCACTGTCCGTGTTGCGCTGGACGTGACAACTCTCACACTCACTAATGATGGTAGTAACCTCTCCACATATACAAGAGTGTGAGGTGATCCTGAGAAACACCTTTCTATGTAAACTCAAGTCAGGTTTGAGCTCCCTATGGAGGAGCCTTGTCCTTCCTGATAGCAGGTCTCATAGAGCAAGTTCTGGCATGTTTTTCTTTCTCTGTGAGGCAGGGTATGTCAGAGTCCTCTTGTTACCACCTGTGTTCTTTCTATGTGTCCTTAAATGTTACTTTTTTAATTCACTAACTCATAGAAAAATACTTTGAACAAATGTTAGCCTCACTAAGAGGAATTTTTTTCTTCCTAGACAAATTGAAGGTGAAAATAAAAGTTTTAATGAATTCAGAGTGAATACTTAGAACTTGTTCTTCCTTCCTCAGAGAGTAACAATTGTAGGCCCACATTTCAGTATAGTCTAGCTAATAGTATCAGCTTTTAAGCATTTCATTTTGAGGTTACTTATGGTATAAATTATGAGTTTTATATTGTGATAGAAAACATAAAGTTCAGAGATAATGGAGGGAGAAGAAAGAAGTATTGAATTGTATACGAAAGATGTAATTTTCTCTAGTTGTAGTCTCTCAGCCCTTGCAAGATTTTCTATTTGGACAAAAAAAAAGGTGGAACGGAAGCATCAAAACCTTGTGTGGTTGGAGTTGTTTTAATGAAAGCCTATTTCTGCTCCAAACAGAAATATCCTGGATAAGTACAGATGGAGAGTTCTAAATAATTTATTGTCAACTTATAGAAAGATTGGGGAGAGAAAAGAGGGAATGGGAACCTACGTCTTCCTGAGCTTAGTTTCATGAAGGAACTATAACCAAAAGAAAAAGACAGTCCTTTTCTTTTGAGAATCTAACCTGAAAAGGGAGGGACTGCTCAGATGAACAAGAATTATGTCTCAGTACCAGCTTCTTTAGGATAAATGTGTTTCCTCTGTTGCATAGCACCCACAGTAGATATTTATTGGGTGGATGAATGCGTGGATGGATGATAGAATAAATCAAAGAGTGTATTTTTGCTTGTTACTTTAATTAAATATATCTTAAGAACAATATTTCATTATACATTTAAATCCCCATATTCTTTTTATTTCCATGTGAAGAATAATGAAGGAAAATACCAATGAAAAGCCTTATTTATTGTCTTAGTTGTAAAGATTTGTTGACTTACCAAATAATATGCAGGGGGAACTTTTGACTAAATGGAATATAGGTAAGTGTAAATCTTTAGCAATTATCTCCTTAAAGAATGACAGATGCTCTCATATTGAATTCAGTGCTCAACAGTTGAATATTATTTTCTTAGGAAGTGGTGAGGCATTTGAATAATTGAGAGTGGGATATAAGAGATGCTCTTCAAGTGCTAAACTGTTATGTTCAGAGGTTTCAAAAAAAAGAGACACGGGCAAGCTATTGACCAATGGGCTTGGATGAATGGCTATTGGAAAATAAAAATAAAAAAATGTGCCGTATGCTGTTATCTAGGATCTTCATCCATTTCCTCCACTCCTCCTATGTCCTTGTCTCTTATTCTTTCACAGTCCTCCCCTGCCTGTAACAGTTACATTGAAAGTGATGGAGTACGATAATGTAAGATCTCCAAGGTCAAGGTTCAGTGACTTCAGATACTGTGATTTCTCAGAAAGCCCAAAGAGGATATTTCCTTACTAAATTACTAATGTATGCAAATTATGATGTATGCAGGAGGGAAAAAAATCCTAATCACACTCAAGCTATAAACTTTGATATGTACATGACAATGCACTGCAACAGGTAAAGGACCTTGAAAATAGTATCTATTTCTGGTATTTCAATTCCTATTTGTCAGACATTATCAAAGGGGGCAATATTGTGTCCAAGGAGATAAAACATGATTCTTAGAAAGTGAAAAATTCTTACTCTCTTTATGTACAAAGCATAGACACCCATACAGTTATTACATATACAGTATATCTGAGGTATTAAAATTTCACCCTGGGAGATTAGGAAAAAAGTATCTAAAAAAGCTTCTTGGGGTGGGGGGCAATAGTGAAAAAAAATGGTAAAGTTACACTATTGTATATTGTGCTTTTAGTTTACTTTAGGCTTTTATCCTCTCCCAGGTTCTGGCTAATGGAACAAATAGTAGAGAACTAATAACCCTATGGGAACTAATTTTTAAAATAGTTGAACCAATGCAGGGCCTTCAGATAAAAGCTTATTTGTAGAATGTTCCGAGGTCTGGGACTGAAGTGAGATCACTCTTTGCTGAATTGAAGTCGGTTCACTCCTGCAAGATGGTCTAAACTTGAAAAGAGAATGAGAGAAAAAAGCCTTGTCCTGGGGAGAAGATGGCATTGGGAGAGTGCAGTGTCCCTGGACTCAGCGTAGGAGCGGCCAAAGGAACGTGTTGTACCTGAGCACAGACTGGTCCTTAGAAGTGAAAGCAGAGGGTTCTGTTTTTGGGGTTCAGTTGTCCCTACTATTAGCAAAATGCCCAGAGTATCAGGGTTTTTTGCTAAGAAAGGTAGGTGTAGAGAAATAACTCTGAAGTGTGCCTTTCTTTGAAAATAGGGGAGAAGGATGCAAAATTCTCTTTAACATGTAGTACTGAAAATCAAAATAAATTTTGTCTACTAATTTTGCGTAATTTACTGAAGAATACGTGTTTATTTTGGAGTTACATATAAACATTCATCTCACATGGAGTGTTGAAAATATCCTTTTGTATCGTGTTCTCTAAATTTTTCAGGAAACTTAAAGATTTACTTCAAGTTGTTTTTCTAAATTAATTTTTAATTAAAATAAAATTTTCCATTTCGAAACTGAAATCTTACATACTGGTTGATACTATTGAGATGAGGAACAACTAGGCAGAAGAAAGAAAAGAAAAGAAACACAGGGATGAAAAGGAGGAAAAAATGAGTATTTACGCTTCATGCTTTTACAGTAATTCTTATCTGCCTCCGTTTTCATTATTATAAAAAATGGAAACTCTGGACTAGTGCTGCCCAACAGAACTTTCTGCTGATGGAAACAATCTTTATTGACACTTCCTAACATGGTAGATACTAGCTACATGGGGATATTGAAGTGTGGCTAATGGGACTGAGGAATTGCATTGAAACTTTCTTTAATTTCAATTAATTTAAATTTAAATTTAAATTTCTATAGCTGCTTGGGGCTAGTGCCTGCCATATTGACCAATGCATTAGAGTCTGAGGATATTTGTATATTTAACTTTAATTTGCACAAGCTACTTAGTTTGAAATGGTATAAAAAGACCACTGGCAGCGCATGGTGATTTCTCCTCATTCTATCGATTTAGGCTCCCAGGTTCATACCATGTCTTCTATTGGGACAACTGCCTATAGCAGCACCCTGCTTCACAGTCCAAACAGAGAGGCTTCCCACACGCGCAGTTAATGAAAGTGCATGATTCATTGTGCATTTCCTAAGTAAAAACCTGAAGTCCTCGAAATGGTGAAGCTTGATAGTAGAGAATGTTATTATTGACATTATGTTTAAGTGAAATTTAGAACAAACTGTTAACAAATAAACATTTCAAGGTATAATTGGCAAGTTATAATTTTTCTTATTCACAATTGTTACTTAACTGAAGCTTAATTCTCAACAGGAACAGAATCAAAGGTGCATTCAGAGACCAAACCTAGCAGCCAACTATTGAACATTGGAAAATATGCACGGTTTCTACATCTACTAGAGGATTTAAGATAAATGCAAACCAGGCATGCATGTGTATTTTATTTATAAAAATATACTTGCTTGGTCAAACACAAGTACATTTTTAGTGTTTATTTATTTCCAGCTTTGTTGAGATATAATTGACCTTAACATTGTGTAAGTTTAAGGTGTACAACATGTGGAGTTGATACATTTATGTATTGCAAAGTGATGACCACCATATCATTAGCTAATACCTTCATTCTGACATAATTGCCATTTCTCTTTTGCGGTAAGAACATTTATGATTTAATCTCTTAGCAAAATTCAAGTATATAGTACAGTATTATTAGATATAATCACCATGCTGGTCATTAGATCCCTAGAACTTGTTAATGTTATAATTGGACGTTGGTACCTTTTAACCAATATCTCCCCATTTCCTCTACCACCTCCTTCATCCCCCCCCCCCCCCCCGGGTGACCACCACTTTACTACTGTCTGTTTCTCTGAGTTCAGCTTTTTGAGATTCCACAGGTGAGTAGTATCATACATTACTTGTTTTTCTCTGACTTCTTTCACTTAGTGTAATGCCCTCAAGATTCTACAAGTTGGCTCATATAACAGGATTTCCTTCTTTCTCATAGCCGAACAGTGTTCTAATATATATAAAGTTGGCCCATGAACAGCATGGCTTTGAACTGCATGGGCCCACTTATACAGTTCAACTGACCCATACAGTTCAAACCAGTGTTGTTCAAGGGTCAACTCCCTGGTTGGAATCTGTGTATACAGAGGTCTAACTAGTCATTCTCAGATTTTCACAGTAGGTGCTCCTAACCCCCACGTTCAAGGGCCAGCTATATTCACCACACCTTCTTTATCCATTTATCCATTGATGGACACTTAGGGCATTTTCATAGCTTGGCTATTTTGAGTAATGAAGCAATGAACAAGGGAGTGTGATGTCTCTACGAGATCCTGATTTCAATTCTTTTGTTTATATACCCAGAAATGGGATTGCTGGGTCATAAGGTAGTTCTATTTTGTAATTTTTTGAGGAAACTCCATACTATTTCCCATCTTGGTTACACAAATTTACATTCCCACCAACAGTGAATATTCCCTTTTCTTCACACCCTTGCCA
This sequence comes from Rhinolophus sinicus, assembly GCF_057876585.1. Lineage (NCBI taxonomy): Eukaryota > Metazoa > Chordata > Mammalia > Chiroptera > Rhinolophidae > Rhinolophus > Rhinolophus sinicus. The sequence goes on along the minus strand of NC_142515.1, from coordinate 81,281,783 downwards.
TCACTTATCTCTAAAAGCAAGTGTATTTTATTTTGCTTAACTCTTGGAAAGAATTAAGTAGGTATTTTATTTTGTAGGGATGGAATTTTGCTTCTAATAAGATGAAAATGCTGTCCAGCATGTTTATTGTCTTAAGAAATTGTCATTTCCAACAGAAAATTGCAGCAATTATAAAAGACTCTTGTAAAGTCTAAATATGGTACGAGAGAGAATAGTCACATTAATTGGTCAAATATTAAACAGCTAACTTTTTTTTTAAAGAATCATAGATAATAGGTTCAAAAGTATACGTTTCAGCTTTTGAGTATTTTCCTTGTTTTCCTCCAGTTGTCGCTTTATGATATAATTATAGATAACATTTATTAAGCATTTAAAATTATATTCCAAGCACCATGTTAAGTCCCAATTTTATAGATGTTGTCTCACTTAATGCTTATAACCATGCGATTACATAAGAGCTATCATTTTCTGAATTATACCATGGTGTAAACTGCCCCTCACAGTGATTAATTTACCAAGACAGCAAATTGCAGAGCTGGGGTTTGCATCAGGCCCTGCCTCAGTCCAGAGCCTCTTAAGACTGTTAAGGAATGTAACAGCACAAGTGAGAACCACAATAGGGACTCCGTAAACTAGTGATTATAAAGGAGGGGTCTGCCGAAGTCTTGGTGTAACCCATGAGAGTATAACTTTTGATAAAATCGAAGATGAAGAAAGATTTGTATTGCACCTAATAATTAAAATGTCGAGTGCCAATTTTCTTTTGTTTTTTTATTGCTCAGACTTAAAATGCTGTAATGTATGAAAAGGCACTGAACCAATTACTGAATTCTGGCTATAATTGAGTTGGATTTATCTTATGCACAAATAATAGCTTTCTTAGTCACTTATACTAAATCTTCAGGAATTTCACAAGACGTACACGATCATTACTAAGGTCAGAAAGACCACACTACCGGCATTTTCATGTGACCACTCACTCTGATATTATTCAGAAATGGAAGCTTATCATTGCCACTGCACTGTAAATTATTTCTTAGTGATCATTTATTATGACTTTGGTTAATACATTAATGAGCCTAGAGGTTGGAATGGGTCTGCTTAAATATAAATGTCCATCCATTCTTGCCACTTGAATACAGATCAGTAATTTCACAAATAAAGGCATCAACATCTTTGTATGCCCATGTTTTGTCATATTCAAACAAAAAGAAATCACCTATTTGAAATATAACAGAGAACAGTTCAAAGAGTGGAAATGGTAAATAATGAGAACCACCAACAAAAGTTGGGGGAGAAAGACACCAATTTTTATTTAGGTTTTTAGTTAACTTAAAGGCTTTTTCTATAAGATGATACACTTGACTACTGAATGTTTAAGCTGACTTGATTTAGTAAAGGCTTAATTTTGAAAAACGGAGAAGACCTGCTTGTCTTCATTGAGACCAAATATTGCAGTAACATAAATAGGTTTTGCCCTTCTCTTGGGGCTAGCACTAATGTACTTTTATCAGCTAATGGGTAGTGCACCTTATTGTACTGAAAGTTTCCCAAATTATAAATTATTCTAGAGCAAAATATTTTGAAAGCTAGTACTAAATGACTCAAGAAAGCTAAACTTCAGGCCCTCTGTTACTTTGCTCAGGTTTCCATAACCAAAAACCAGGCTGAGTGACTTAAACAAAAACATGTCTTTTCTTTTCTGGAGGCTGGAAGTCTAAGATCAGAGTGCTGGCAAATTCCCTTCTGATGATACCTCTCTGCCTGGCTTGTACACAGCTGCCTTCTCGCTGTGTCCTCACATGGCTTTTCGTCCGTACACATGTGATAAAGGAGTGAGATCGCTGGTGTCTGTCTCTTCCTCTTCTTAGGACACCAGTCCTATTAGATTAGATACTTATGGCCTCATTTCATCTTTATGATCTCCTTAAAGGTCATATCTCCAAGTACAGTCACATTGGGTATTAGGGCTTCAACATGTGAATTTTGGGGGAACACAGTTCAGTCCATAACATCCTTAATCTACCTGATGACTCTGTGCTGCCACATTTGCTTTGATGTGGCTGTTCCCAGGTATATAGTCTCAGCAGCTTGTGGACCTGCCCTTTCCTAGAGCCTTATTTCTCCTTACCTCTTATTCATAAAAAGTCTCTCTCTGTCTCTCTGTCTCTGTCTCTCTCTCTGTCTCTGTCTCTCTCTCTCACACACACACACACACACACACACACACACACACACTCACACAGGGTCTAGCGAACCTAAAATTTGACACACATATGAGCACTCTCCTCTCTCTCTCTCCCTCTCTCTCTCTCTCTTCTCTGCACAATACTTGGTAAAAGGATTTTCTCCACATCATTTATTTTGACTTTCCTCCTCTTTCTGGTTCTAGCTAAACTTTAATGATAGACAGCAGTTAATTCTCTACATTATAAAAATGTCTGCAAATTAAGTTCTTCAACATTGGTTGTTGGTATGCTGGTGGGAAGAAAAAAATAATTTAAAAAAATGTTCTCTTGGGGCAGCCGGATGGCTCAGTTGGTTAGAGCACGAGCTCTCAACAAGGTTGCCAGTTCAATTCCCGCATGGGATGCTGGGCTGCGCCCCCTGCAACTAGATTGAAAACGGCCACTGGACTTGGAGCTGAGCTGTGCCCTCCACAACTAGATTGAAGGACAACGACTTGGAGCTGATGGGCCCTGGAGAAACACACTGTTCCCCAATAATCACCCCCCCCAAAAAAAAAATGTTCTCTCAAGAGTCTGTCACTATGGCTATTGTCTTATTGCATAATCCTATTTTGGGAAACAAAATTTAAGTCTTCTTAGGTAATATGTAATATGTTATGTGATTTATTTTATATGGGTGACAAAGAAATAATCACAAGAAAAAATTAAAAATTTTTGTATGTGTACAAGGTAAAGTAGAACTTGCAATGTACATCATTCTATTTTACTATAAGAAGAAATATTTTTCATTTAGGTTCTTGACTTCCCTGTATTAAGTAAGTGAGAGTGCTTTTCTGCACGCACTGATGCAGGGAACAGTTAAATCAAAAAGTGCAAGTTGAGTTACAGACACATTCTCATACAGAAGTGCTGATTTTCTTCTTATATAGTCATCTTTGATTGCCAGGAAGGCTTAGAGATGATGAAAAGCAAAAGGGAGATAAGGGTTGTTAGAGCACTTACATACCTTGTTAGCAAATTGTTGAAACTCACTGAAAAGCACTGGGGCTAGTGCTCAGATGAATCCAGAAGATGGAAGTCACTTCTTTCCTCTTAAGTTCTTACTGGGTGTCCAGAAGCCACCACTATTTCTGAAATTTTTATTTGGACATCAATTTTCACGTTTTCTGAGCTCTCTATGCTATGGAACCTTCTAGTTATTGGAATTCTTTCCCCTTTACCAGAGAAGGTATTCCTTAAGATTCCTTATCTTTTCTAATTTCAGTTAATGAAAGAGAAGCATAAGAAGAAGGCTTACATTTCCCTTTATTTATTCCATAAATATTTATTGAGTACTTTAAGTTCTGGAAACACATAATGACTAATCCACAAACTATACTCTTGAGCTCACTGGCTAGCAGGGATAACAGAGAAAGGAATAAGTGATTTCCATTCAGTGAGATGACTACCTTAGTAGAAATAATTACAGGGCACAAGGAGATAATAAAGGGGAGAGCAGGGAAAAGGACCACAGGGGAGGTGACATTTGTGTTGTGTCTTGAAGGATGAGTAGGAGTTTTCCAAGCTGAGAAAGTGGGAATAGCATGCAAAGTAAGCTACAACATGTGATAAGACAGAGAGTAGTGAAAAAGCATGACTGAAAACTTGCATCTTTATTTTAGTTATATGCTCAACTCCAGGCAAAATTGCAATAAGTATATCTTTAATAAATCTTGTCAATTAATTTTTTAAAAATTTGAAACTGGTAGCATAGACATTTTTATACATTGGTCTGTAAGGGTGAAATTCATCCTTAAAATCAAAAGGAAGTTCAGTTTCATCCCAGTATTTTACAATATGTCTTCCTTTTACTTATGTATAAACAAGGATAAACCGCAGATAAATGACTGTAACACATCAAGAAGGTGTGTCTTTATTATGGCACTCACTTGAATCTGCCCAGAAAGAGACCGTTTCAGGGAAATGTATTCTAGTGTGATGTGAGGCTGTTCTTCTAGGTCACAGTTTGACAGCTGTGGGAGGACATTTCTGCTGTCTCCTTCCCACTTGCCTTCTAGCACCCGTCTACGGAGGAGGAGCTGCTGCTCCGATATTTAAATCCAAGACATTCCACTTCTTTTACCAGGGGTGGCATAGCTTTAAGTTAAAAATACTAGTGAGTTCAGAAAGTGTCCTTTCCTTTTTATGGTGAGGAGGCTGGATTGCAGAATTCATGGACAAACTCAGCTGATCTCTTCCCAATTCTTTCATCTACTAGCCTGATGGGATAGTTAGTTCCCCCCGAGCTATAGATGTGAGTGGGGCCTGGGGCAGTGTGGGAAACGGTCATGCTTGGCCACAGCTACAAAACCTCCGCCAGAAATCTGTCTTTGTGGTCATTGGTCACGGACTCCACGGTGACTAACATGGGACTTGACTTTCCATTGAGCTGTGCTTCCTTTTATAGAGCTACCTTGGGAAACTCAGGGAAAGAAGGGGGAGAGAAGGAATGATTGACGTGTTTGGGCGTTTTTCTATTTTTGCATATAATACCACCAAATACTGTCAAATAGATTCTCTCAGTTCATAGTTTTTGGGCACAGCCTCAGCAAGCTGGAAAGTGAACTGATGCAATAAGCGTCTGGGAACCAAAATTGTGTACAGAGAGGTCAGAGCAATAATGGGTCAGCAACTATTGGGGCATGCTTGACGTAACCAAGAGAAGCACTTCATTTTGAGGCTAGGAAAGATGTATCTGATACTTGCTGAGGTTTTAGAAAATCCAAACTCATAAACTGCTGTGGGTATGTTAGTTCGTGTAATCCTTTAAGTGAATAATTAACTATTAAAAATTGGATACACAAACTTAGTAACCTAGAAATTTCAGTCTGAGAAATGTATCCTTCAAATGTACTTGCGCAAGCAGTTAAATATTTATGTATGAAGACCTTACCACCCTGTTTGTAAACTTGGAAGTGACCCAGATGATCAGAATAGAAAAACGGTTAATATGGCATAATAATTTATGGTATGTTGTATAACAGAACATCAAACATACAATGAAAAGAATTATATTTATGTGGTCATATTTATTAGGCAGAAATTAATTTTTTAATTAAAAATATATAAACTATGTCTAATATTTATGTAAAAACAAAAGTATATGTATTCTTGCACATTCATAAAAGTCCAGGAAAAATACCTTTCCCAACCATATAATACTGCTCATAGTAGTCACACTTGAGGAATGGATGGAGTTCATGTGTATATATATTTAAAAATTATGCTCATGCATTATTTTTATGATAAAATAATTTTAAGATCAAGGCAAGGTAGGACACAAACAATGAAAGCATAAGAAACAACATTATACAGATCTCTAACTACTTGTCCTTGAAGACTTTTATTTATCTTCAGTGATGTCACTCCCGAGTGATGTTTTTCTCCTGGTCATTCCTGATTCTTGTCTGTTCTCCCTTGTCTTCCACCCTCTCCTTTAGATTTGTATTGGACCTATTCTCCTCTCACCATGCAGACTTTCTCCAGGTAAACTTATCTACCCCACTCCCTCTGAGTTCACTTATCGTCTTTGTGCTAATGACTCTCAGATCTACTTCTCAGCACAAACTCCTTTTCTGAGTCCCAGATCAATAAATCTAATTACCCTAAAAAAAAATCTGTGCCTCACACTCAACACACACAAAACAAAACTATCCTCTTATCTTCAAACAATCCTATCCTTCTCCAATACTTCCCTTTTTCAGTAAATGTCACCAAAGGCCAACAGGAGACACTTGTAGTCAAACAAAATTGGGTTTATTATTTGTTGCAGCACAGGAGACGGCTCCCACAGTGAACACAGGGCATCTCAATGAGAGTGTGCTTAGGAGAGGATTGAGAGAGAAGATGGGCTGTGCTAAGTGGTTTTGGAGAGGGTTCACAGAAGTCGGGACTGGTTCTGGATTGGCTGTATCCATTAGGGGCAATTCCATAATCGGGCATCTTAATACTTTTTATATGTCAGGATGGAAGATTAGAGCTGGGTGAATGCTGTGGTTGGTAGAGAAGCAGCAGTCACTTATATTTGCTGAAAGAACATAACGATTGGTCATTTTTGTGGTTTCCATTGTCAGATGACAAAACAATTTATTAACGAGTTTGTTGTCCATTATTCAAGGGAAAACAACCCATCGATTGGGGGAATACAGAGCCTTACACCAGTGGAGCACTTTCTGAGGGCTTTGGGGCAGACAAGTTTTACAAAATTTTAGAAGCAGCAGCATGGAAACAAGGTGTGATTGACTAGGAGGTCAGAGATCTCCTTACAAGGCTAGAAGGTCTTATTTTCTAAGGTAAAGTAAGCTGGTTAAGCTGAGTTGGAGGATTAAGTGATGTATGTTAGGCTTCCTTCACAGATGTTTCCCAATAGTGCTGGTTGACAGGTTTGGACTTAACCACTCGGGAGGCCTCCATTTTGTGGGTTCTGATATATGAATAACCTTTATCAGCATGGTGTTCTTATTTTATTTGTGCTCAGTCATGATCACAGAGGGTCTTGTTTTTGTCTTGCACCATTATGATGGCAGAGTGAACTTGTCTGACATTGTACTGTTGTTTATATTTAGCTGAACACCATGACCAGCTACTTGGCAATAGGAACAGGGCTGCTATTTTTCTTCCCCCCCCCCCCTTAAAACCATAGATCTAGTTGCCCAAACCAGAAACCTGGGTGCCACCCATAATACTTTATTTTTACCCAACATATTGAGCCAATTAGCAAGCTCTCATGATTGTCCTAACTCTAAAATCCATCCACATCTCCTTTTCCCCATCCCAACTACAATAATCTCTCACTTTTTCTGCTGTGTTAGAATTCTTGCTGTTCTCAGTGCCTCCATTTTGCTCCTTCCTTGCCGATTTTGTTGATTTCTTTGAGAATGTTATTCCCTTTCAAACATATTATTCTTTTTAAACAGTACTTCACAAGCTTGGGTGCCGGTTAGGATCACCTCAAGAGGCTTTAAGAAAATATTGACACCACTCTCTTTCCTAAGAATTGTACTAATAGTTAATCACAGGACTTTTATGTAGGTGTAGCTTCTAACTATGCAGACGCCTTCTCACCTAACTAAACTTTGAAGGGAATGGTGACTAGCTGAACAGGAGAGAGAGATCTGTGAGGGAAAGTAAGACAAGGAGAGGAAGACTGAAAAATCCTGCAAGCAGCTTGTGGGGAGTATGATATTGTGGTTTTTAATAAATATACAGAGGGTGCCAAAAAATGTATACACATTTTAAGAAAGGAAAACTATTAAAATTGTAATAATATATACCAATAATAAAAGATAAATACAAGTCATGTTTGACTTCTGCAATTACAAGAGGTGCTCAAAGTGGTTACAATCAGCATCCAGATATTCTGATTATGGTGAAATACTGCTTGAGAAACTCTGACCAAAATATCCACTTGTATACATTTTTTTGGCACCTCCCATTATATTTGGTCCTCAACCCCTGGGACAGCTCCTGAACCCTTGGAATTTCCTGAGTAATAAGAGCAATGATAGGTCATTTGTCATAATACAATGGTCCCTCATTATCTATGGGGCTTTGATTCCAAGATCCCTGCAAATAGCAAAAATCTGTGGCTGCTGAAGTCTCTTCTATAAAATGGCATAACATTTGCATATAACCCATGCATATCCTCTGAAAACTTTAAATCATCTCTAGATTACTTATATAAGAATACCTAATACAATGTGAATGCTATGTAAATAGTTGTTATACTGTATTGTTTAGGGAATAATGACAAGGAAAAAAGTGTTCACGTTCAGTACAGACACAACCATAGTAGGCCAGCAGCATAGTACAGGTCAGCAATGATGTAACTTTTTTTTTTCAGTATTTCGATCCACAATTGGTTGGATCCCTGGATATGGAACCCTGACTGTATGGACGGATATGGAAGGCTGACTGTATTTGGTTTCTTATTCTTAGGTCCTGAAATGGCCACTTCAGAGCCACTAAAGGTGAAATGGATGTCTTGTTACTCATAATAAGCCCCTTTCCACCACAAATGGGTTTATGTTAATGAGATGACTTTGTGAAGCACCTCAGGATGGGGGCTGCTTACCAGAGGAACCAGCAACCATGTGATTAAGGGTTGGAACTTTCCGGTCCCAAGCTGTCCACTGGGTTTTTCCCACAGCAGTTTGCTGACCTGTGCCCTAGACATTTCCCATGCCGATTATTCCCATTTCTCTCTTAAATTATTTTCTTTTTCTGTTGACTCTTCTCAGCACACTCTGTATTCCAACCCATCACCAAGTTCTATTGATCCAACACCTAAATATCTCCCTTGTCTATTATTCTGGCCACGTCTCACTACCACTGTTTTCATAGCTCTTGTGTAGAATAGCTTCTGTGACCTCAAGCCCCGTGAATCCTGACTCATCCTTCAAGACTCAGTGATAGGGCCACCTCCTCCTTCTTCTCAACTTTGTAGCTCTGTACTTTCCTTGCATCCCTCTCATATCTCTTCCTCTCTAGTTCTTGAACTTTGTTTTATTCATGTATCTTTCATGCAGGGTCTGACTCACAATAGAAACACAGTAAATGTTTTCTAAAACTACGGAAGAATGTAAGTGCATCTTTTCCATCTCTTCACGGTGTTACTATTTCTGTTATGATGATGAAAGAAGGAAAGGTAGGAGAATTGTGACAGAAACTAGTGCCAAGTAAATTAATTGTTTCAAAAAAAGTGCTTTGAATTTCATCTTGAGGATGACAGCCATGGTCTCTCGTTCTAGACTGATTTTTACCTCCAGCTATGCTTCAAATAGAAAGGACAGAATATGTGCTTTTCAAGAGGAACATGGCATTATCACCTATTATCAATCATACTGAAAGTGAGGAGAAAAAAAAAAAAAGGATGAGAGTAATCTTAATTTTGTTAGAGATCAGGCAAATATACTCCAAATGAGAATGAATGGAGTCTTACCTTCCAAGTTTTAAGAGTATAATGAGACATCCAGTCTTCTGGTTATTTATGTAACAAGTTCTATTGAGACTTACTATGTGCTCGAAACTTCTTTGAGAGTTTAGCACTGATGAGAACCGGGCAAGATTCTTTTTATAATAGTAGCAGATTAAAATTGTTTTCTCTACTCTTCTAGATTCTTTTGTCTGGTCTAGTAATTAAATTGACATTAGACAGAATAACAGGAGAGAAATACATGTAATTTCATAGTACAGTATGGGAGCCTCACAAAGACATGAGAGGTTCAAAGGCAGGCAATTGGAGCTTATATACTATCCTGAGCTAAGTCAGAGAGGGTGGGGGTGTGGGGCTCCAAAGAAAGGGAGACAGTTTAAAGAAAGATGGGAAGAACAAATATTTGATAAACAAATGTTTGCCATGTCACTGCAGAGACAATGGGACACAGAAGAATTGGAACAAAGGGCTCTGCTGAGCACTGCCCAGCCCTCCACACCTAGACCATATTCTTTGTAGTTATCTCTGGTGCTAGATTTTTTCCTGGAACAGACCTTCTATCTAAATTATTTTAGGCAATTATGGGGGTGGTAAAACAAAACAAAACAAAAACCCTTCCTGAGTCTTTTGGGCCTTAATTGTCTTCAATTCAAAATAATTTGTGTGCAAAATGGCACATTCTGAGGAGACTTATTCTGAACCACTTTGTAATATACCCGTTTCTTAGAATTCAAAATATAAGTCTGTATTTTTGACTTATAATTGGTGGAAGTCATCAAAGACAAATGAATATGCTTAAAGTATGCTTGACGTATCCTTCTGCCGTGACTTTGAGGCGGGAGGTGCTGAGAGGCAGACATAGTTTCCAGCTTTCCTCGTGAATCCCAGTGTATCCTTGCTCTCTTCCTCTTCCCATCCAGGTTTTCTTCCTGATTGTTGGCCTTGCTGATTTACGCTAATGTCAGGCCCCCCCAGCAGAGATCTTCCCCAGACTTATTCATTAGGTCTCACAGTTACATAAGGTCTAATGCCTATGGCAAATCCCTTATTCTAAGCAGAAGGAGCTGGCAGATTTTTGGTCTCCAGCTGCACATGAACCTTCTTCAAGACTTAGAGAGGCTGAAAGGGAATCTCCTGTGGGGGCTGTAAGAGCTACAGGCTCAGCAGGCCCTGTCATCACAACAAGCCAGAAAGGCGGTGACAACCTGTCCAGTGAGAACGTAGTGCTGGAGCTTTATGCCAAGCTCCGGAATGTAATGGCTGCTGCTTCATTTCCTGCTTACCAATCTCCTGCAAATTGTTCTTGCCTCGACCTCCACAGGGAAGGGTCTCTAGTTCCAGCTAGCTAAATGACACTGTTCAAAGCCAGTACTGACTTTGGTCAATCCTTTGTATTTTGTCATTAAAAATAATTTGTTAGTTTATTTTCATATGCAGCATAATTTACATAAAATTATTTTTTTCAGTCAAATGTAACATTGCTAACAATTCCCATTTGTCACTCCCCTAATCTTATTATTGATTTCTTGTTTATCATTCCACAAACTGTCTATATAGATAGAAATAAGCGTGTATTTCTTTTCTTTATTTGGCTTCATGTGTTTATTCTTCTAATACCCTCTAGTTTTTGCAGTCTGGTTTTAGTTCCTCAGGTACTTACCTTTATTACTATTATTAATAGTTGATATAATATTTTTAGTTCTTATTTAATCAGCAATGGCTTATTGACTATTGTGAATGATGATAAAATGAGTGCAATTTGACATCCTCTTACCTCTGTTCCCTCCACTGTCTGATTTTTGTTTATATTTTACCGGATTTTATATTATTGATGCTATTTCTTTTTGTATTTAATCTTATACCTTTAAGTATACTTTTATTACTTGATTTATCAGCTTTAAACTATATATTTTGGTCTCAAGTTGTAAAAAGATGAAGCTAGCAGCAAACTTACCCTTCTTTATGTGTTCTCTGTAGTTTGCCATCCTAACTTTTCTTAGTTGTATTATTTTTTCTATTGTGCCACAGTTTAAAACATTAAAATTCTCCTCTGTAACCGTAACTCTTCTAATAGTTTTGGCCAAGGTCCTGTATTTAAATGAATTCAACGTTTCATGTCAGCAGTTTTTACCACAGTCTCTCCATTTAATTCTCTTTCATTTTAAGTTCTTCCTTTAGTACATTTTTCGAAAAGAGATCATTTGAATCACATTTCCTGAATTCTGTATGTTAAGAATATTTTTCTATGGTCATTAAATCTTTAAGTCAGCATGGCCAGGAACATTTTTCTTGTGTAATGATTTTTCTTGTGAGGTTGTTGTGTGCATTGTTCTGCTCTTTCCCAGAAGTGAATACTACTGTGAGAAAGGAGAGGTTACTCTGATTTTTGGAAGAGAAATCGTGTCTTTTTTTTTTTTTTTTTTTCCTTTGGGTTTTCAAAACTTCTTTCTTTTCAGGGAAAGCCATTGACTTTTCTGGTTGTGCATTGGAGCTGAAAATTCTGTATCAGTATTTTCTGACCCATGGCCTACGCTGTTAATCTGTAATTTCTTATAATCTATAATTTCAAGTACATTTTTTATTTCAAGACATTTTTCTTGAATTAAATTTTACATGGACTTTATTTCTCTGATGGTATATTTTATTTTCTTATCTACTTCTTCATAAACTCCACATGTCATTTTTCATTTCCTCCTGCTGTCTTCTCAATTATTCATCAAATTTTGTATCTCTTGATGTCTTACTTTGTAGGTGCAATATTTTCATTAGTGTTTTTGAGTTATTACAAATGTTTTACTCAATATTTTCATTGACTTAAGGTCACCCTTTTTTTCTGTTTATTTTTTCACCCCTCATTTGTATTCCTTTTGTTTTTCTTATATATATTGTATCAATTTTATATAATTAAAACGATTATATTTAAAGGGGCAATTTCTCCCTGGACCAGCAGTAATTTAGAGGATGGTTGGTAGGGAGCCAGGGCTGTTGTCTGGGTTCATGGAAATCTTCCCTGGATCACTGTGATACCCTCCAGCTATTTATTTGCAGAAAATTAGAAGCTCCAGAACTCCTGATCATTCACACATCTCCTCATTACAGAACATTTGAAGAGATGGTGTTTTCTGTATATTTCAAAATGTAGCTGTTGCTTCTGCCACATTGTCATGTTAGAAGGGATATAGGAAGGCATCTAGGATGGCTGCTATAGACAGTTCACGTATCCCATTCTTATAGTTCCAAGTAAGAGGTCCCTGACTGTGTCCCTCCGGGTGTGCCATGACCTTGGAGAGCCCTGTGCCCTGTCTGACAGTTTAGCTCCATGTGTTCTCTCATGGTGGTCAAATCTTCCATGTCCCCAGCAACTCATCCTGTATGGATTTTGGCTATAGGTGTATCCCCATTCCATCAAAAATGGAGTTTCTTTTCCTATTTCCTGTTTTCTCTATTGTCTTGAGATGCAATTTAAAAAGGGAACGAGGGTGAGTCATCTCTCATACTTCACTACCTTCTAACTTGACCTTTTCTTAAACATACATAGAAAATGTCAATACTTCTTCAATCATCTTCACAACATTAAAATAAAACCCACAGAGATGGCTTATTCACTTTGTGAGCTCAGTATAAAGAAAATGTCGATTTTTCTTACATGTTTTATTTATGCCAGATGAAGAGGAGAAAGCAACATAAAGAGTTCTATCATGCAACTGGAGCTGGTCCAAGATTCTACCCTGACTCTCTGTGATAGAGTTCATAGTAATTTCCTTGTTTTAATAAGTTTTTGTGATAAGAAAATATGTCTAAGGTTTATGAGAGTCTTGTCCCTTATTGGGCTCTCTACATGCCAAGAATATATGTCATATTAAGAACATCCTGAAAAAGGGTTGCCTCTCCTTTTCATTTTTTGCACCATTTAAAAATGCTGTGCTGAATGAGGGTGGGTAAATATCACAGGGCCCCAGAGTCCTCGGGACTGGCAAGATCCTTGAGAGTTTTAGAGCGTTTAACTGCAAAGGGGATTGAGCTATAACTATAGTCAGTATCCCAGGGACACAGCAAAGATTTGGAGAGGCGGTTGGCTGTGGAAGGATGATTAGACATTGCACAGTTTCCCATGCACTACAACCACAATAGAGCAGAACTATGGTTCTTAGGCCCTTAGTATGACATGTTAAGTAATGTTGAAATCCCCTGACTTAAAGGGTCCTGGATCAAAAATGTAGATTGAAATCAAATGTACATACTCTGAGTCCTGGGTATTTTGTAAACTTCTCAGAACTTAGATAAAATCCTGAAGAAATGGAGAGATACTACAAATGGAATGAAATTGTTCCCCATCATTTTATTAGAATGGGATATCAAGAGAAATTAATTAGAATAATACAATAAAATGAATCTTTTATTTATAGCATACCTGGGTTTGTGGACAGATAGCCACTTTTTTCTCTAAATACTTTGGCCGGGCAAATACTTGGTTATAGAATTGTGGATGGGTGGCATTTTCATCCTTTAATCTATTTTATTTCACTTTTTTTTAAGGAGGGCACAGCTCACAGTGGCCCATGCGGGGATCGAACTGGCAACCTTGGTGCTACCAGCACCACACTCAAACCAACTGAGCTAACCGGCCACTGTGATATATTTTTATTTCAGTTTTTGCTGTGCCTGAGAGAAATATTTTGAATCTCTCCCCACATGTATTATCAAATATGCAATTTTACATAAGAGCACAAAAGGAGTTTGGACCCTGAATTTCCCTCTACCATAAAATCCATAGACTTAACAACACGTTTTTTGAAGTGAGATAGTGCCAATCAATGGTGTGCTGTAGGAAAGGACACATGGGCTTTTATAAGGGAATTTATTGAAATTGAGCGTTGAGTCTAGACATGTGACTTGTACTTAGCACAAAGGCAGGAGTTATTGTAGGGACACGTACGAGTATGTCTTATGTGAACTCATTCTGAAGTTGCTTCATACCCTCCATTGCACTCATATTCATGCTGAGGTTCACGGTGAGGAAAATGCCTATGGTTAAAGTACCAAAATTAAATTTCTCTTCTCCTGCAGCCACCAAAGGGAATCTTTGCCTATTGATAACTTCCTCTCTTGCTTCCTCTAAAAAAGAAATGAGTCCTTCCTGCCGAGTCAATCTACATAAGAAAGTACGAAGTTTGGTGAACAGAAGGAAAACATACGATATAATTCCGTGGTTGGATAAATAATTTTTAATGAGAGTTTCAGGAAGGACCTATTGGAATAGCTGTAGAGAGTGAGGGAAACGTGTAGAAATAGAAAGAGTATTTTGTAAATGACAATGTGTACTCTTTATTTGGATGTCCTTAATATTCTTTGTTTTAAACTACATTTTCGTGTTCATTTGAGCCCACTGAATGCAGCACAACCCTAAGGCAAAAATGTGTGACTCTCAGATGTATGGCGATTACAGCAGTATATGCTTGAATTCAAGAATTATGACACTTTAGACCAGGGAATCTTGCTGTGAGATTGCCTCCCTGTCTTTGTCCATGGAATGGCAGCACCAGCAGTAGTGACAGTGGTGCCTCACTAGTAAAAGCAATCAAGTCCAGCAGATGGCCATCAGCTGTGGGGTCTGGCTGAGATGTGAGAGTCTCTGTTCCTCCATTACCTTGGGAAGCATTAGCGAATGATTCATGAACACGTGTAAGCCCCCTAAGGAATCCTAGTATTTGGAAGGAAGCCTGGAAAATTGGAAAGTATGCCAGCAATTTGCAAAGAACTTTCAAAGTTATTGTAAACTGGATATAAATATTTTTTTAATTAAATTTATTGGGGTGACAATTGTTAGTAAAATTACATAGATTTCAGGTGTACAATTCTGTATTACATCATCTATAAATCCCATTGTGTGTTCATCACCCAGAGTCAGTTCTCTTTCCATCACCATATATTTGATCCCCCTTACCTTCATCTCCCAACCCCCACCCCCCGCCCCCCTTACCCTCTGGTAACCACTAAACTATTGTCTGTGTCTATGAGTTTCTGTTTCTCATTTGTTTGTCTTGTTCTTTTGTTGTTTTTGGTTTATATACCACATATCAGTGAAATCACATGGTTCTCTGCTTTTTCTGTCTGACTTATTTCGCTCAGCATTACACTCTCAAGATCCATCCATGTTGTCACAAATGTTCCTATATCATCATTTCTTACTGCCAAATAATATTCCATTGTGTATATATACCACAACTTCTTTATCCATTCATTTATCGAAGGACATTTTGGTTGTTTCCATGTCTTGGCCACCGTATATAAAGCTGCAATGAACATTGGAGCACACGTGTCTTTATCTATAAATGTTTTCAGATTTTTTGGGTAGATACCCAGGAGAGGGATTGCTGGGTCATATGGTAATTCTATTCGTAATTTTTTGAGGAACCTCCACACTGTCTTCCATAACGGCTGCACCAGTCTGCATTCCCACCAACAGTGTATGAGGGTTCCTTTTTCTCCACAGCCTCTCCAACACTTGTTACTATTTGTCTTGTTGATGATAGCCATTCTGACTGGGGTGAGGTGATATCTCATTGTGGTTTTGATTTGCATTTCTCTGATGATTAGTGATGTTGAGCATTTTTTCATATGTCTATTTGCCATTTGTATGTCCTCTTTGGAGAAATGTCTCTTCAAGTCCTCTGCCCATTTTTCAATTGGGTTGTTTGTTTTTTTGTTGTTGAGTTGCATGAGTTCCTTGTATATTCTGGATATTAGCCCCTTTTCGGAGGCACTGTTGGCAAAAATCTTCTCCCATTCAGTTGGTGGCCTCTTTATTTTGTCAATGGTTTCTTTTGCTGTGCAGAAGCTTTTAAGTTTCATATAGTCCCATTCGTTTATTTTAGCTTTTACTTCCATTGCCTTTGGAGTCAAGTTCATAAAATGCTCTTTGAACCCAAGGTCCATAAGTTTAGTACCTATGTTTTCTTCTATGCAGTTTATTGTGTCAGGTCTTATGGTTAAGTCTTTGATCCATTTTGAATTAACTTTGGTACATGGTGACAAATAGCAGTCCAGTTTCATTCTTTTGCACGTGGCTATCCAATTCTCCCAGCACCATTTATTGAAGAGGCTGTCTTTGCTCCATTGTATGTTTTTAGCTTCTTTGTCAAAAATTATCTGTCCATATTTATGTGGTTTTATTTCTGGGTTCTCAATTCTATTCCATTGGTCTATGTGACTGTTTTTCTGCCAATACCATGCTGTTTTGATTGGATATAAATGTTAATGGAATCTAACCTGTAGATGGAAGCTAGTGGCATGATATATTAGTGATGTCTTCCACGTGCCAATATTTTTTCAGGTGTATTTCATTCCAACTATGGCACATACCCAGAATACTTAGAATACGTAGAGCATAAGATTTTCTGTCTTGTGAACTTTAAGCTAATGAAATGTTGGAGGTTTGCTACTAAAAACAATGATTTGAGATTCGGGATAGTTTATCTTGAGCCATTCCTTGTGTTGGTCACTAATTATATAGCAGGGCTAGGCAAATGGCAATCTTATTTTATGACAATAAAGTCAGGTTTAGTTTTCTGTTTACTACAGAAAATGGAAATAGGACGTTAATCCAACTGATAACCAAAGTGATATCAAAATATACAGTTAATAAAGAATGAAGTAAAAATCTAGCCCTACTTCTTTCCTCTGGAAACCATTACTTACCTTAGGAATGCCCAAAGTTCTCTGGAGTCTACTGAATTATTTGTCTATAAATGGCAAGAGATACTCCATGGAGTTAGAAAACAGCTTCTGAGTTAAAGATTCTAGTAGTAATTTGGAATATTGAAGCAAAAAAAATTGAGGGTACCTCTGGTACAAGGTGTTCTGGATCTAAAGGAAAATATTTGCTGCCTTAACTTATCTTTCTGAAACTGAAAGGGCATGCAAATACAATAATGGCAACCTGCCTGGATACAAGTCTGAAGCTTGATTCATGGTCATCAGTTGGGATATAATTATGTACTGCTTCCTCCAAAGGAAGGCGGATCAAATCAGAATTCCAGCTGTGTCTCTCTCAACCTTTTGTTCATATATCCAAGCCAAGTATCCAAGAAATCTGTCACCACTTGTAATTACATGGTAACTTGACCGTGAGTGACGAGGCTTCTTCCCATCCCAACCTTTTCTTAGTCCATCACAGACACGTACACATAAAATGAAAACCACTATTTCTCTCACTGTGGAAAGAAATATATGGTGATATTTATGACTGACCCATGAAGAAAATTATTTAGGGACAAACTGCTTAGAGTAGCATATCTTTATTCTAAATCTAGGACTTCCAAGTAAAGCCGTGAGTGAATTGTTCACTGTGTTTTTAAATGATCACAGACTTTTTTAGGAAGATGATAAAAGCATTAGATCTGTCTCCAGTTCAGCCCAGGAGAAAATTACTTTGTTTTGCATTAAATTTTGGGTAATTCATGGATTTCCTGGAATATAGTTAAATATCCCAGGTGAAAAAGAATCCAAGGTTTGGGGATTGGTAAGAGAGGTTAGTTCGTGAATGATTGCAAGACTATTATAAAGAAAAAACCAAACTTCTAAATGACCTTTCTTACATCAATATGCATTACGTATGTGTGTTGAGAGTATATTGTATTTTAATTCATAGATGAAACTCTTATGGAGAGTGAAGATAATATAATTTAATATTTACTTTCTGGTGATTTGTCTAGATAAACATATGGAATCTGGAAGAATGTAAATTAAGAGGCTGCTTAGACTTTCTCAGTTATAAAATATCTCAAGTCAGCCTTTGACAATTAATTCATATCCAGGCAACAATCAAAGTGTTATTGATAAACTTTAGGTAAAGGGGCAGTGGACCGATATGAAGGAGAGAAACCAGCAATCGCTTGTTCCTCTCTATCCTTTTTTCCCTTTATCTTTGGTCCTTTTAACCGTGAAGATTAGTTCATATTATAGGCCGAGGGTCAATGTTCCTTCCACTTTCATTTCCTTGTCATATGATATACCTAAGTGAGGCTTACCCAAAGGGATACTTTAGAGCATCTATGGTGGGATACTTAGAAGTTGGCCAATGATAAACCAGTAGGAATGTCTATGTTTAATTTGATAATCAATTACATAAGTGGCACTCTCTCTGATATCAGGGCACTCCTCTCTGTTTCAACTCTTATTTTTTTCGTTTTGATATCTTTAGGATTATTTTTCTAATCAACTACCTTACTTCAAAAGGCAAATAGATTTTCTCATATTTTGAGAGCAGGAAAGACATTGTATCATCTTCCCTCTTGTGTTGGTAATGTACACTACCTAGTACGAACTCAATAATTATGTGTTTAATAGTGTAGAATTTAACATATGAAGACCTTGGAAACCAGAGAGATCATGTGAGTTCCATAAGGAAATTTATCTAGTTAATAATGGAGTAAGGATTATAAATTTGTCTATTGACTTAAAAATAATCCTTTTTCTATTAGAGGTGATATTCTAAGGTATTTTACATGACCACCTGAAACCTACAGTATAATTAGGATCCTAGGAAGCCTTTCCATTGGGAATTTCGAGGTCTCTGATTTTGCTGAAGTTCCTTTAGCAATTTGAACCCTTATAACAGAAGCAAGCACCAGAAAAAAAAAAAAATCTTACTAGTGTTCATGGGCACATCTTTGGACAAGTTCAGGCTCTGGTCTAGTAAAATATCTCCTTCTCCATTTCAGTTGTGATCAACATCTTGACATTCATTAAACTGTACAACGAGAGCTGGTATTATCTTGATTTTGGGGAAAATTAGCTCTTTCTCCTTTATTTGGTTATTTTATCACTTGGCATGTTGAAATAAAAATTGCTTTGTAACTCACATTTTTCTCATCGGTTTCATACAATATACATACCAGGCACAGACTGCGAATAAATCCAGCATGAACTGACGGTGCATGACCAACCTGTGTACAAATTAACATGTTATTAGTTTAACTATTATTTTATTATTATATTCACTAGAGAAGAAATGCAGGTACTCATTTAGTTTTCTATTCTGTATAAACCTCATATATAAAGTAAAATTATTTCCCCACTGCATGAAATGTTTCATTACCTACTGTCGTTAATTAATTAATCGATTATTAATAATACTGGGCACTCTATGTAAGTCACATGTACACATTTTTTTTGTGTGTGTGCTTCTCCTTTTGTTTTCCTTAAAAAATATTATCAATATAAACATTAGGGAATTTGCTGCTAATGAAACATATATTGGAAACAGATGACTACATTTACCTTTTTTGTTCAGTTCTGAAGAGAAATATCACTTCTTATTATGAGAACAATATGTAACTCTCTTTGTTGAAAGGGCCCTAGTGAATGGTGGTTAGGAAGCTAAGTAACGGTAGTCAGTCTCTGAGCTGTCACTTCATCAGAGAATATTTTGGTCATAGAACGGAGCAGATGTTTAGTCTCTACATTTGTGTACTTGAAGCCCAATGAAAGCATAAAGTCAGGCTAAGAGCACTTCTAAATGAATGGAAGATGCAAGAAGAGATGAAAAGGCTATAACTGCAGGAAGAATTACAGTGCAGCAATTTCTAGAAACCATTTGGTTGGAATACATTTAGAGGATCCAAATGGTAATAGTAAAAATGTCTTGCACAATATCCAGTCCTGGGAAAGTAAAATACTTCAAAATATGCTATGTAGTTTCAACTATGATAACAAAAAGTCATTAGAGAATTACTACAATCCTTAGAGTAAAACAAACTAAAGCAAAATTCACTGTGGTTTTAATTCCCCATGGCATGATTTGTCTTGCCTATAATAAAACAATTGTAGGCAAATAGATAATTACCTCATAAATCTATTTTGCCTTCATGTACATATATTAAACTAATTTTAACTGAAGCTACAGTGAATGAAATCTCTTACTCTCAGAAGAAGAATGTATTTCCTCTTGTTTAGTATATGACTAAACCTGAAAAAAAGCACTTTATTCTAGATCAGGGTTTCTCTAACCTCAGCACTATGATATTTAAGCTGGATAATTCTTTCCTATGGGTGCTGTCCTGTGTACGGTATTTGGCAGCCTCTCTATCGCTACTCACTAGTTGTTACTAGCATCTCCCCCACTCAGTTGTGACATCTAAAATGTTAATAGGCATTGCCAAATGTCCACCATGGGGGGAAAAATCACCCCCTGGTGAGAACCACTGCGCTAGATTTTGGGTCTCTGTATGCTTCTCTAGGATGAAATGATCTGAAATCTTAACAGCACTCAAAGAATGCTACTCAATGGTAAAATATGCATTTCAATCAACCCAATTGCTCCAATCCTTGAAAAATTTAGAAAAAATAGTTTTAGAAATATATATTAAAACTCACAACTTTATTGGCAATCAAGAATGGGACAATTTATTCCATAGGAATGACTTAATCTTGAGGGCCTTTGTTGCTCAACATGAATAATAATTATAACCATAAAATCCATAAGCCTGCCTCTAACTTGTGATGTGCTACAAATGGCTTTTATAGCCATTACATGTGGACCATGTTATTATTTAATTTCATTCTCACACAAAGAAGGACCAGCATGAATTCCAAGATGTAAGAGTGATTTTCCTTTTTCACACAGTGAATGTGCCAACACCCCCTGTTGGTACAAAGAGGCTTAGTGGGGATGAACTGTAATTTGGCATCATGTTAAGCAGTACAATTTTTAGGACAGGACTAATCCTAAATTTAGGCGACACTTAAGTTGGGAGGGCTTTCTTTTTTAATGAGAAAGTGGCACAGATGTTGGTCTTGTGGCTGGTGCTCTCCCACATTCATTCATTTAGGGTTTATTGACACTAGGCATACGACAGCAAAGTACTACTTGCTCTAAAATGATTTACACTCAAGACAGGAAGCAAAGAATTAGTTCTGTGAAAAGGCAAATCACAAAACAGAGCAATGATATGAGAGCTGATGAGAGGTTATATGTAAAGAATTTCTCATAGGGTGCTCTATGCAACAGGCGATAAAATCCAGAGGGGAGAGAGGTCACCACATGTCCTTAAATGGCCATGGGAATTTTGATTGAGGTCATCTTGAAAGATGACTAGGAGAAGGCAGGGCTTTTCAGAAGGGTAGAATGGTATGAGCAAAACATGAAAGAGGCAATTCTAATTGGATGTTTCAGGCTGTGTGGGGGAGGAACAATATATAGATGATTCTGGTTTAAGTGGTTGTTTTGTGTTTGGAGAAGGGAGGTTAGTTGGAATTAGGTTGAAGAAGGTTTTAAAGACTGGGTTTTATTTATTCTTTAGGAGAAAAGCAAGACCCTCATGGTGGATGCGAATAATTTAAATTTAACAGTGTTTTAGAAACATGAATCTAGTATTAGTGCACAGTGAGGACAAAGGAGTGATGGACAATGGCAAAGGTAAAAGCAGAAGATAAAAGCGATGGAAAATAGAAGAGAAGGACGCAGGTGATCAATTTAATTATTTAACGTTTTCCCCAATACTATCTTTTTTTAAAATATTGGACAAAATCCAATGTCTTTTGATTGAGAAGACATTTATTCATGGATGTAGGAATGTTTAAATCAAATTGTCTTTGAAAAAGGCATTACATATCTATTGAACTATGGCATAGGTTCAACATTACATGGTTAGTCCTTAAAATCCTTCACAATTTGGTTTTTAAACTTTTTTTTCATCTTTTTTTTCTTAACATTTTTTTATTAGTTTCAGTGCACAAAACAATGTAATATTTAGATATTTATCATGTATATCCCTCATACAGTGACTATCTTTAAGTGAGAAATAGAAACATCAGGTCTTGATCCTATAATTACTTCTCCTGCAGTCGGTACTTTGGTGCCAGCTGTGTAGATGCTTTGCCGATTCCCCTCCAAAGCTGGAAGACTTTTTCCCCAACCACAGAGCACACTGCCAAATGCCGGCCTCCTTCCACAGCCAGTTTTCTCTGGGAATTGCTCTTTGCTGGAGAAATCTACCTTGACTCAAGTCCCAAAAACTTGCTGAGGGAAGTTGGTGAGGACTTTAAGTACTCTGCCCGCTCAGCACAATTGGGACTTTTCTGAAGGGTCACCTCAGCTCCAGCACGCCCTACAAGGATGGCTAGTTGTGAGCACATAGTAGCTGCCTCGCCTCTTCTTCTGCCAAATCCTGCTTCCTGTCCTTTCACCAGAGTTGTTGATCCCAAGAGTACAGCCCATGACACTTCTTGCACACTAGTCCCCATGTCAGAGTAGCTTCCTGGGGAACCCAACCTGCAACAGTTGTGCCAGGAGGAGTCTGTGAAAGCAGATGCTATTATGAAAATGGGGAGCTGTACCACTCATTGTCTCACTCTAATGGGGACCCTATCACATCCATAGGTAGGGGTATTTGTGGACCACACATAGCCCTTAGCACAAGGTAGCAGTGAAATTGCTGAAACTTTCATGGGAGGTAAGTTGGAATAATGTATCCATGGAAGGAGCAATATATCAGACACATTAGCAATATGGAGGAAGGACCAAATGTAAGGACAATGAAAGTGGATGATATCTGCTAAAGGCAACTGATGCTCTAGAGAGAGACAAAGAAAAGTTAAAGACAGTCAATTAAAAGTTGACTATGGGAGTCAGGAAACCTCCATGGCAGCATGGAGAGAGCAGGCAGAGGAAAGACAGCTGGAGAATAGGCACAGGACATAATAAAAGTATAACATAGCTATGCATAAAGTTAAATCTTCAAACAAGGCAGGATCTTAGATGGGAAGAATAGGATCCTGAAATAATAGAGGCAGGTGGAAGCCAGGCAGGTACAATGATCATAAAGTGTGGTGAGGTCCCAGTGGTAGCCAGGTAGGCCTGACCCACAGAGAACTCTGGAGGTCATTAATAGTATGTGTAGCTCCAGGGACCAGATAGATTATCAGCCAATAAGAGTATTTCTCAGTCTATGTAACTAGAAAATATCAATGATGGATGATCAGAATGTTGAATGTGGGTATCACCATTTACAAAATCACGATTCATTGCTCAATTTTTGGACCAGAGTCAGTTTTCATACCAGAAATGTATTAACTTCCTCCCAGATTCCTGGTAGGGAGATCCACAATACTACAGCAAGTACACAAAATAATGATTCCTCTTCTTCCTAAAAGTGATGGTAATTACACTTGAAGCCATATACTGGAGAAAAGAAAATTGCATAACATTTTTAGTATTGTTGATGTAATGGTCTGAATTGGCACTGATACCCCAAAAACATGCATTATTGGGGGCTTTTTCTTATAGCAGGGTCTTAGGAGCTCGGCTCACGGTGGATCCACTGCCACTGGCCCCATGGATCCAGCCAGTGGTCTTTTTATCAGTCTTAAAATGTATAATGGGAATAGGCACATTCTGTAGTCGGCATAGTGCCCCTACCATTGATTCCTTGGTTACAGTATAATAGCTTTTTTATTAAAATATTACAGTGAAGTTTTTAAAGTTACCAACTCCTCTCCCCTTTCTCCCCACACACATGCAGCCAAATTGGTATATCAAGAACAGCATCGTATTTAGAGGGCAATGGCAGAAAGCAGTGCTTTGAAGACTCAAAGATGCAGAGATGGTAGCCCCGCCATATCTTCAATTAATTCACTTTCTAGCCCTGAGAAAAACAGATGGATCCTGGAAGATGACACTGAACTATCGCAAACAAGTGGAAGCCCCAATTTCAGTTGCTGTGCCTGATGTGGCCGGAGGGCAGACAGTATTGGATGTTGTGATACCTCAGTGTATAGAGCATATAAAATGTATTATATATGTTGGATTGAGGTTTACAAAACAAATTGTTTACTAGTAAGGACAGGTCTATGGCTGCACAAGTGTGAGACTGATAAGAGTAAAGTGAAAGTAAACAGGTTTATATTTAGAGCATATACATGAAAGTAAACATGTATGTTTTTGTGTGAAACTGAACATAACAAAAATTGAATGATAAATACATTCACCGAAGAGGTAAACAACTCCTGGAAAACAACTTCTGGTTATCATCTAAGAGGTAAACAAGTCCAAGGAAAAGAGGATAAAAAAACTCCAGCGCAATGCCATAAGTAGTCCAACTGGACACTCCGGCTAAGACCCTCTGCGATGTCTAAGCCCTGATACTCCAAGACTCTCCAAAGTTCTTCCTCGCAAGACCAGCTTGCCTCAGACCCCATCGCAGTCCCAGTTGCCTCTCCCAGACCAGGAAACCTCTCCACCTCAATCGACCTGGGACTTGGTTCATTATTAAATTCTATTCTATTCTGTATAACCTTCTGTACTTACCAGAGCATTGGCCTCTGGAGGGACATTGGCTTCCAAATAAAGCTGTGTTACTCACTCTATCTGAACCTGTGTGCGGGGACTTTGTTCCCACTCATGTCACAAGTACCACACAGGGACATAGGGCCCTGTGGAGAGGTTAATGTCCCCTTGACTTTCAGGAATAGATTGAAGTGTCGTGACTGCCCTTTCAGTTGCTCGCAACACTCAACCAGTTCATATTTTAGAACAGAAGTTCTTACTCTCCCAGTTCCTAGGAATGATGCTTGCTAACATCCTCCATTCTTTGCTCTTTTTGTTAACTTGACACACTAACACCCTCTAGGCAACCTGCCTCCAACCTGTGGTGAATGTGGAGGTGGGGGCTGGGGAGTGCGTTATAAAAACTCCACGACTTGGTTTCAATTGTGGAACTCTCTGATGGCCTAGTCCAGCTTCTAACTTCCGAGTGTCCCTTGTTATTACTTTACCTCTGCAAAACTCCCTCTGCAAATACAACAGTCCCCCCTTATCTGCCTTTTCACTCTCCACAATTTCAGTTACCCATGGTCAACTGGGGTCCGAAACATTAAATAGAAAATTCCACAAATAAACAACTCATCAATTTTAAATTGCTCCCCTTCTGAGTAGCATGATGCAGTCTCGTGAGTCCACTCCATCCAGCCTGGAACGTGAACCAGCCAAGGCTGTGAATCATCCCTTATCCAGCAATTCCACGCTGTTTGTGTCCCCACGCTGTTTGCGTCTCCACGCTGTGGATGCTCCCTGTCCATTGGTCACTTAGCTGGCCTCTGGGTTATCAGATGGACTGCCATTTTATTGGAATGCTTGTGTTTAAGTTACCCTTATTTTACTTAATAATGGCCCAAAAGTGCAAGAGTACCAATGCTGGCAATCCAGACATGCCAAAAGGGAAGACGTAAAGTACATCTTTAAGTGAACTGGTGAGTATAGTACAATAAGATGTTTTGAAAGAGGCCACATTCACATACATTTTATCACAATATATTGTTATAGTTGTTCTATTTTATTATTAGTTATTATTGTTAATCTCTTACTGTGCCTAATTTATAATTAAACATTATCATAGGTATGTATGTATATAGGGTCGGTACTATCTGAAGTTGCATCCACTGGCGGTCTTAAAACGTATGCTCCGGGTATAACGGGGGACTACTGCATTGCTTTCTCCTCTTCCCTTTCCATCCTAAGAGTTGATCCTGAGAATATGTGGTAAATGATAATACACTTCTTGAATGCTACGCTACATTTCAGAGTTTGGTTCTTGGAAACTCACCTGTGACAATTGTATATTATTTCTCTACTATTGTGGTTGCCTTTATTATAGTTTGCATACAATTTTACAGCATCCGTTTCATTTCCCTGTTCCATTCCCATTCGTTTTTGAAAATAAACCAACCATCAAATAAACTCACACTGCTCCCATGTTACGTTCATTCAAAGATAGCTTTAGCACGGTATCCTAGAAAACTGGTAAAGTTCACTTTTAGACATATAACTGTGAAATCAGGTGATGATTTAAATAATGGTAGGTCTTCCACTTTTAGAAGCTTGGCAATTGCTTAGATAGTAACTTTTCATTTAAATTTTATCACAAGTTGTTATTAGTGACTGATGAAATAAAAATGTAGATCACTTTCTCACTATTTTCTTTCTTTTACAACATTCATCATGTGATTGCCCTCTTTGTTGATCTGGTGTCATATTCTCCCCCACACAATAAATCTACCTCCACAAAATTGCATAGACCTAAGTGTTTTTATATTGTTTTATATGTATTTCTTCTGCAGAGTAGCTATGTTTCAAAAAAGATAATAAAAAGTACAATATTTAGTGTGTGAATATTTTATGTATGAACTCACTGTAATTGATGGACTATTCAAAGAGCAAATTCAGAACAATAGTTTCTTCTCATTAAAAGGAATAATAAAAATCAGAGAGGAATGTGTTCTTTTACCACTTTTTCTCATACTCTCACAGCTATAAAATTACATTTTTTCACGCATATTAGCATACTAGGTTAAAAAAATTACTTCATTGCATTACTTTAAAAGCCCATTTTCTCAAAATCGGAGTAAAAAATGTACTATTATGAAAGAGTGTTAAAACACCTTTGACTTAGTTTTCTATTCTCAATTCATTTTAAGACATCTTACCACGTTTCAGTTTAATTTCTTATTTTAAGCACTCTTAGAAACAAATTGAGGAAATGCCATCAAAATGGCAGCGTGAGGTGAGCCTCTGTAAATTTCCCCTGGAATTTACAACTAATCGAACAACTGTAACTCCAAAAAGGACTCCTTGCATAGCAGACAGACAAGACGAAGAGGCTCACTACTGAATTCACCTAAAGGTGGGCGAATCTAACGAGCTGGGGAGGAGGGAAGGGAGAAGTACAGAGACGGAGCCCCGCGGTCGCAGGACGCAGACCTAGGTCAGTGCTCTGAGCTCATTGCATCCCAGAACTACCGCAGCTGCAGGAGAGGGAAGAACTCGGACCGCTAGGGCTCCACTTATGGCCCACAGGGCTGAGGGGGCAGCATATAACATGGCTGAACCCAACGCTCACAGCAGAGACCTCGGAGCAAAGACTGAGGGAAGAAGGCTGAAAACAGTGGTTTAAGCCCTCACTGCCAAGCAGAGAATGGAAGCCTTAGGCACTGAGACTAGCCACCCCCTCCCTACCCTCCCAGAGCTCGCCTCTTCCCCACCTGCCCGGTGCTAGAGGCCGAACAGTAGCAGTGTCAGATCAAAAGAACACAATGTTTGCTGTTCTGAGAACTGTGGACCACAGACAAAGATTCACAGCCCAACTAGTTCTGTCAAAGGGGAGGGAGCTGTGGAAATAGGACCAGCTGTGGTGGTGGTCGCCACCGTTACTCTGTGCTACCTCTCACAACTCACCCCGCCCCTGGCCCCACCTACCTGGGTGGATCCCTGCATGAGTAAACAGAACTACTGAAACATATGGGCTCTGAATCTGGTGCAGGAAGAGCTTTGGAACTTCAAAAGCTCTCTGCATACACACACAGATATGGCGCAATGTGACCCAGGTGAACTGTTAACAGAGGAGAAGCCCATCTCCCAGGGAATCCCCCATTGTGTGAGAAGCTGGAATAGTGCAGAGAAAACATAGCACTACTGTGTGATAGAGAAAAAAGGCTGCAGTCAGAGAGAAAATAAAACATTCTACCGACAAGTACTGGAAAACAAAAGAAAGATCTCTTCCTATCAACATGTTGCAGAAGCCATTCCTATAGATGTCTAGGAAGAGAAATAATAATTCAATAATTGCCATGAGTAACCAAGGCAAAAAGACAGCTCAGAAAGAAAGTGAAAAGTCTCCAGAAAAGGAACTTAAAGACATGGGAATATGTGACAAATGACAGAGAATTGCAGTTCTGAAAAAACTCAACAAGATGCAAGAAAACACAGAAAGTCAGTTTGATGAACTCAGAAACACAATCAAAGAACACGTGAGCATTTTACAAAAGAGATTGAAATTTTAAAAAAGAACCAAATAGAATTTCTGGAGATTAAGCACTCAATAGAAGAAATTAAGAATGAAATAGCCAGCTTAGGTAGTAGAGTTGACCAGATGGAGGAAAGAATCAGTGACATCGAAGATAGAAACCTGGAAATTACACTGATGAAAGAAGAAAGAGACTTGAGACTTAAAAGAAATGAAAGACCTCTACAAGAACTTACTGACTCCATCAGAAAGAGCAATATAAGAATAATGGGCATACCAGAAGGAGAAGAAAGAGAGAAGGGAACAGAGAATATATTCAAACAAATTATCGATGAGAACTTCCCAAACTTGTGGACAGAACTGGATCCTCGAATCCAAGAAGCAAATAGAACACCTAATTACCTCAATCCCAACAGGCCTTCTCCAAGGCACATTGTATTGAAGCTGTCTAAAATAAACGACAAAGAAAGAATCCTCAAGGCAGCCAGGGAAAAGAAGATGGTAACCTACAAAGGAAAGCCCATTAGATTATCATCAGATTTTTCAGCAGAAACACAAGCCAGGAAGGAGTGGAACCAAATATTCAAACTATTGAAAGAGAGAAATTATGAGGCAATAATAAAATATCCAGCAAAGATAACCTATAGATATGAAGGAGGAATAAAGACCTTTCCAGACATACAGAAGCTGAGGGAATTTTCTAATACACGACCTGCATTACAAGAAATACTAAGGAGGCTATTCGACCACCATCAATGGGGCAATTTGTGGCACCAAAACATAAAAACGGGGAGAGTAAAGGCCTGAACCGGAATATGAGAATGGAGAAAGTAAGCGTGCTGAAGAAAATGGAATACTCTAAATATCAAACTTTCTTTTACATAAACTTAAGGGTAACCGCTCAAAAAAAATCCAGAATTGAAATATATACTGTAATAAAAGAAGAAACAGAGGGAAATATCATAGGATACCACCACACAGAAATAAGACAACAACAACAAAAAAGCAAAGAAACAATGGAGATACAGTCTTACCAGAAAACTAAAGATAGAATGACAGGAAATCTTCACATACCAATAATTAACCTAAATGTAAATGGACTGAACTCGCCAATAAAAAGCCACAGAGTAGCAGATTGGATCAAAAAACTAAACCCAACCATACGCTGTCTCCAAGAGACTCATCTCAGCTACAAGGACAAGCATAGACTCAAAGTGAAAGGGTGGAAATTGACACTCCAAGCAAAAGGTATCCAGAGAAAATGAGGTGTAGCCATAATGCTATCAGATGAAACAGACTTCAGGGTGAAAAGGTAACAAGAGACAAAGATGGACATTTCATAATGGTAAATGGGACTATACAACAAGAAGACATAACAGTCATCAATATTTATGCCCCCAATCAGGGAGCACCGAAATATACCAAGCAACTACTAACAGTACTAAAGGGAGAAATTGACCAAAACACAATTATACTAGGGGACTTAAATACATCATTGACAGCTATGGATAGATCATCCAAACAGAAAATAAATAACGAAATAGTAGCCCTAAATGACACATTAGATGAAATGTACATAATAGGCATATATAGAGCACTTCATCCTAAAACATAGACTATACATTTTTTTCTAGTGTACATGGAACATTCTCAAGGATAGACCATATATTGGGACATAAAATCAGTCTCAGCAAATTTAAGAAGATTGAAATCATACCAAGCATATTCTCTGATCACAAGGCTTTGAAATTGGGTATCAACTGCAAAAAGAAAGCAGGAAAAAACACCAATACATGGAGATTAATCAACATATTTTTAATGAATGACCACGTCAAAGAAGAAATTAGAGGAGAGATCAAAAGATACATAGAAACAAATGACAATGAAAATACATCCTACCAAAATTTTTGGGATGAAGCAAAAACAGTTTTAGGAGAGAAATTTATATTATTACAGGCCTATGTCAAGAAACAAGAAAAATCCCAACTAAATCACCTCATGTTATACCTTAAAGAACTAGCAAAAGAAGAACAAATGAAACCCAAGGTCTGCAGAAGAAAGGAAATAACAAAAATCAGAGCAGAACTAAATGAAATAGAGAACAAAAAGACAATAGAAAAAATTACTGTGACAGAGAGCTGGTTCTTTGAAAAGATTAACAAAATTGACAAACCCTTGGCTAGACTCACGAAGATAAAAAGAAAGAAGACACTAATGAACAAAATCAGAAATGAAAAAGGGGAAGTTATCACGGACACCACAGAAATACAAAGGATCATCCAGGAATACTATGAAGGACTATATGCCACCAAATTCAATAACCTAGAAGAAATGGACAAGTTCTTAGAAACCTATAGCCTTCCAAGGCTGAACCATGAAGAACTGGAAAATCTAAACAGACCGATCACCAGTAACGAAATTGCGTCAGTCATCCAAAACCTTCCCCAAAGCAAAAGTCCTGGACCAGATGGCTTCACTAGTGAATTCTACCAAACCTTCAAAGAGGATCTAATACCAATACTGCTCAAACTCTTCGAAAAAACTGAAGAAGAGACAATACTCCCTAACTCATTTTATGAGGCCAACATTACCCTGATACCAAAACCTGGTAAGGACAACACAAAAAAAGAAAACTACAGACCAATATCTCTGATGAATACAGATGCAAAAATCCTAAACAATATTCTAGCAAATTGAATACAACAATGCATTAAAAATATTATTCATCACGACCAAGTGGGGTTCATCCCTGGTGCACAAGGATGGTTCAATATCCACAAATCCATCAATGTGATACATCACATAAACAAAATAAAGGACAAAAATCATATGATTATATCAATTGATGCAGAAAAAGCATTTGACAAGATACAACATCCATTTATGATTAAAACACTTAATAAAAATAGGTATAGAAGGAAAATACCTTAACATAATAAAGGTGATACATGACAAACACTCAGCTAATCTCATAATTAATGGTAAAAAACTGAAGCCCTTTGCTCTACATTCAGGAATACGACAGGGCTGTCCCCTATCACCTCTGCTTTTCAACATAGTTTTGGAAGTCCTTGCCAGAGCAATCAGGCAAGAGAAAAATAAAAGGCATCCAAATTGGGAATGAAGAAGTTAAGTTGTCACTCTTTGCAGATGACATGATGTTATATATAGAAAACCCTAAATACTCCACCAAAAAGCTATTAGAAACAATCAACGAATACAGTAAATTTGCTGGCTACAAAATCAATGTACAAAAGTCCATTGCATTCCTATATACTAACAATGAAATCTCAGAAAAAGAAATACAAAAAACAATTCCTTTTGCAATTTCAGCAAAAAGAATAAAATACCTAGGAATAAACTTAACCAAGGTTATGAAAGACCCATATGCTGAAATGTATAAGACATTTTTAAAAGAAATTGAAGAAGACACAAAGAAATGGAAAGACATTCCGTGCTCATGGATTGAAAGAATCATTATAGTTAAAATGGTCATGTTATCCAAAGCGATATACAGATTTAATGCAATCCCCATCAAAATCCCAACGGCATTTTTTAAAGAAATAGAACAAAAAATCATCAGATTTGTTTGGAACCACAAAAGACCCCGAATAGCCAAAGCAATCTTAAGAAAAAAGAACAATAATGGAGGTATCACACTTCCTGACTTTGGCTTGTACTACAGGGCTACAATAATCAAAACAGCATGGTATTGGCAGAAAAACAGACACATAGACCAATGGAATAGAATTGAGAACCCAGAAATAAAACCACATAAATATGGACAGATAATTTTTGACAAAGAAGCAATAAACATACAATAGAGAAAAGACAGCCTTTTCAATAAATGGTGCTGGCAGAGTTGGACAGTCACGTGCAAAAGAATGAAACTGGACTGCTATTTGTCACCATGTACCAAAGTTAATTCAAAATGGATCAAAGACTTAAGCATAAGACCTGACACAATAAACTGCATAGAAGAAAACATAGGTACTAAACTTATGGACCTTGGGTTCAAAGAGCATTTTATGAATTTGACTCCAAAGGCAATGGAAGTAAAAGCTAAAATAAACGAATGGGACTATATGAAACTTAAAAGCTTCTGCATAGCAAAAAAAAAACCATCGGCAAAATAAAGAGGCCACCAACAGAATGAGAGAAGATTTTTGCAAACAGTGCCTCCGATAAGGGGCTGATATCCAAAATATACAAGGAACTCATGCAGTTCAACAACAAAAAAACAAACAACCCAATGATAAATGGGCAGACGACCTGAAGAGACATTTCACCAAAGAGGACATACAAATGGCAAATAGACATATAAAAAAATGCTCAACATCACTAATCATCAGAGAAATGCACACAAAAACCACAATGAGATATCACCTTACCCCAGTTAGAACATCTATCATCAACAAGACAAATAGTAACAAGTGTTGGAGAGGCTGTGGAGAAAAAGGAACCCTCATACACTGTTGGTGGGAATGCAGAGTAGTACAGCCATTATGGAAGGCAGTGTGGAGTTTCCTCAAAAAATTATGAATAGAATTACCATATGACCCAGCAATCCCTCTCCTGGGAACCCAAAAAATCTGAAAACATTTATCCATAAAGATACGTGTGCTCCAATGTTCATCGCAGCTTTGTTTACGGTGGCCAAGACATGGAAACAACCAAAATGTCCTTAGATAGATGAATGGATAAAGAAGTTGTGGTATATATACACAATGGAATACTATTCGGTGGTAAGAAAAGATGATATAGGAACATTTGTGACAACATGGATGGATCTTGAGAGTGTAATGCTAAGCGAAATAAGTCAGACAGAAAAACCAGAGAACCATATGATTTCACTGATATGTGGTATATAAACCAAGAACAACAAAAGAACAAGACAAACAAATGAGAAACAAAGACTCATAGACACAGACAATAGTTTAGTGGTTACCAGAGGGTAAGGAGGGGTAGGGGCGGGAGATGAGGGTAAGGGGGATCAAATATATGGTGATGGAAGGAGAACTGACTCTGGGTGATGAACACACAATGGGATTTATAGATGATGTAATACAGAATTGTACACCTGAAATCTATATAATTTTACTAGCAATTGTCACCCCAATAAATGAAAAGAAAAAGGAAAGAAACAAGTTGAAGCTAATGTCTTCATCTCACAAAATAGTCAAGACAAAAATATCTATGGCCAATAGAATGAGAAAGGAAATTGAATAGATCAAAAAAAAATTTAATAGTAATCAATTAAGCACTGAGTATTGCTATATTGTCAAATTTGAAGGAAAGGGGAGGAAAAGTGGGAGCATCCTTGTAAGTGGAAAAAACACACCTCATTTTTCTTATTAAGATGTTAATATATAAAGTTGAAAGTTTATGAATCAGGAAATCGGGGGAGAAGCTCGGAATGTTGGAGATAACCACTAGAAAAATTTGAAGAGAAATGTGTATGTGGCGTGCGGGATGGGAGTGAAGAGGTATGGGAAAGGTAATTCTTTGTCTGTACTATTTAGTGTTTTAAAAAATTTGCTTGTATTGCTTTGATTGAAAAAAAACTGAATACACGTTTATATGCAAAACTTTTAAAATTGTTTGATATCTATAGAGCAGAGACAGTTTAGTTATTTCTGTTTAGAACAATTTGTAGAGATCAGAAAAAAAATCTATGGATGGTCCATACGTTTGTGTTTTCTTACATTGTTTTTTGTGCCAGTAATCCTCATTGTCTTACACTTTACCTGTCTTTTATAAACTGCACGTAAGATGTAGAGAATTTTCTCCCCAATGTATTAATTTTAGATTTAGGTCCAATTCATGGGGTACTATAGCAACTTACTGTTGGCCTGCTCCCTGGTTTACTGTCTTCCATGTGGGGAGTTGAGAACTTGAATTTACAACTCAGAAAATAAACCCTGAGTTCTGACTGTAGAATTCACACTGGAAAGATTACTTTATTCCTCTGGTCACCTGAAGATACGCTCCTTTCTGAAATGTACTATTCATGTAGTCACCATTTATCGAATGACTATTCTTGTCATAGTCCTCTGCAATGCACCTTTTGAGATTGTGAGTAGAATAAAAATAGTTCTTCCCCCAGACAGGTGAGCTATCCACTAGGATAGATATATAAGATAGCTAAAATAATAAAATTATTGATAATATCATTAACATAATTCAGTAACGTGGTCAGAGGGGCTCCCTGGAAGCAGTGTTCACAGAAAGACACGATGTACCCCTGGTTGAAAGGATGAGGGTGCACTTGCTGAGGTGAGCAGCGAAGCCAGAGGGAAGTACTGGAGACTGGACTCGTTAGGATGGGATCCTGCAGACTGCCACGGTGGGGAGATTTGGTGGGAAGTACACAGAAGGCGGAGTTCACAACCGCTTGTACATTGAAAGGTATTGCTGCATAGGTTACGATTATACGGGATTTTATGTGTTAGGACAAACAATATGCATTTTGACCTATGGGAATTAGGGAATTAGAAGTTTTATTTTTTTTATTTTTATTTTTATTTTTTTTTAATTTATTGGGGTGACAATTGTTAATAAAATTACATAGATTTCAGGTGTACAATTCTGTATTACATCATCTATAAATCCCATTGTGTGTTCATCACCCAGAGTCAGTTCTCCTTCTATCACCATATATTTGAACCCCCTTACCCTCTTCTCCCACCCCCCACCCCTCACCCCCCTTACCCTCTGGTAACCACTAAACTATTGTCTGTGTCTATGAGTTTTTGTTTCTCGTTTGTTTGTCTTGTTCCTTTGTTGTTTTTGGTTCACATACCACATATCAGTGAAATCATATGGTTCTCTGCTTTTTCTGTCTGACTTATTTCGCTCAGCATTACACTCTCAAGATCCATCTATGTTGTCACAAATGTTCCTATATCATCTTTTCTTACCGCCGAATAGTATTCCATTGTGTATATATACCACAACTTCTTTATCCATTCATCTATCGAAGAACATTTTGGTTGTTTCCATGTCTTGGCCACCGTAAACAAAGCTGCAATGAACATTGGAGCACACGTGAATTAGAAGTTTTAAAGCAGAGGAGTCATATATTAAAATGAAAGTTTTTGGAAACCGGGCAGTATTATAAAACTGTTGAATTGGAGATCAAAATTCAGGTAAAAAGCAGACACAACACGGTGAGTTTACCTAGGTCTCTGTTTCACAAATTTTATAGCTACTTTTTCATGTTCCTTAGATAGTTATTTTGTCCTTATAGATCTTCAAATATTCTATTTAAATAAATACAGGGGTATCAAACCAATTTATTAAAGTTTTTTTCTTTTATACATAATAATACCATAATACTAAACTTAAAAACAGCTGTCTGCATTTCTTAACATTCTCTTTCCACCCATACTTATTTAAATAAACACAGGGGTCCATATTATCTTCTATGGATTAAATTTTAGTATGTTTTATAACATTGGTAAAGAATGATTTTATAGGTAGCAAATATCTCACTGTAATATCAATGACACTTTATTAATAAGTGACACTGGAAAATACTCTTATATCTTCTATTTAAAGTAGTATTATTCATGGCAATTCAATTATTTGCATTGTAAAGTACCTGAAAATTGTTAAAATTAATACTGTTACAATTCCCTAATACTTTGAGAGAATGTAACTAGCTAACCATTCAGAGAAGAATATGTGGGAAATACTTATTATTGTAATACTTTTGTATTACAGTATGTAACTTTAATAATTATTTTTGGATAAGTGTTGTTAAGCTAAATAAAACTACCTTTTAATGATTTGGTTTACATCATCATTACTAGCTAAAGTTAATGTCTTCAGTGTACAGTAAATATATATATATATATATATAATTCAGTCTGTGATTTGTCAATTTACCCCAGTATGGAAAATGTGAAAAATCATTGCAGGTGAAGAACAGAGAACTGGAGTTTAGTTCCAAAGTTTATATTATGTAGTTTTTAGGTATCTAATTTAAGACATCTTCTGAGCTTTAGCTGGTTTCTTTTTTCTTTTCTTTCTTCACTGTAAAAGGAGGTGATTGGCCTAAATGGTCTGTAACATCTGATTTGATTTAAAAAGAACTTTCAGTGACAGTTACAATTCTGTAGAATCAAAGATCCACATTTATAACACTATTATTTTGTCTTCGTTTTGCACTTCTATAGATTTTTCACTAAGCTCCCATTTGTTGTATTGACATAGCAATCTAGAAGTGAAAAGGAGTGACGTTAGGAGTGGGCACAGTTACATCAACATGGCTCAGTGTAGTAAAATACTCTTCTCCTGTACCCAAATCAGTTTTATTCTTTCTCCCTATGATCAGATGTGCCCTCCCAACATTTAACAGTTACTGTTTTTATTATCTATTTTACCTTGAAGACAGAATTCCCATTGGTGAGTTGGCATTTTCCATTCCTTTTAGAAAACAGAAATCTAGTGACTGATTTTCAGAAAATAATGCAAGCTACTTATCTCTCTTTCCTAGTTCATTTGGTACAAACTTTCATATCAATCAAACTATTGGAAGATTTTATTTTCTTTGATTTACCCTTCAGTGTCAATTCTGAGTCACATTTTCATATTTAGAATATAGGAAATAGGAATTTAAGCATTTTCTAGTGAAAGTGGCAAACCTTTTAGCAACTGATCACTGGCCTTGCGGTTTGTAGAATTGACTTCCCTGATAAGTTCTTAGTTAAATGAAATAAACGTCCTTTTAGGGTTTGTTCAGGGCAAGCCCTGGAATTTTATTTGCATATACCAAAAAGGCAAAATGGGGAAAGCAATTTGTTTTCTTTTCTTATAATTTGAAGAAAAAATGCAAAATATCTGTGCCAGCTCTTGCTCTAGTAAGTCACTAGTATGCTACTATTAATGACTAAAAGGGCCAAATAAGTGGATGTGGGACCTTATTCCAAATAAAATGTATTTTCTTAGCAAAATAAATGACGCCTTGCTGTGCAAGCGGAGTAAAGAAGAAATACATAAATCACTATGTATGTCAGTTCTAAGAGCAAAACCAAAGATAGGAATTACGTAATGAATTATTTAGAGATCTAAAAATTCCCCAATACAGCTCTGAGGGTAAAATCTAAGGAGCTGCTGGTAGCTTTGGATCAAGTACCCCAGTATAGGAGTTAGTTATTCATTAGGCATATGCATGCAGTCCTCTAAGAATAGAATAGAAATAAAGCTGATGAATACTAAATGATGCAATCACAAAATCCTTCAGAAACAGAGGTTAACAATATGACTAATCACCACCATCCCTTTTACATCTTCTCTTAATGTGACATCAGCAGAGACACATCAGCAACTTAAGAAAAAGAACACCTCATATCTGTTTGCCTATTTCTCTAATACAGTCCTTGGCACGTTGCATAAGTATTTTTTTAATCTGCCTTTTCCCTCTGCTTCATGTTTATTCTTTATGCTTGGCACTTAGTAAGTACAAAGAGATATTTGCGAATAAATAATAAGTAAGTGAATGACTAACGAAAATAAATGTGTGCCACGTTATTGATAAGATGTTATTTTTCTCAATCTTTTTTGTGCTCCAGAAGGTCTGAATTTCTTACCCATAAGAAGAATAACTCTATGAGAATTTAACTTAGAGACTGAGTATAGGGAAACTAGGTTACTGCCTAGGAGGCGTTAGGCACTGAGGAACTTTGTGTCAGAATGTTCAAAGCATAAAGCAGTCAGAACCACCTCCCCACCCCCTTATAGCTACACATTATTTTCAGGAGATTTAGAGAGAAGTATCTTTTCTAATCTCCCTCCCTGATTAGGGAGAAAGTTGGGGAGAGAAGTCAGCATTTGGTGTCCTTTGCAGTATGTAGACCTTGGGGACAATTATATATAGCATCTTATGGATTGCTAGGTCAGAACCAAGATCAACATTTCAAAAATCATTCCTGGTTGAAATGAGGAAATTAAAAAAAAGAAAAAAGAAAAAAGAAGGCAAATATGAGGTGTGGGGACAGAGTCCCAGAGAGCAGTTTCCAGGCTCTCGGCCTCACACAGATAGGTGCTGGCTCGATTATTACATGGCCATCAGCTGTAATCAGATGGCCATCTGCTGTGGCTGGTGGACATCAGCTGTTACCGGTTAGCCATTAGCCACTAATATAACTACCGTGGCTACACTGGGGCGTTGGTTGGTTGGTTGGCAGAGAAGCGGACAGCGGGTTTGCAGCTAAGTGCGGATTGTGGCTAACAAGTGAGGATAGCAAGCGCGGATGGCGGATTGTGGATCGTGTGGATCCTACTTCCTGTGTCTCACCCGGCTGCCAGCGAGACTGGGGTGCAGCAAGACTCCTCATTGGGGTACTGGAGGATGTTTGCTTTTGTGTCTTGACCAGCCATCATCGAGACTATAATGGTATGACTCCCCTATCTGTGATTCTGTTGTTATTCCTTTTTGGCCTCACCATATCCTGTGTTCTTGTGCGGGGAGTGGGAGATGAGGCTCCGCATGACATGAAGCCATTGAGGTTAGGAACTAAATAAGAACATGCTAGCAAAGACATAGAAGGAAGGCAAATCTAGAGAAATCCTCCCGAAAGATCCCAGTAGAAGATTTTCATGTGCTGCCTTTGGTATCTGTAATTATCCTGAGTATAGATAAAAGATCATTGCTGAGTGCACAGTCCTGAACTTGGCCCACTTTTTTTTTTTTTTTTAATTTCACGTGTGTTTATTGTAATGTATTTACAAGATTTAAAAAATGTATAGGTAATCTGGAATACAGATTGCTGGACTTCATTGCAGACCTACTATATCATTCTCTTGGAAGTGAGGTTCAGATGCTTTTTTTTTTCATTAGTGCTGCATGTGAGACCTATTTTCTGTAAAGTTATAGAATCACTAATTGAAATCATTGATTTTACCATGATATTCTTACAATTATCCTTTTCATTTTAGCCTTTAAAGTTAAACCTGACATTTAAATCAACACTTTTCAGAGTTGAACAAATAAACAATAAGCAGCCTCAAAGGGGCCACAGCTTTGAATTTTAATCTTGTGAATAAACAGTCAGTGGGTTTGACCTTTATTGGCCATAAACCAAGGCACATGAAAAATATAATGCTCTTTATTTTTCTAAATTTAATTTAACTTCTCACTGGAGTTTTCCTTCTCTAATGGCAGCTTCCAGAAAAACAGTACCATTTCTGGTTTAAACATATTTGATTTTCAAGGTGTATTTTGGAGGACCACCTGGGTCCTACGAGCAGAGGGCTTATGTGGCATTTCAGCACTGAGTGAGGCAACTGGTCTTTGGTCAGTAATGTTCGTTCTGGCCTCCCCTGAAATGGGCAGTACCTCAGTGTCTCAGACATAGTCACTCTATACCGTCAGCATGGAAGGCATTCTTGTCTGGTTGTGTGACCCGTGCCAGTTTCCACTGGTGAAGTGCATTCCTTATGGTGACCTTACTGGTCCTCCTGGTGTTTAATTTCTTACTAAATGTTGGACACTCTTCAGAAGAACAGAAATATCCAGCTGCTTTTCTTGTTGGCCGTGCTAAGGGGATGAGCTCTGTGGGGCTTCTCATTACTAGCAATCCAGACAAAAAAAAAAAAAAAAAAATAGGTATAGCTCTCCTTCACTTGAGGAAACCCAAGAATCTAATAAGAACTACCTATCTCTACTTCTTTGGAAAGAAGTAGAGGTTGTCACATGATAAATTACTTTAAATTCATTGTCTTTTTAAGAAAAGTGAATCTCATCAGTTGGAAAGCATTATATCCTTTGTACATGACAAGTACAGAGAAATGATTTATTAATTTGAGTGAAATTTAATAACATGGCTTCATGAAGCATTTGGTCCTATTATTGATTATATCTAATTACTGGCAGTGTGAGATGATTACTAAAATGATTTTCCAGTATCAGACCATGTAGGTGTGGGTTTCAGGTGTGATGTGAAGCAATTTATGTATTTAACGTCCCTGTGCCAATTTCCTTCTCCTTTTCCAATTGGTCATTAGAGTGCCAAACACAAAAGTCTGTTTTGAAGATTTAATGAGCTAACATACAGAATATAACTGCATGCAGAAGCATACAGTAAATAATAGGCCTTGTTATTTTTGATATTGGTGTTGTTAGAAAGTTCTTTCTTATTGCAATTTGAAAACCATCCGTGTTTTTCATTTATTTATTTATTTATTTATTTATTTATTTATTTATTTATTTATTTTTAATTAGTTTCAGGTGTACAAAGCAATGTAATAGTTACACATTTAAATGCCCCACAAAGTGATAACCCACCCCCCCAAGCTACTACCCCTCTGATATCTTATATAGCTGTTACAATATTAACTGTATTTTTCAAACTTTCTTCTTTTTGAGCCTTCTGTAAGAGCCTACATAATAGGATTTCAGGGGCATATCAAAGAATTCTCTCTCCCCACTTCTTGCATTAAAACCTATCTCTCTCTTTTGGTCCTCCAGCAGTACATTTTTTTTTTTTTAAAGTGGTATCTTGAGTCTAACCCTTAGAGGGTTTTTTTCTAGCATATAATATTGTCTCCCATTAAAAACAAATGCACCTCAGAGACTTAACACATTAAGTGATGGTAAATCCTTACTATCTCAGTGTTAATTCATCTATTGACTCTCTACCAACAATTGGCCCCATGACAAGAGCAAAAAGAGAAAAAAATACACACACACACACACACACACACACACACACACACACACATATATATATATATATATATATATATATATATATATATATATATGTGCATTTATATATATGGTTTGGGTCATTAGTCTTGAAGGGCCACCCTTCTTTTCAGTAGATCGAATTCACCAGTGTTTAGTGTTTAGCTCATGTCCCAGATTTCTGACCTATTGCACTTTTGATCTTGGCAGCATTTGAGATGGGAGGGAGTTGGGCTGCACTGTGGGTATTATGTTCTTAATTCTTTTGCAGCTCTGACAGGACTCTCAAATACAATCATTGTAAGAATGTGCATGATTACAGTGACAGCCCTTCCTCCGTTGTTATGTTCAGAGCAAAATTGAACGAATGCTTTGGAGATTAGAATTGTGAAGCCAAACAGTTTGGTTTTGCATTTGGAGGTCTTTGAGATTTTATTCTGTTTCTCCAACCCACTGTATCATCTTCTTCCTCATTCTCCTAAAATCTCCACCTATGGCTCCCCTCTTCTGTACTCCAGCTGTCCCAAGATGTGGAACACTGAAGCTCTCTGCTCATCTTTGAAAAACTATTCTTTCTAGAGTTCCATTCTTGTGTCCCCTGTTTTTCTCTAGGTCCACAGACTAATATAATTTTAAATTTGTCCAGGTTTCTCTTATTGTTGTCTTTTTACATCCTGACTGAAATCAGGGCTTCTTTCATATATGGAAAGGGAGCTTGATCAGAGCAGTGCTTTTCTGTCTTTACTTTTAGTCCATTTCATGTTTATTGGGAAAAAATTGTAAATCAGAATTGAAACCTCACTGAAAGAATATTAAGGCTCATTCTTGCATTTCCTCATTTAAACCAAGTTGCAAAAGTGACTTGCACACCCATTGCTATTTTTTGAATCATGAAAGGAATCATTAGGAACGAAAGACAGTCCACAAATGGTCTCATGTTTTCTGAGGTAGGCACGTGAGGCTTCATCAATGTTTTTTAATGAGATAGAAGTTAGGTGAACGTGTTCACATTGTGATTTAGCAAAGTAAAATCTGTGATTCCTCTTTGAGACTTCTGTAGTAACCCTCATGACTATTTGGTTATTTACAGTACAAATTTTCCTGGGACAGTTTTTTCTAACCAAATGTTTGAGTCACATTCTGGGAGAAAACTCTGGAGTATACTGGTCCTGACTTTGGGGGAAGTTTGTTAATATTTGAGTCATCTAAATAACTCTAATCAGACAATGTAGAGGTGATTTGATAGACTGCCAGGCCCTGAGATCAGCAGCCCTCACTCCCAAGACTTTACCTGTAATTAACACCAAGTTTGTTAATTAGCACAGTAAATTTTAAAATTGTTTTCACTGACGAAATGAAAAGTGCTCAATATATGTAGACGGGCTAAAATTGGGCAGCCACTCCCATCTTTTCATGAAGAGGGAATAAGAATTTAGAGAGTTAAGTAGCCCTCACCTTT
The DNA here is from genome assembly GCF_057876585.1 of Rhinolophus sinicus. Lineage (NCBI taxonomy): Eukaryota > Metazoa > Chordata > Mammalia > Chiroptera > Rhinolophidae > Rhinolophus > Rhinolophus sinicus. Next base: position 81,239,674 of record NC_142515.1, on the reverse strand, counting down.
CCTAATCGCCCAGTAATATTGTGGATTTCGTGTGGTCTTAACGGAGGTTTCTGTCACTTGGTTCCATTGAGAAGGTCAGCCAAATTTGTAACTAGTATATTATTGCATCTGCCTGATTATGTTCATTGTTGATGAGTTGATAAATAATAATCTTCAGTATTGATGCCAAGGAGTATTTGAACCTAATGTCCCTCCCCCGAATCCCATGGATAGCATAGTGGCAGGGAAGGAGAGGTAGTAAGTGTATAGTGTTGTAATTGACATGGGAAAACAGCATGTAGGATAAATGGAAGAAAGGAAGAATGGTCATTTCTAAACGACTTCTAAAGCAATAATGAAGGACTTCATAGAGAAGCTGTTGCCTGAATTAAGCTTTAAAGTTGATTGTTTATTGGGTGAACAGTAATACAGGGGTTGGCTATGACAGCAGCACAGCAGACTGAGGGTTCAACATGTTATTTTCACAGAACTGGAAGTAATGCACTGTGACTGAAGAGTAGGTTGTCTTCACAGGAAGTGCCTTGAATATCTCACTAAGAAGTTTAACCTTTATTCTCAATCATTGTAGAGTTACGGAGATATTTTAAGTGGAAGAATAACATCAAATTTATGCTTTAGAAATATTATTCGGACAACGGAAATATTATTCTGCTGGCAAAAAGATCAACTATAAGATTGTAGTAGAGACTGGTTAGCTGTTCACCAAACCCATTTTCTCTTCCTTCTGAGCACACAACTAGATTGTGTATCCTAATCTCTTGAAGCTGGGTAAAGCCATATGATACGTTCTAGCCAAAAGAAAGTGGATAGAAGTGAGGTGTGTCACATCTAGGCCTGGCACACAAGACCCATCAACATGCAATCTTGCATATTCTTTACCCTCAGGAAGAGATAACTGCAGGTGGTAGAGCCACTTGGTAGAAGTGGGTCATTATTTGGAAGAGTACCAGACATGAAATTAGAATACCTATTTTGGATATTTTTGTGAGTGGCAAATTAATTTCTGTTATGTTATGTTACACGACTGAGGTTTTGAGGTAAATCTGTTACAGTAGATTCTTTCAAATGTAACAGATCATTAATATAGTTAGGTAAGGGATGACAAGATCTGACAAGATCATGAAATAGTGCAGTGGTTATAGGATAGAAAGATATGGACTTTTACAGTAGATGTTTAGGATAGAAGTAGCAAGGGGTATTGACTGGTGTACTGTGGAGTAAATGGAGGAATTGAGAATTACTTTCAATTTTTCAGCTTGGACAACTGGGCAAATGGTACCAGTACAATGGTAAAATAAGATTCATAGGATGATAATAAGGTATTTTGACAAGATAATTATCAGTTTGAACTTACTGCTTTCGAGTATAATAGTTTGAAAAACTATTTAATTTATTGACATTTTTAAATTTTTTTCTATTCTTTGCCTTAATACTTCACTGCCCCATTGATTTTGGGCTTGGCCATGTGATTTTCTAATGATATGAGAGAAATAGTTTTAGTTTACCAGTTCTAAGCAGAGACCTTAAGAAACTGTTTTCCTTTCCCATGACTGCTCTTGCTCTCCTATTCTCTACAATAAGAATATCAGAACCTGGGATTCATTTCTTCAGCCATCCTATAATGGTTCATATGTCACTACAATCTGGAGCAGAGCCATAAACAAGAAGGAAATATTTGTACTTATAAACCACATGAATTGTGCAGTGTTATTATAGAAAAAAAAAGACCTATTTGAATGAGATATTTGAATTATGTAGTAGGGAGTTGAGAACAAGATTACAAAGAAGAATAAGCTAGAAATACATATTTTGGAGTTGTGATGATGAGAATCATGAAGATGGATGAAGTCATCCAGGGAAATCATAGAAGAGAAGTTCAAGGATGGAAGAAAGCCTAGTGACAGTAGTTAAAGTGTAGGCTACGAAGAGGATCTACAGTGGGGAATGAGAATAATTAGTCAGAGGATAAGAAAATAACCAAAAGAAGGTAATGCAATACAACGAAAGGAATGGCAGTACTTCAGGGAGGGTGTTATGAGCAATATCTAACATTACAGAAAGTCTGGGTAAAAACATGCTGAAAACAGTCCTTTGAATACCATGTTTCCCCCAAATTAAGACCTAGCCGCACCATCAGCTCTAATGAGTCTTTTGGAGCAAAAATTAGTATAAGACCTGGTATTATATTATATTATATTATATTATATTATATTATATTATATTATATTATATTATATTATATCCGGTCTTGCATTATAGTAAAATAAGACAGGGTCTTATATTAATTTTTGCTCCAAAAGACACATTAGAGCTGGTGGTTCAGCTAGGTCTTATTTTCGGGGAAACATGGTATAGCAGTTAGAAGACATTGCTAAAAGTCACCCTTTATTATTAGATATCCAGTAAAATTAATACAGTCTGTACAATTAATTAATGTTGGTTCATTTAATGCTTGTTAAGTGAAGGCCTTTGTTTGACTGCACTTATACAAATGTTAAAAAAAAAAAAAAAAAAAAAAAAGGTAGCAAACCAAAAAGAAAAAAAATGACCCTGGCATATGTTCAACATTTTGTATAGATGAGCTTCTATATTAGGTGATTCCAAAATACTGTATGTATCTTACAATTTAGTTTTAGTTTTAATTGTATGAAACAATGCTTTATTAAAATAATATGGTAGAAATTGAGCCCAATGCCTTTTTTTTGGAAATTTTAATGCTTAACGGAGAAAGCATTAAATATTTTGGTTTTTACTTCAATTAAAAAAAATGGCTCTAACAGTGGAAATGTAATGGCTGTGCGATGTCAGAGGGATAGTGGATGGGGGTGGGGCGTTCACACAGTGTGAGGGATATAAATGATAAACGTCTAAGTTTTGCTTTGTCTTGTGCACCTGAAGCTAATAAAATTAAAAAGAAAAATGGCTCTAAATTGATAGGTTGTGCCCAGTTAGACAGATTTTAAGGACATTTTAAAATGCCAATAAATTTAGTTGACAGATTTAAACATTATAATTTATACGCTCTTTGAATTTAGTGAAATTTAAAAACAAACGTAAGATCTTTCAGAGCATTAAGGAAGAACTAGAATACCATATATGTAATGTGCTTAATTGATTGCCGTTTTGAAAACAGAGACACAAGCATTTATCTCATAGAAGAAAAGTATTTTCATTAGGAAACTTTTAGAATGACTACTAGTTTCCTTAGATAATTTTCTAGATGATAAAATAGTAAACATTTTGTTTAAGAATTTTTTTACCTAAAAGCATCTGCCATGTAGAATATTTGTGATGTAAAAAAGCTTTCAGGATGCATGATGGAAAATATTGATATTTAATTTACTGAACTGGAAAACACAAGAATAGATTTTATGTTCCATAAAGATATTGTGTACAGTATCTATACAAATATTTTATATTGTTATTCTGGTTTTCCCAAGAACACCAAATATCTCTAAATATAGGCACAACAGTGTTATCTCTTATGGACTCAGTATAAATGAAATAATTGTAAAACGACATATTTTTCAAGAGCGCACAAAAGACAAACTGTGAAAGTTCCCCAAGCACATTTCTGAGGCATGAAATCAGAGCTCATTTAGCTAACTCTATTCAACCCAGGAAAGCTGAAATAGTTCTGAATTGACCTTGATAGAAAATGTTAGACTACTGAGTTTCCCTACTGAAATAATTGTTTTGTGATATCTTTCCTTGGACATCACATGTGGAGTCCTTCATTCAGACTAACTGATGTTTTCCTTTCCCTTTGTACAATACTGACAGATTCCCATGTATACTGGATGTTTGTCGCTAGTATGTAATCTCTGAGCATACCTGTATATTTCTGCTCTTAGCAGCCTTACAAAAAGTCATTGTGTTAGCAATTAAACCTGCTTATGCCAGTTGAATTGCTCTTGTAATTATGTAATTTAGATATAACATAATATGATAAAATATGAATTGAAACCATGAAAATTAAATTTAATACCTTGGAAAACAATAAGTACTTTCAAATTACATGTGTATGCTAGACAACTCTAGAATAATGGAAGGAAAATAGTGAAAAATCCAAAATCTAGAGGGATTCTGCATTCAGTTTGTCTTTAAAGGTCTTAAAAGTTTTGTTCCACTTTTAGGAACCACAAACTAGAAGTCTTAGATAATACATTTATAATTATGGTTTATGCAAAAAAGACAGCTTGAGAATCTGATCACAGATGTTTATCTCCAAAAAAGTCTTTGGCCTGACAGTATAAAGATTGCAAATGGATATAAATATATAGGTGTTAAATAATAAAAATTGGATATGTATATCTCTCTTTTCATAATATCGGTTCACAGTAACTTTCAATTAACCAATCCACTTCATGCTTCTATCTCATTGAGTAAGAAAGCTTTGATGATGTTGATAAAATCTACTGAAGCCTTGCTTGCCTGCCAAGGCGCTAATCCTTTGATCTTGACTTAGTAATCATTTGTCCATTTGAGACTTGGTGCCTCATTTGGACCAGCTTCCTTAGTGATAACTTGTGCTGATATTACTCTGCGCAGGTGTGTCCTCATGTCAGAGCAGACAAAACAGCCCTAAGTCCTGATGAGGGTTTATCTCCTAAGACAAAGCAGATGGGGCTGGAGGACCATGTGAGGCTTTGATCTGGCATAGAGTATGCAGTGCTAACAGTAGCTCCACTCATAACTCATTTTTCTTTGAAAATGTGTTTGCTTCTATAACTTTTTTTAAAAATTAAAGCTTATCGGGGTGACAATGTTAGTAAAATTACATAGGTTTCAGGTTTATAATTCTGTAATACTTCATCTATATATCACATTGTGTGTTCACCACCCAGAGTCAATTCTCCTTCCATCACCATATATTTCATCCCTTTTTTACCAACACTCCAATTAAAAAATGGGCAGAAGATCTGAATAGACATTTCTCCAAAAAGGACAACAGATGGCCAATAGACATATGAAAAGATGCTCACCGTCACTAATCATCAGAGAAATGCAAATATCACTTTGTTTTTTCAAGTCTTAGTTGTCATGTGAAATATTTTTTTTAATTTGATATTTGTTATATATTAAACGGACATTGTCAGATTCCAAGCATTATCGCTAATCACTTTAATGATTTATATATAATTTATAAATGAGTCTGATTACTTATCTTATGATCATAATCATAAAACAAGTAAATGAGCGTTCTACCCATAAGAGAACTAGACATAATGTCAGAAGAACAGGTTCAAGTCACAAATATGTCATTTCCCAGCAGCTTGATTTTAGGAAATTCATTTAATCATTTTTCTCTGAGCCTCATTTTTTTCTCATTTATAAAATGTCAGTGACCTCATCTTATAGCTAATGTTTCTTGTAAGTTTAAACAGAATAGAGTGACAGTCATCATTGCAGATATTACATATTGGTGCTTTGCCTAGGATTGCTATTTTATTTTTTAAAACTTTATGCAGCCTCCTGAAACTAATGTTTAAAAAACTTAATACCCTTCTATTGAAGAAATGTGTATCTTTATTTTTTAATTATAGCTTAACTTAAATGAGAAACATGTTCTTGTTCAACTGTAGTTTAACATGAGGCGATTGTCCTATTTTAACTGTATATTCCCAATAAGAGTGTTTCTTCCCTAGAACTATTTTTAATAATTCAAAGTTTCAGTGTGAACTGGAATACTGGGTAGAGAATCATGAGACTTTGTTTCTATTTCTGACACTAACTAATTTGGCATTCTTTTGGGACAAGCCATTTTTGGTTTAATTTTACCAGCTGTAAATTGGTGTAACAATGTCTTCTAGAATAGGATGTCTGCAAAATTACTTTTATTAAGGAAACTATGATTTAAGAAATATGAATAAGAAAAAGAAGGTATACTCTCTTGTAAGTGAATGACTAGGTGCATAAACCTCATGCATTATAAATGTAAGCAAAAAATATCTGTCTGGTACGGATAGGGTCAATATCAATTATTAATTTTCCCTTTCTCCTCAAAGAAAACACACAGGATAAAGCTTCAGCTTCTTCTTAAGGGTATTTTAGAACAACAAAAAACATTGCATTTCCCCCCCCTTTTTTAATAGAACCACAATTGCAAAGACCAAACTCCTTGGGGTGTATAAGGGTAGTGTGAGAATCTCATGCTGGATCACATACTGTTCCAGCAGAGCCTGGCTGATGGTGTCTATTCTTTTCTTGTTAAAATTGGCTAGGGTAGAAATTAAGGCTGGAGGATCTCAGTCAATTTCCTCTCTGAGGTTTCTTCAAACTTTAAATCACTTAGTATGTCCTCACTGTTCTTGCCTCTGATACTTTTTCTTTGTTTATCCCTAACATTTAAGTTGCCCTTAGGATGAGACTGTCCTGTGGAATAGTTATGAAGTTAGACCTCTCTGGAAACCAGGACTTAATAAATTGGAGTGCTGGTACTTTCCATCAATGTTCATCACATTTCAATTTTTACAATTGCTAATTCACTTAAAAGAGAGAGATAGATAGAGAGAGAGAGAGAGAGAGAGAGAGAGAGAGAGAGAGAGAGAGAGAAAGAGAGAGAGAGAGAGAGAGAGAGAGCTTAGACTGTTTATAGCTCCCACAAACTAAAACTGCTAACTTAATGCATAAATAATTCATAATATGTGTCATTTCCTATTTCTAACTCAGAAAATATTGCTCTCGTCGAGACTCATACTGTTAGCAATAATCCTGTGAGAGTTTCACAAGTGTATTTTCAGAGTTGACCATGGCATCATGCTTTCTTTTTTCCCCCAACCATTTTTAGCTACTAAACTCTCTGGGAAAGTAAAGTAGCCAAGTTTTACGTCAGAGATGAAAAGATTCCCAAATTAGTTCTGGGTCTCTAGAGAGCACCTAAAGGGCTTAATATTATTAGTATATGTTTATTGTTAGGTAGTCATATAAAGTTTAGTAATTTATATTTTAAAAAAAATACAACATTTTCTTTTTTTCTGGGAAGCTAAAATGCTAACACTAACTCCATTGTCTACAAAAGAGAGAAAAAAGGGGGAAGAAAGGAATCATCTAGGAGGAAGGAATGAAAGACAAAGAGTTTGTTGACTAAAATGAAATATAACTTAGAGATTTGAGTAAATAAAAGAGGATTTATTCCTCATCAGCTTTCCTCAAGCTATGTTGCCTATTCTAAACGCCCATCCTTCCTTATATGGTTTACGAGTATGTTTTTATTCATTAGGCATCAAAATCACCTCTTTATAAGAAGGATGGATTCTGATAAACCCAGAAAAGACATCAAGAACATTTTTTTTCCAAGTTGGTGAAGAAGAATCACAGTTTAATTTTTCCTAAATTGAACTGCAGATGCTTCTATTCAAATGCCATCTCCATAGTCTTTCAAATACTGGTATAAGTTCCCCTACAAGTAGGTTAGGATGGGCCACTAGAAGTCACACTATTTACCTAGTTATTTAACTTGAGAGAAACTTAATGGTAATAGGGGAGTATTTCAGGAAAGCTTGACTAAAATACAGCAGTGTTTTTGACATATCAAGTTCATGCTAAGTCTATTACAAGGTAGGTTGACAATCTCAGGATACTGTGCTTTTCTTAGTAAATCTAGGATACTAATTCATACTTATACACCACATACACGCACACACACACACATTTCTAAAATATGATTCATCTCATCTAAATAAATAATGGCAAACTATCAAAACAATTAGGATGAAACAAAAGACTCTATGCTTTAGGTCTGCTACAATAAGTAATTATTTCTGGGAAAAAGGGACTTAAGGAAAAAGAAGGGAGAGATAAAAAATAAAATACTTTTAAGTACATGTGCATTCCAAACCTCAGAAATATGTGAAAAATATGTAATAAGTTCTAATTCTCCCAAAGAACAAGTCAATCCATTTTTAGGAAAAAATACAAAGGAGAACATGAGGAAGGTTTTCATTGCTTCTAGAAGTCTAGCTTATTTGTACCAGTTCAAACTGAAATTAAAAAAAATAAAGAGAAATAGAACCCGAGTTTTCTATCTGGAGAATAAGTTGTTATTTTGTTGTAAATGAACTGATTTGCTGTCCAACACCTTTTGGTTCACTAGCATTCTAGTAGTGAGTTCTTCATTGAGCAGTGGTGTGAGTAGTGTAATAGTAGTCTAATGTCATTTAATGGAATTTCCTCCCATTTTGTAGCCATCTGTACAGGCTGGACAGTTTGGTGTCAAGCCCTAACTCTTAGACCAAAGTCTTTACTTTGACCACACACACACACACACACACACACACAAAGACCATAACAAAAAGGAGTGTGTGTGTGTGTGTGTGTGTGTGTGTGTGTGTATGATTTAGCCTCCCTGTGTATGATTTTCCATACTTGTATAATGGGAGTGACACTTGTATACAACCTGCTTTATATGATATCCTTGAGACTTAAACAAGATAATGATTATAATTTGCCTCAGCTATAAGAATACAATGAATTTAGGTATTTTAATTAATGTTACAATTAGAAGTATTTATTAATATTCAAATAGTTGAGTGCCTACTTTTTAGCAAGCATTGATATTATAAAAGTTACCTTGTTTACTTTCAGTAGTCCAATCTTTACATTATAATTGATATATAATGTATAATTTGCATGCCAAATAGTTCTCCATGTCAGAATTTCAAATGCAGGCAAATCTTTAATTTGTGTAGTACTGTAGAAACAAAGTTAATAATCCTTACCTTAACTAGAATAAGGGAGTTTTTTAACTTGAATAAAGAGTTCTTTAAATAAAATTACTATGGATAATGAAAATATGGCATAATGTGCAATGGATACTATTCAGCCTTAAAAAAGAAGGAAATACTGACGTTTGTGAACACATGGATGAATCTGGAGGACACTATAGTGAGTGAAATAAGCCAAATAGAGAAAGACAAATACTACATGGTATCACTTATATGTGGAATCTAAAAACAAACAAACAAACAAGTCAAATTATAGAAACAGAGTAGAAAGATGTTTGCAGGGGCTGAGGGTGGAAGAAATAGGGAGAGGTTGGTAAAAGGGCACAAACTTTCAGTTATAAGACTAGAAAGTTCGGAGGATCTAATGTATAACTTGGTGACTTTAGTTGATAGTATTGTATTGTATAATTGACATATGCTAAGAGAGTAAAAAAATGTTCTCAACAACAAAAAAATAAGTTTCATTAATGAGATGATGGATGAGATAATCAACTCAGCAGGAATCCTTTCCCAGTGTTTATATCTATCAAATCATCATGTTGCACACTTTAAATATCTTAACATTTTACTTGTCAGTTATACCACAATCAAACTGGAAAAAGGAAAAAACAATATTAGATTGGTGCAAAAGTAATTGAGGTTTTTGCAATTATTTTTAACCTTTTAAACTGCAATTACTTTTGCACCAACCTAATACTATTCAAGAGAAGTTCATGCTCTATAATTGCTACTCATTGTGTTATCTTTTAAAAAAAGAGTTGGATGCCATTTGTCAGTAAAGTGATTGCATTTGTTATACAGTTACCTTCTATATTCTTTAATAGTAGCATAAGATCTTGGATTTTTATCCAAAAATAAAATTAAATTAAACAATTGCTTTTGGTGAACACAATGTGATATATAGATGATATATTACAGCATTGTGCACCTGAAACCTATGTAACTTTACTAACCATGGTCACCCCAATAAACTTTAAATTAAAAAAAAATGCTTTTATTTACATGAGATCTCATATCTTCCTTTGGTTGCAGATCAAGATTTTTAATTTTTTATTAGGATCTAAAAAAACAGATGTACAAATTAAAACATACTTCTGGTTCTGCTTAAGAGATTCTATACCTGTTTTATTTTTCATAGAGATGACACCACAGTACCTATCTTATTTAGAGCAGGTTTAAATAAATAGTACTCCAAAATGGAAGAGCACTGAGCAAGAAGTTGATGTCATAGGGGATACCTGGGTGATTTATCACAGTAACTGCATTTAACTGTGTCTCACAAGTACTGTCAAAGTGAATGAGAATATTTTTCTTTCTGTGTTTTCCTTCATTCTTTCCCACTATTCCCTTTCTATTCCCCCTTATTTTAATCTCCTTTTCTTTTTTTTTTTTTACTCCTTTCTTCTTCTCACTCTTTATTTTTTTTCCCTCCTTCAAGTAATGGCTATTATTGCGCAAACACTGACATACTACTTTATTTCATCTCTATGCTTCAGAGCTGGAATTTGTGAACACAACTTCTTTTGTGTAAATGTCTGGGAAAAAAGAACAAAAAAACTAAACATGTCCTGGTGTCTCAAAAAGAGGTGGTTTTCAAAGGATACTAGCCATGGACTGATCTGATTTTTGTTCTTTCAACATGTGTATTTTATTTGGGACTGCTGCACTTATTAGCACTGTTCAAGTGTATACCACCCGTCTACACTGAGTTTGTGTTCTAGCTTAATTCAAGAGCTCTGGCATATAGTCACAGAGGACTTTGAAAAAAATGCCTGGTTTTGCCCATGGACTGTGCGTGTCATGCTGGAACTACCTCTGACAGTGGGAAAATTCTGAACAGTTCTAATATTGGTTTGATATTGTACTGTTTTTTAATATATGTCAGAGATACTAATTACTAAAACTAATGATACAATTCAGATTGATCAGATAGAGAATGGGTTAAAATTTATGTGGGCCGGAATTATCATCCTTGGGACCAAATGGTGAGGTGAACTTGAGAGCTGTCTAAGGTTGTGTATCAGCTTCTTGTGTATCAGACTGAATAATTTTTTCTGGTATGGAAATGTAATAAATTACTGCTAGATTGTGAGGCAGCATATTTAGAAACTGAATGACCCTGAGCATGTGATAACCATATACATTGACCGAATTACTAACCAATTGAATCGGTTAGCATTTGGCTAGTAAAACTGCAATTACTCAAGGTATTTGAAATGGGAAGAAATTTAATATAAAGAACTGGATACTTATAGACTCTTTGGAAGGACAGGAGGAAGAACAATCAGGAAAACTACCACTACTACTTAAGCGATCAAGAAACTACATAATTCAAGGGAGCCACTGGCTATGATCTGAATTGCCTACAGAAATTAAATGAGAGAATTCCTGGAAGGTGATGCAAATTTATTCCTACCATTTATCAATGACTTTGACTGTCACGGCTGAAAAAGAATAATGGTGTTTTCTTTTCTATTTTTCAAATTTCTTGCCAGTGCTTCTCACTGACAGACCATAAACTGGGTCTCTTTTGGCAAGAGTTTCTGCCAGTAGAATCTCCCTGTGATGCAGGTGCGAGTTTGGAGATGGTGGATGACATTTCTGATTTGATACTGCGGTCATGTGAGCGTAGTCTACATGAAATTGGAGTAAAGTATCTAAATCTGGAAGCCTGGAACTTTTCTCATCATTGGTCTGTGAATCACTGTCTAATACACTTGTTGGATTTACTGATCCAGTTAGGCATCTGCTCCCCTTTATTTTGTGTTGGATGATGGTGAAATGCAAATTTATGATGCCTTGAAAATAACTGTATTCATGTTAACAACATATAGGAGTAATTGAAGCTAGAATGAGACAGCAATGTTTATACAATTCTGCAGAAATTGTACAGTTCTGCAGGCCGGGGCATTGTTTTTTTCTAAATAACATTTTTATTTTAGAACAGTTTCAGATTTACAGAAAAATTGTAAAGATAGTACAGGAGTTTCCATATACTCTTACCTAATGTTCTCCAATTAAAAATATTGTATGTATATATACATATATATGTATATATGGTACATTTGTTATAATTTATTAACCAATATTGATACATTATTAACTAAAATCCGTATTTTATTCAGATATACTTTATTTACACCTGTACCCTTTTTCATCCAGAATACCACATTACATTCCTTGTCAAGTTTGCTTAGACATCTCATGGCTATGAGAGTTACTCAGACTTTCTTTGTTTTTGCTTATCTTGACAGTATTGAAGAGTACTAGTCAGATATTTTATAGAATGTCCCACAATAGGGATTTGTCTGATATTTGTTTCATGATTAGTTTGGAGTTCATGGTTTTTTTAGGAGGAAGAGCACAGAAGTAAAGGGCCATTTTGTCACATCACAGAATAGGTACATGCTATCAACATGACTTATCACTGTTGGTGTTGACTTTGATCACGTGGCTGAGGTTGTGTTTGTCAGGTTTCTCCACTCAGAGTTACTTTTTCTTCCTGTTTTATGCTTTACTTTTTGGGGAAAAAATATCACTATGTGCAATCCACACTTTATGAGCAAAATATTACGCTTCTCGACCATTAGTATAGACTATTTACATAAATTATTTGAAATTCTTTGCATGGGAGATTTGGTGCTTTTCCCCATTCATTCAACCATTGATTTATATCATTATTTACTCATGGACATTTATTTTATACCTTGGTTACAATCCAATATTATTTTATTTATAAAATAAATTTCTATTGGGTGCTCTTTCATGTGGCTCCTGTGTCCCTTTGTCATACTACTATCATTATGGGTTTTTTACATTTTGTGCACATTCTTACTTTCTGGCACAACAAGATTCTCCTGGTTAATCTTGTATATTTCCTACCCTATTTTCAAGATCAGCATGTCTTTAAAGAGCCTTGGTTCCTTTCATTGGAGAATGGTATTAGAAACCAAGATCCAGGCACTAGAAATGCTCTTTAATGCTAGGGTGCCATTACTTTTAGGATATCTGAGCTGACAGAGCAAGGAAATATATATGTGTATATTCTAACTTGTCTATAGATACACATATCTATCTATAAATACTTTTATATGTAACCACTTATAACTATGTTAAGCTAAATATGAATTCATTCTGATGTTTATAATCTAATTCATTGCACATGAGTCATTCAGCCTCGTCTCTTTGCTTATTGGTAAACTGTTACTCCAAAAGTGATAAACCTGGATTCTATCATCCACTATACATTTGCTTAATTGTTCAATTCCAATATACATGTACTACATGCCTAGTGATATCAGAGTAATTAACCAATCTCTGTGAGAAACAACTTTATTAACTAGAGGACAGTGATTACGTGCAGTTACTTTGCCTTTATTCGTTTCCAGAATGACTTAGGTCAGCAAGTTTTCCCATCTTCCAGGGGTAGTTTGGACAATGCCAGGAAACTTATGACAATGTTTTTTGTATCTGTGAACACAAGGAGTTGAAAGAATGGTCATACAGCGTGGTATAGCAAGAAAGACCTGTTGATATTGTTCTCATAATTCACTTAAACTAAAATAACAAAAGATTAATACAAAAGCATGGGATGCTCCATACTTTTTTGCATCATCATTTGTTATGTGACAATTTGCATGCTTGTTACTTTTAAAATCTCATTTATAAAGTAGAAGAAGCCTGCTCTCAAAGCCCAAAAGTGAGAAAGAGAAGGTTTTGATTATGTCATCCTGGTCAACCATATTGGATAAAAAGAAGAGAGAAAGCTCAACTCAAAGGAGAATATCTGTGGCCAGCTTTTTTTCATGAAGCGTAATGATAAACTCTTTTTGGAAGCCTTATAGAACAATTCTTGAATCTCTACTTAGACCTCTAAAACACTTCACTATTAAGTGAGATAACTCACATCAAAGGCATGAGAACCAGAGAGAGAATATCTGATTATTACCTGTTGTCACTTTGAGTAGAGAGTAAGAATATATTGTTAAAAGAGTCCTTCTTACTAAAATCTTTCTGACAGTTCTCAACCTTTTACATTGCTTACAAAACAAATTTATTATTCCCTTTTTTAAAAACCAGAGACGAAAGAAGATAGCTCTTTGATACTTTATCAAAAATCCTCCTAAAACACTTCCCTACCTATTGTGTTAAAAACTGTGCAAGATGCTGGGGGTTACTAAGACTAGGACATCTCAATGTACAAGTTAAATGAAATTAAAATATAGTGATGGAGATGACATACTTTGATAATTACAATGACAATTTATTTCACAACTATACAAATAGTTAGAAAAATGAGACTCAAGAAAGAATATTGAAAGCAGTTTATAGAAGTTGTGAGGACTAAGGGAAGATATCATTTTGGATGATTTAGAGTTTTTTGGAAAAAGCTGAAGGAGGATCAAATTCAAATAGATAGAAATCATCCCTATCACAATACATGACAGAAGAATTGGTAGAGAGGAATAAGAGAGCATGGGGTGTGTTGGAGGAAGGGCAGGGAGTTTTGGATTATATGGCATCATGAAAAATATTGTGATATAAGATTAAACAGGTAGGTAGAGTCTAGAATTTGGAGAACTCTGAATGCTAGGTGGAGGAGTTTAGATTTGAAGCACCAAGGAGTCTGAAGTTATGTGGTTAAAGCTGTGTTTCAAAAGAACTAGTTAGATGGAAGAATATAGGTGGACCTAGACATGAGGTGAGGGAAGCTGAGGTGAGGGAATGAGATTAGAAACCTTTAAGATGACATAGGTGAGGAGCTTAGGCCCTGAACAATGGGGTAACAGTGGAAATGGAAAGAATGGACAGCAACCAAAAGAGAGAGGACAATGGGACCTTGCAAATGATTGATTTGTAAGGGATGCATGAACAGGAGTGTGAAAGATAACTTCCTAGTGTCAGTTCTATGACTAGATTATTAGGAAGGGCAGGGGTGAGACTAGTTAAAACTATAGAAGCTGAAGAGGCAAGTAAGCGTTCTCCCCTCGGGCTTTCAGAGAGAATAGCCCTGCCATCACTTGGATCTCAGACTTCTAGCTTCCAGAAGTGTGAGACAATACATTCCTGCTATTTTAAGCTACCCAGTTTTTGGTACTTTGTTATGGCAGCCCTAGGAAACTAAAGCACTGCTCTAAATTCTTTAATTAAGGCAGTGTATGCTGATGCTCACCCAGTCATATCTGAAACTATTTGGTATTAGAAGGGAAAGAAAAGCTACCCACAACAATGCACAATTGAACACGGCTAGGACTGTGGCTGGTGAAGCCTCTTTAAAGATGAGGGAGCTTCAAACAACAGTTCTGGTCACAGAACTTGACCACATGTACGCATGTAAGACTCAGCTGTTCCAAATATATCTTTTGTGAGTTTAAATTTTATATTGTTTTAGAGAAATAATATTCAGATCTCCCCAAGAGAACACAGGCTGGAAGCAGAGGTGCTTTATAAAGCATACCTCTCAGAGCCTGCCAGCTACAGAGGAGGGCATAGCAGGTAATAGAACTGTGCACAGCCAGATTGTTAGAAAGGAGCCCAAGGAAGAAAAGCTAGTACTTTCCTATCAAGTTTAGTTTTCTTAAATTGAATGAAAGAAAAAAAAAATCACAGGAAAATTGGACTGAACCACTGCCATATTAATTCCCTTGAGTTTAAGTTATACCTGAACATTACAGAAAAGTCTCTGAATGTAATCTTGTTTTATCTACTCTAATGATATAAACATTCATTGATTAAAGAGATTGGCCTTAAATGTCATCCATAAAAACATGATGTCTATAAAATGGCCAAGTCTTAGACACATCGAATGGCAATGTGCAGGGCTTGCTGAAGGCTTCAGTAGCCATCAGAGGGAGAGAGAGCTGTTCTTCTTAAGTTGGAAGCAAAACTGTCTCTAAAACGGGGCTAAATCTTTGGAACGGGGAGTAGTGTTTGGAATGGAAGGTCCCAGCTTAGCCTGCTACCAGATGCGGACAAACTACGCTAGCAGAAATAGTCAGATGAGAGGTGAAACTTCCAAAAAGAAACTCATACATCCATAACTCTTCCTCATCATTTTCAGTTAATTAGTTTACTTATTCACAAATCTTTAGTGTCTACTACCTGCTGGCATGTCTATTAGGTCATGGCTATGGCAGTAAGGAAGATGGATAAAATCTCCTTAATTGAACTTATATTGTAGCAAATCATAAAACAAAACAAAAACACACATCAGTTTGTCATTCACCTCTTCTCATCTCTCAAATCTGCCCACATATAGGCAAGGTTAGGAAAACTAAAGAAAACTGACCGGGGATTAAAGGACATGACATGTTTTCATTCTTAGGGACACAGAGCATCATACTGAAGCAATTAGGAATCACCGTTATAAACAGGGAGTTCTGCTTAATAGATTAAGAGACATTTCTAAATATTGTTCCCATCTCTCTTTATTCATTTTTATGGCATTTACTTCATTTTATGACTTTTTTAAACAGAAAAAAAAAGAACAGCAGAAGTTTTTCCAGCATATTGCAATATTCAGAAGATCGTTCTTACAGATTACTGAATTTTCAGAGTTGGTTGGAACTTAGAATGTATGTGGTTTAACCCTCAAATTATCTCTTTTCAATAGCAATAAAAGCTATTAATTACCTATATGTCATTTTGTATATGATGCCTTAACACTGTAAAAATCAATAGTCACTAAAGGTGTGGATAATTTCTACATGTCTGGTTGATACATAGGTAATAGAGTCACATGCTTGAGATGTTATTTTTTCAGACAGTTATTCTCTTCTTTTCCTTTATCTTAGGTCTATCAGTGGCCAGGAGACTATAATATTATGAATCATTTGAAGAGCACTAACGGGACACTCGGTTCAGAAGGTGAAGCAGAACCAGGAGACTAGTGGAATCTTCTTCCCTGGAGATGTAGTCACATTGTTTTCTAGGCTCGGTGCCATGTGAGTCAGACCTTGGAAATCAGTGATCAGCCCAAGGAACCCACTGAATTTTGAGGATTACATTCTATATATTTGACTATATTCCCTATGCTGTACTTTGCATCCTGTGCGCGCGCGCGCACACACACACACACACACACACACACACACACAGAGGGAGCCATAAAATGTATACACATTTTAAGAAAGGAAAAAACTGTATTAAAATTGTAAAACTCAATATATACCGATAACAAAAGATGAATACAAATCACGTTTGACTTCTGCAGTTACAAGAGGTGCTCAAAGTGGTTACCGTCAGCGTCCAGACACTTCTGATTACGGCAAATTACTGCTTGAACAAAGTTGAACAAAGTGTCCACTTGTGTATATTTTTCTGGCAGCCTGGTATATAATTATATACATATAGTGGACATTCAGTATTATTTTATATTAATTTCAGGTGTACGTTGCAGTGGTTGGGCATTCATATAATCTATGAAGTGGTACCCCCTGATAAGTCTAGTACCCATCTAACACCATGCATAGTTTTTATAACATTATTAACTATATTCCCCATATTGTAGTTCACATCCCTGTGACTATTCACATTCATTTTACAAAGAGAAAAGACATTAAGTTGGAAAAGAATAAGAATAAAAGTAAAAGGAAACACGAAATAGTGAAAATGAATGAGAAAAAAATAAACAAACACAAATTAAGTTTATTATGATAGATTTAGGTAATTTTTAAAAGTGTAATTACTTTCAGTTTCTCAAATCACAGTCTTGAAGTTTATTCCTACATTTACCCAAATGAAATTAAGTAGGGAATCTTTAATGACCTGTAGCATCTAGCATATATTTGGTGTTCTCAACCCATTTTCTTTGCCTTTCCTCTCTACCATGGTTCCCTGAAAATAAGACCTAGCCAGACAATTAGCTCTAATGCGTCTTTTGGAGCAAAAATTAATATAAGACCTGGTATTATATTATGTTATGTTATATAAGACCTGGTCTTATATTATAGTAAAATAAGACCAGGTCTTATATTAATTTTTCCTCCAAAAGATGCATTAGAGCTGATGGCCCAGCTAGGTCTTATTTTGGGGGAAACAGTAGTGTGTGTGAGCATGTTCATGTGTCTAATGGCAGAGAATCCTTCTTTACCCATATCCATTTTTATACCTGTGTTCAGCTCTGCCCATTCCCTAGGTTATCCTTCTTGCCTAATTCCACTAATAAAGACAATTAACTACTATCACTGTACGCTTAGCTGCCTCTCAATATGTAAGACCAATTCTGAATTTGGACAAGAAGAGAATCTCTTGTTCAACCTTGTGAGACACAGTCAAAGTACTCTAGTTGCTAGTGATCTGATGATTATCAGATAATTGTAATAGTGAGTGCGTTTCACTTTCTACATCTTGCCCCCAGCTCTGGCTTTCTTCCTTAGCTGCCTATTGCTTACCCTTTGTTTAGTAGTCTTCCAAATACATTTGGAGGTAGGCTCCTGAGCATGGTATCTGTGCAAGTGCACAGGTCATATGTCCATAAAGCCACCCTGGTAGCATTCTTGATATAAACCACCTCCCCGTTTCTTTTCCAGTCCTTCGTCTCTCAAAGTAGCAATCTTATCCCTCCAGTGGTTCAAGCTAAAACCTTTTGTGTCATTCTCAAGTTCTTTCTTTTCCTCATGCTTTGGAGACTTTTACATCTATTTTGCTTGGTACACTCCCAGTTTATGTTTGCTTCCCCAGCATAACTATTAAAAGTCCTCATTCATTTTTAAAGTATTTTGGCTTGGGTAAAAATTTGTATGTTCAACCAGTTCTATTTGCGTGGAATATTCTGTACAACAGATCAAAAGTCCTTTCGGCTACCTTCAAAATATATCCAGTCTCTTCTCCTCATTTCCAGTCTATAGTCTCCCCATTTCCACCACCATAGTCTATATTATTATAGTCTCTTACTTGGATCATGGCAACAACCTTCAATCTGGTCTTCAGCTTTTATAATCCCTCCCTTATAGTTGATTTTCCACCCAGGAGCAAGCTTGTGTCACTCCCTTGCTACAACACTCCAAACACTTCCCATCTGAGAATAAATCTTGTTATCTTGTCATGCCCTATACGGCCAGAAGTGCTCCTGCCTCTGCTTATCTTTCCATCCTGTGTACTAACCATCTTCCTATTCAGGTGTTTTTTTTTTTCCCCAGCTAGAGTAGACTTCTTGCTGTCTTGCAAACACATTGAACTCAATTCCGGTCTTTGTAGTGTTTATCCTCTCTGCCTAGAGTTCTCTTCCCCTGGT